>NC_032089.1:1716609-2050458 GCF_000182965.3 Candida albicans SC5314
AGTAATAAATTCCCATTATATGGTTTTGCCGGGGTTGCTTCTACCATAAATCTACCATATTCTGGATGATAACTAACATCTTGTTTTTCAGCTATTGGCAATAATTTTTCAGGGTCATTTAAATCATTAATAATATAATCTTTATCAATTGATAATCTAGCAGTTTTGTTGGTCTTATCAAAATCAACTAACATATATTCAACTTCATCTCCCCATAAAAATACATCATTTTCACGATGTCCATGTTGTTTGAAAATGTTAATCAATTGAGTTATCCCATTGGTTCTAACATGATTATTATACTTTTTCGATTCATCCCAACTTAAAGGTGTACCAATAGATAAAAGACCCATGATAATACAGTGGTTCCTCTTTTTGAATTATTTTCTTGAATATTTAAAAGAGAAAGAGAGAATAGGATGAAAGGGACGAAAGAAAGAAGTAAGTATCAAGTAGGAGATTAACTTTCAACTGTGGATATATATATATAGAATGAAAGAAGATGAAGAAGAAGAAGCAAAAAAAAAAAAAAGAAATTTTATTAAATGTGATGCAAGTGGATTTGTAAGCAGCATCTGCCAAATAGTTTTGTCACAACTCAATCAACAAGTATACATACGTTTGGTTGTGAGTTGAATTAAATCGAATTGAACTTTATAGTGGGGCAATTTTGTTATTTGTAGAGAGAGGTTAACATACTACTCTTTCACTATTGATGAGTTTTATAGAAAATAGATATAATACAGTAAAATTGTTTCCTCTCTTAATAAAAGACAAAGTATTTTAACTCCAAGATAAGGATTAAAAGGACAAAATTATTGGTCAAATTCTTCTGGTATTAAAATACTACAACACAATTAATCTACGGTAATAAAATCTTTCCAAGACAATGCCAAATCTTTTATTTTCCGCCCTCTCCCTCTTTCCGTCTCGTACCGGAATAAACCAATCTTTTTCGGGAAGTGATTTCTACCAATTAAAAATAACACAATAGTACAATCAACAAACATATCGTGGTATAATCAGCTAACAACTTCCCTTGTATACACACATAGCAATTGAATTAATTATTTATCTAGTAGTTGGTATATTTGATTCAAGTTTACTATTTTCTTTTTTACTATTGCTATATTGTCACTATAACACGAACAAATTATTATTATATATGTATTCTACTGGATCACTACACAATCTTCTTCTTGTCTTGAAAAGATTTGGTTACTAGCCACATGAGTATTATTTTTTTTGAGCCTCTCCCTATCCCTCTCTATCCCTCTCTTTCCCCATTTCTTGGACTATCTGTATGATCCCCTATTTTTTTGTTTTCCAATTGACCAATATTCATGTGTTAATAAAATGAAATTACTCAAAGCCGAGATAGACCTACATCGATGGAAAAAAAAAAATAATTGTGGCTACTTCAAATCTAATTAAAATATAATCATGAATGAATGTGGGTTAGATTTCCAAACTATCCCAATGGCATTACTTGGTTATGATCGGTTGTCAATGAACTAAATTAACTATTTTGTATTTGATAATTTGAATCTATTTGGCCCCTGTTTAAGGGATTTATTTCCATTATTTTTTGATTATCAAAAAACGCATGAAATCGCATCATCGCTGATAGTCGCTCTTCTGGAACCATTCGACTTACACTATATCACGTGATTCACCAAAATATTTTGGGGTTCAATAGTTGCAAAAAATTGTAGCAAATTACACGCACAAGTTCCTTTCCCTTTCCCATTTTATCATTTTAATTTTCTAACTTTCATTTTATATAATAATTTAAACATACAAAAGCAAGCAGTAAACAACAACAACAACAACAACAACAACCTCAATCGTCTAGTTGTTATATCAACATTTCTTATTTTCTCTAATACAATCCATCAATATTATTAACAACACAACCTGGTTCACCTTGTTTTCTTTCAACCAATTCACCAATGACAACAGCATCTTTTTCACCGGATTCTTCCAAATTCTTCAATACTTTATCAACATTTTCTTTTTCTACAATCAATACCATACCAATACCCAAATTGAAAGTTTTCAAAATATCTTCATAAGGAACATTACCTTGTTTACCAAACCATTTGAAAATCTCTGGTACTTGCCATTGTTCAATATCAACAGTAGCTTGTAAATGTTTAGGTAAAGCACGAGGAATATTCTCTACTAATCCTCCACCAGTAATATGAGCTAAACCTAATAATAATCCTTGATTTATACTGGATAATAATTGTTTAACATAAATTTTAGTTGGAACTAAAACTTCTTCACCAATTGTAGAACCTTGTTTCCATGGTGCTGGTGATTGATATTCATATTCACTGATTTCAATAATTTTACGCACTAATGAAAATCCATTAGAATGAATACCATCGGATTTTAACCCAATCAATACATTACCAGATTTCATATTATTGATTTGTGGTAATATTTTATCTTTCAATACAGCACCAACAGCAGTACCATTAGTGTCATAATGTCCTTCATCGTACATACCGGGCATTTCGGAGGTTTCACCACCAACTAAGGCACACCCGGCTTGGATACAACCATTAGCAACCCCATCAACAAATTGTGCAGCAACTTCAATGTCTAATTTACCAGTGGCAAAATAATCCAAGAAAATTAATGGTTCAGCACCTTGAACAACTAAATCATTAACATTCATAGCAACTAAATCTATACCAACAGTGTTGTGAATATTCATAATTTGGGCAATTCTTAATTTAGTACCAACACCATCAGTAGCAGCAACTAATAATGTGTCATCAGTGTTGTAACCAGCTTTTTTCAAATCAAATAATCCACCAAATCCACCAATGTCAGAATCAGCTCCTGGTCTAGCAGTAGATTTGACTTTAGCCTTGATGTTTTCCACTAATAAATTACCATTATCAACAGAGACACCAGCATCAGCATAAGTGACACCAGAACCAGAACCAGAACCAGCACTAGCAGCTTTGTCGGCATCACGGAAGGCACGATGAGCAATATCTTTTCTATTGTATTTTTTATTAAATGAAACGTGTTCATTGACACCAACATAGGCTTTATCGACTGATTGTCTTAAAGTTTCAGCAATAGCAGTGGAGGCAATAACTCTACCTCCAGAAGTGACAATTTTACCTTGATCATTTACACTAGTACCAGCATGGAAAATAAAAGTGTCTTGAGGTAATGGTTTTTTAATAGTGATTTCATCACCTTTACCATAAGCTTCTGGGTATCCACCAGCTGCCATTACCACGGTAGTGGAATATAATGGTTTGGTTTCGATAGTGACGGAATCCAATCTATGTTGGGCAGCAGCTAACATAACTTGAGCCAAATCGGTATTTTCAGATAATAAAGGTAAAACAGTTTGAGTTTCTGGATCACCGAATCTAACGTTATATTCCAAAACTTTTGGTTCTTTGGTTGGACTCAACATAATACCAGTAAATAAAACCCCACACATTGGGAATCCATCTTTTCTCATTCCATCAATAGTTGGTTTGATGATTTGATCATTAATTTTCTTCAATACATCTTGGGTAGCAATTGGTGCTGGAGCATAAGCACCCATACCACCAGTGTTTAACCCTTTATCACCATCACCAATTCTTTTGTGATCTTGAGCAGCAGGCAAATTATAAAAGGAATAACCATCGGTAATGGTCAATATACTCAATTCATCCCCTTCTAAAAATTCTTCAATAACAATTTCATTACCAGCATCACCGAAATTTTTATCAACCATAATTTCATTTAATCCTTGTAATGCTTCTTCAGTAGTTTCTGGGATTAAAACACCTTTACCAGCGGCAATACCATCAGCTTTCAAAACAATTTTATAATCAATAGATTGAATATGTTCTTTAGCTTTGGCAACATCAGTGAAATTTTGGAATCTGGCGGTTGGAATGTTATGTTTATCCATAAATTCTTTTGAAAAAGCTTTAGAACCTTCCATTTTAGCAGCTTTGGCACTTGGTCCAAAAACAGGAATACCAACAGCATAAAATATATCGGCAATACCATCAACTAATGGCTGTTCTGGTCCTGGAATAACTAAATTGATTTTATTTTCAACGGCAAATTGTTGTAATTTATTGAAATCTTTAGGTGATGAACTTATTGGTACATTAGTGATTTTAGAAGATGATGATTCACTAATGGTACCTCCATTTCCTGGGGCAACATAAATATGGTTCACAGTTGGTGATTGTAATAATCTCCATACAATGGCATGTTCTCTACCTCCATTACCAATAACAAGAATGTTTAATGACATAGTTAAAGCTGAATTGTGTTGGGGAATATATTCAATAAAAATCTCAAATGAATAAGTTTTGGAGAAGTTTCTAAGATTTTGAATCTAATCGATGAGATTGAATCTTCACCAGTTTTTTTTTTTTTCGTTGTGTGCGATAATAATTTATGTAATCTTCTCTTTGAGTGAAAATTTGACTCCGTTTTTTTTGTCACACTCACACTCACACCGCCGTACCATATACCACCACATGTAATTGAACATCTTACAATGAAAGAACTTCCTTGGCTCAACAACTACATGTAGTGAGCTAACGGGTCTGTAATGTTTAAATTGTCTTCTAGTAAATCATTCAAAGTATATGAGTAGATATAACAGTACGTTTTTTGAAGGAATTAACATATTTGGTTGCAAAACTGAGAATTAAATTTCCAATACAATTGAAGTTTCAATGGAAAGTATGTCTAGTTTAAGTAGGCATAGCCTCATGAATACGTGGGCTATTTAATTAGTTTGGACTGAATTGTTTAATTAGTAAACAAGTACAGGCGATTGCCGTATGTAAACTGAGCTCCTCGCATTAGGTGTCACAACCCTTCCCCAAAGAACAAATTAAAGTACGAATTTCTGGTCTTGAGAAGTTTAAAGAGCCATTTGTTTTTATAGTCAAGTATTTATACTAAAAGCTGCTTGATATGAATTGTGGTTGTTCTATTTATTTCTTGATCTTGTTCGCATTATTTCTTTGTATCAGAACTTGTATAAGTTGGTCCTTCAAGTGTATGGTGTATCAAAAATAGATGAAAATTATAGCAACTGAAGGTTCGATGTTTTGTATTGATTAATAAAAATTAATATTTTATGAAAAACCAGGTCCAGTTGATAATTTTGTCAAAATTTCGCATCTAAGTTACTTGGAAAAAAAAGTCCAAGCTCAACAAAGAAGGAATTGTTGTGTATGGACCAATCCCCCTGTGATGCCAAGAGATTACCAATAAGACATAAATTTAGGATATCAAATAACAATAGTATAAATATCGGGAAATAATTGGAATATCAACCCTCACATAACCGAACCTTATTATTATTATCACAAACAAAAGAAAAGAAAAAACTTTAATATTTTATCAAATCAAATTAACTGATAAATCAGTTTAATTATTGTGTATTGTTTTATTTTTTTACCAAGCAAAAAATTGAAACGATATGTCAAAACTAACTAAAACAACTGGCTAATTTTTTTTTTTAAATGAATAAAGAGATGAACAGAAAGAAAAGAAAACGGGGTATCAATACAAGAGATTTTAATTATGAAAGATGTCCCCTGGTTTTAACATTCTAATTTTAATCAGTTTAAACATTCATATGAAAGTATCACAGACAACAATATATGAATAGGGATAGGATAATCAATAATAGAACGTACGGGTTTTTTTTATATAATTTTTCAATTAATTAGTAGATAATAGAAATTAAATCGATGAAAGGGCATCAAATAAATCAGACAAATGCAAAAAATTCACATCTGCAAATCTTTTAGTTTTTTGTTCAGCCAATCAATGAAATTAATTTATTTTGTTGAAGTTCGGATTATGCAAAACAAATTGCAAAGACAATAGAAAATAGTTTACCGCCATGCATAAAGACAAAAGTATTAAACCATACTATATACTATAGACTCATAACAAGCTGAATACATAATTATGTCCAATTGTTGCAGGAAAATTATTCTATTTTTCTTCTAAGCCGAAACCCAATTTAATTAATCTTTTCCATCTTGAACAAAATTTCTGCATCTCCTTACAAATAATAATAATAATAATAATTTTTTTTTGTTTTCTAATCTTCATAAATATATATATATATAATTTAGTAATTTCTTTATCCTTTTGTTTTTTTGATAAACAAATAAGCTTGAATTACTAGAATCATCAAAGTAACAAAATGGTTTCATTCAAGTCATTAATCACTTTGGCTATTGCTGCCACTTCCGTTTCATCATTCAATTTATTACATGATGATAAAGGTTTTGCTATTTTACCACCAACCAACATTGTTTTAGATCATTTGAAAGAAGTTGGTAAAAAAGCTGTCACTACTCATTATGATGTTCTTAACACTATTAAAGAAGATGGTGAAATTGTTCATGTTAATTTACATACTCATGAAACTAAATGTACTGGTAAATATGCTAAAGATTATGATAATTCCATGTATAACAAATTAAACAAAAAACAATTATTTATTAGAACTATTGAAGATAGTTCTTTAAAACAATGTTTGAACAAAGAATTTGAAGCTGAAACTAGTGAATGTGGATTTGAATTTATTGAATATAATTCTGCTTCTGGTTGTTCTAGTGATGCTACTAAATATTCATGTCTTTTGGATGTTATGAAACAACAAGATGCTACTAAGAAATTAAAAGATATGGATGATGTTCCAGCTCAAGTCAGATGTTACCATAAATTAGAACAAGCTACTAAAGCTGAAGTCGTTGGTGGTGCTTGTGCTAAATAAAAAGAGAAACTTTAAAAAAAAGGAATTAACGGTTTTTTTTTATTTAGTTTCCTCTATTGATTGAATAAGTGATATATATACAAGAACAAATATGAAATGAATTAATATCTTTTTAAAAAAAAATCATGTAGTAGTAGTATAATTATTGAAATTCTCTATTTATTTACAGAAGAAAAGGGCAAGTCAAATAAAAAAAAAAGAGATAATAATCACTTACCAAAATTTGACAACCTTGAATGGAGAGAAAGATACCAAATCTAATTTAATAATATACAATAACAGTAATAGCAAACAGGGAATATCAACCAAAAAATGGGGAAAAAAGTATTTATTTACAGATAACCAGTTGTTCATGAAACCACTTTTAAACAGCAACATCTCCAAGTCCAATCATACCTTCAAATTTATAATCCACTGAATCACTTGGTTCTTTTATTGGTTCACCATTTGCACTAATTGGTGAATATAAATAATAACCCAATAATGAATTAATTGAAGCTCTAATTTGTGCTTCTTTCAAAGATGATCCAATTCCCTCACCAATTTTATCATTACCAACAAATACTCCTGCCAAAAATTGTGGATGAGCCGATAATCTCCCGGTTTCAGCAATTAATCTAATACTAACTGGTTGTTTAAATTCTAATTTATCACATAATCTAATCAATTCACTAATTGGTCTTTTAAATTCAAACATTTGATCCAAAGGAATTTTTCTTGATAAAATATGATCATTAATGAAATCTTTAGCCGCTGATTCACCACAATGAGTATATAATCCACCAATTATAGCTTTAACCGCAGAAGCATAAGCTAAATCTTGTTGTGATAATTTACCTTGTTCATCTATAACTTCTTCTATCCCGGAAACATTTTTATAATTACCATTATTATTATAAAATTTATCAGATTTATCTTGATCATAAAGATATCTTAATCGACCAAATTTCATAAATTCTGATTCTTGACCTAAAAATCTATCCAATTTACTAACTTCATCAATTTCAATCCCCCAAGTTTTACCAATTTCCAGTAATGCTAAATTACCCATTAATGAATCAACGGCAGCTTGATGGATTTTCATCGGTAATCGAGGATAATGAATTAATAAATGTTCAGTAACATAATATGATAATAAAGATTTACCTAATGTATTTAATCCAAAATTATTAGCTAATCCATCAGATTCTTCTGGTTTAGTAATTAAATTAAGACATTGTGATAATGTAGCTAATTTAAATGATTTAGGTAATTGTAAACGATTATGTAATGCAACTAATGGTGGTGATTGTTTAGCTGATGATTCAGGTAATCTATGAGTGAATATATTATGTTTATAACTACCATAATCATCTATAGATTCATAAGTTGTTCTCAAAAATTTGTTTGAATCTACTAAAGTTCCATTTGTTTTAGATTTGGATGAGTTAGTCTTGATAGTGATCGGGGTGGTGGAACTACTAGTGTTGGTAGAAGATGTAGTGGTATTATGACGAATTGAAGAGAATGAAACACAACTTCTCGATATTTGAGGTATTGTTGTTTTGGAATATGTTCTTTGTATCAGAAGTCTTAACATGATTGATAGTTGGTATTCTTTCACTAATTTTCCCCCTTTCCAGTGGTAAGACTAAAATGGTAAGACTTGTTAATAGTGAGTTGTATAAGGTTTTGTTGAAGAGAGAGAAGGAAAATATTTTCATTAATCCAAAATGCTTTAAAAAAAAATTTTTTTTTTTTTCCTTCTCACATTTGTTCCAGCTTACATAATAACGTGCTGCTTGTTATGTAAGCTTGGACGTTTTTAATGGCTAAACACGGTATTGAGCTTCCTATTGATTGAATACTGTTATAGAGTCCTTCTGGTGTGCTCTAATGACTATTAGACCGTCTCTGTGAGTGTCTGCTGAAACGCAAGTTCATGAATACGGTGGTAGGACAGATCCTATACAAATATTTATAAAAGGGCAATAAGTTTTGTACTGTTTCTATTAATTTCCGTTCTCTATTCTGTTTGACTATTAATTAATAGTAATTAGCTTAAAAATTATCCTTTTTCTCTATCAAATCAGGAGTCCAAGTCTTGTATTTGGTTAATAAAATCAACGCAACTATCACTGTCACATATTAAAACAAGTCGTGTGAAAAAACCCAAAATTATCTTTCTCAATCTTTTTCCAACCAACCAACCAAATTCAATTAGAAAAAACTTACCCAAACCAATCATAAATATATCTTTAATACATATCATAAATAATCATGGCCCATGCACCAAAATTAAGTTTTGCTGCTATTGCAGTTATGAGTTCAGTTGCAGTTATATATGTTGGTATTAAATCACCATTAAAAAATAAATGGGTTAGTGACAATAGAATTAGTCCAAAGGCTGATTTAGCATGGAGAAATAGTGCTGAAAAATGGGTTGAAGATCATAAAGGTAATAGATATTGATTAAGGAAAAGTATTTAATTTTATTTTTTTTCAAAAATTGAACTAGAATATAAAGAGATTGACATATGGATTGGGCATGACTAGTGGATATTAAGTATGTCATTTTTTATTTATTTGTTTGTTTGTGATGATGATGTTGGGGGGCTAAAGAAATACATCTATTCAATTTTATTTATTTATATCTTTACTCATGAACATTTAATTGAATTTCTAATAAACGTTAATTAAACAAAAAGACCGATTGTATAATACACACTTGTTTTATTGTATCTTGTCTATAAATTTGTATAAAGAAAAGAATATATATATGTTCTACCTAACTTAACCTTGTTTAGGAAGTCTAGTTTCCAATTCAATATCTTGATTCAGTAAATCTTGATCATTATAAAGTTCAACCCAATCAGATTCTAATTTTATAAAACACCAAATCCAACGTCTAAAAATTTCTAATGTTTCAATTAAAGCATAACCTAATGAATAAGCATCATAACCAAATAAAAATGTTGAAAAAATATAAATGAATTTAATTTTCTCTTTTTTCAATTCTTCATTAATTATAAATAATTTTAATATCCAAATATATCTTAATATAAAATCAATAATTATAGCAATATAATAAATTGGTCTTGGTAATGCCAATTGTTTTCTTAAAATTTGGAATCGATAATTAGAAACAGAAACAACAGAATGAGAAGTTTTCTTTCCAGAAACTACCAGGAACAACCCATCAAATAATTCTAAATGCCAATCCATTTTAATATCCCAAATAAATGAATAAGTTGAATTCACAGCTAATGCAAAATATAACCAATTATTTAAATGATTTAATTTAAGTAATAATTCTCCACTGGTTTTTTCTTGTTCAGTAGCGTTCAATAACATTCGTTTAAGTAATACATTAATCAACAATGGTCCTAACCCAGTAGAATATTTAATTAAATTAAATAAATGTTGAATTTTCCCCGTCAATTTATATTCATACCAACATTGTTTAATACGAATCCAAGTAGGAATTGATAATATCATCGATTCAAATTTATAATTATATCCAATATTACTATCAAACCAATAATTCCAAATTACTAAACCTAAATCATTTATCACTCGAGAATATGAAACTAAACTATCACTTATTAAAATGTCATTAGTTCTCATGGTTTGACTATTAATATTACCCCTAATGATTCTTTTAATCGTAGTGAAAATTCTAATTTGACCAGGTGAAGAATATGAGTTTTTAAAGAAAAGCTTATAAATTGTCATGAATAATGAAACCAATGGTAATGTATAAAATAATGGTGTTAACCAAGAAATATTAGCAATTGATTTATAAATTATCCAACAAGTGATATTAATAATTGATACAAATTTTAAATTTGACCAGATTCCTTTAATTAATCGATCATTTTCATGAGGATCACTAGGTAAAAATGCAGCATATTCCCCCAATGACTCAATTTGGTTATGGTTATGGTTATGGTTGTTGTTGGTGTTGATGTTGGTATCTTGGTTATGCAGTAGATCATCTAAATGAGTATAATTATGTGGTGTATATGATAATTTTAATAAATGTAATACATTAATTGAAGTGAAATTAGTTAATAACAAATTTAGTATCAACCATAATATTAATCCAAAATGAATTGCAACAGTTATTCTGAATGATAATGGTATGAAATCATTAAATAATATTTCATGAGTTTGATTAGGTGTTTCTTCACCCATTTTGTGGTCTAAGTATATGATATTATAAAAACCACTTATAGTGTAATTGATTCTTTAATTTTTAGAGTCCAATGGAGGGGACTTCTATGATCAATCAACGTAGTTTCAAAAGAATAGTGATTAAGTTATTTTTAAAGTTGAAAAAAGTTTTTTATTTCACCCAGCCGCAATTCAAGTTAGTTTGGTGGTAGGGGAAAAAATATTAGCAAACCCAGGACGACGATAAAAATAGTAATAGAAATAATTGTTACCATTACATCTTCAATAGTAAGAGTAATTCATATTCCATTTCTAGTTAATAATCTACAATGTACGATTCAAAATACTAATAATATAAAGCACTCCTAACCATTTATTTATTATAAATATCGTTAAATTCTTGATGTTAAAAACCAAGAGATAAAAAGTCGTGTAAAAATGTACAGATTTGGGAATTATTACACTAAAAAAGAAAGAAAATAATGTTGTCCTTCCCTGTCTCCTGATTTCGTTCAACCACCACCAAAAAGTTTTTATTTAAAAGATTCACAAATTTTCTATTTCTTGGCCTCTATTTCTTATTACTCTTTTTTTTTTGATAATATAAAGCAACCTTCAATTTCGAAAATTAGTTCTCCATATTGGGTAGGCGAAAGTTGTCAGCTATTATTATCTGATTTAATTATCTGAGGTCAATTAATAATCTGTATTTTTGAGGGCTGTTCGTTTGGCGATCATGAACCAGGGATTTCGATATTCGAGATTATTCAGCAACTGCTTTTTAACAAGCATTGATCTACTAATAATATTATCAAAAACTTTAGGACATTAATATCAGGTTAACTATTGTTAGTTTCAATCTGATATTTTTAAGTTACAATTATTTATATAAATTGATGAATGTACGTTTTTCATTTATTTATATTTGTTATTGTTGTTCTTTAAAGCAAAATATTGTAGAAAGAGTATAATCAGAAGTCATCAAGTTATTTACGAATTGAATGTATTCTAAAGTTCTAAATAAGATATAAATCAAACAATTCTTTTTCAGTTTAATTAAACCAAATAAACAAGGCTTCAGACGTGATCAATAAAGAACACGATTTTATAAAAAAGTTTTAATCATAAAGAATTCATGATTAGCATGGAAAAACATCATTAGCCAGTTAAATTGGTTCAAAAAAAAAGCCGAATCATGGAAATTGTACTATTTCTTTATTATATGAACCAAAAAAGTAAACTCAATCTAAAATAACATGTAGTAAGAAATGTTGATGGTCAAGAAAGATATCTACAAAAACATAACAAAACAGAAACTCAATTCAATTCAACCCATTGTTGAACTATTGAGATTGAAAATTCCATAAAGTATAGGATACTTCATATATTGGTGGACAGGAAGGAAAAGTCAAAGTTTTCTATATCAACCAAATAAATAAATCTATAATCTGTAATTATTGCAAATGTTAGTACAAACTAAACCCTTTTTTTGAATCTCAATTATATATCCTTAGTATTCTTCTTCTTTTTTCTTATAATATATATATAAAGTTCAGAATTTTCAGTGTTTGGCTAATAAATCGAATCGGTCATTGTCCTGAAAAGGAGCCTCCGTCTGGGGCGACAGCTTGTCATCATTTATATATGGTTGGAAAAAAAAAAGAAGGAAGAATAATCCAATCAATAACATACAAATTGTATTAAAATCTATTGATATATATATATAAGTATATAAATCAAGATATAATTGAAAAGAAGAAAAGAAATAGTTACAGAAAATTTTTTACTTTTTTTTTCATCACACTTGATTTATAGACACATTGAATTTGTTTAATAATTGCGATGACAAATATTCTGTTAATTCTACACGACCTCAATAATTGCAAAAAAATAAACCACCTTAAAACCCTAAACCTTGGCTGTATCAATTACAGTCCAACACTTATACCCTTTCCCTAGACAAAGCATTACAGAAGACAAATTAGACTGACTCACTTCATAAATAATACAATTAACTTTATAACAATATATAAATCTATATTATCAAACAACTACTTACTTCTTGCCCTTTGATTTTGATTTTGATTTCTCTTTACGAACATTTTCTCTACGTTCTGCTTTTGTTAAATATCTGAATTTCTTCTTCTTTTGTTTGATTGGATTAGGTTTAGCAACTCCACATATCACAGCATAATTTTTAGCTCGTTCAATAGATTTTTCTAAAATTTGATCAGATTTATCAAGATTAACATTATTTAATTTAGCCAATTGTTGAAGTTTTTCTTCAGTATCAACAGCATTTGGATTATCTAATGATTCTACCACTACTGTTGTTTCATCATCTATTATGGCACCATTATTAGTAATATTTGATAATGATGGATCTTGTTTATATATTTCAGTATGATGTAAAATCCCCTTCAAAGGTTTTTCCTTATCTTCGTCATCTTCATCAGTTACTTCTTCTCCTTCTCCTTCTTCATCTTCTTGGAATCCACTCCATTCTTCATTATCATTGTCATTATTGTCATCTGATTGATCAAATCCAATATCATTATTTATGGCAGCAATTTCTTGAGCAGTTTTCTTAAATTGTTGTAATTGATTTTGTAAATCTCGTTCACGTTCTTGTTTTAATTGTTTACGTTCTTCAATTTTAGCTAACCGTTCTTGTTCTTTATGAAATTCTTGAGCTTTTTTCTGTCGTTGTAATTTACGTTTATGGAAACCAGTTAAATATTCATGACGAGATTCTTTATCAAATACAACTTCATCAACTAAATGTTTCTTTTGTTTTTGTTGGATATATTTCTTACCTCCAGTTAAAATTTCTCTATTCTTTTTAAATCCTGCCATTATGGAATAAGTTTAGTTCAAAATCAACGGTATTGGTGTATTGCTATGGGTGTTACTTTTTGATGATGATTGGGTTTTTTTTTTAAAGATATTTTTTTTTCACACTAACAAATCCACTTCATACACACACACACATACAAATTAACACAACCTCATCGCTTTCAAACTTTAAGCAAGAAAAATGTAAGAACCAAAAAAAAATCCTAGCCAGTTGAACAACTATTAAAATACATTCCAGCCCAAATCCCTAACCTGAATCCACAATAAATCACCACCAAAAATGGAGAACATAGAGAATTTGAAATTATATATAAACTCATTATCACAATCAATATCAGCTTATGAATCTGCATTAAGTCCATTACAAAACAAACAATTATCCGACATGATTCTAAATATCAACACAACATCATCAACCACCTCTACCACTTCTACATCCGAGGAACAACAAATTCAAATATTGAATAATTTTGCATATATTTTAATATCGACATTATTCAGTTATTTAAAATCACTTGGAATTGATACTGATTCTCATCCCATAAAAATGGAATTATCAAGAATCAAATCATCAATGAATCGATTGAAAAATATTAAAAATGAAATAAATGGTGATACCAATAAACAAGAAGAAGAGGAAGAAGAAAAGGAAAAATTAAAGAAACTGAAAGAATATTTATCAAGAACTTTAGGTGTAAGAGATGTTGGACTGAGTGTTGATGTTAAATCAATGGGCACTTCTGCTATAAGTAAACAAAATTTCCAAGGGAAACATATAAAATTTGATGATCATGATAATGCAGATGAAAAGAAGGATGATGGTAACAAGAATGATTTGAAAAAATCTAAAAATAAAAAACCAAATAGTACTGGTAGTAAATCTAATCTGAAACTGAAACTGAAACTAAACGTCAAGGAATCTAAAATAACTAAACCAAAATCAAATAAAAAATCATCTACAAAGAATAAGAATAAATAGTATAAATCTAATAGGTATAACTATGTGTATGTGTATTTAAATTTAAATTTATATCTAAAAGTAAACTAAGTGTAATAAATGATTATTATGAAATCAACCCCAACTCCTTACCAATTCCTCCCTTCCCCATAAAATATGTTGAAAAAAAAAAACTTAATTTTAAACTTGAATTGAAATGAATTGAAACAACCCGCCTATATCACTAATAATATTCTTTGAAAACATGTTCATTTCTGAAATTTTCTTCAACAACATAATATATTTCCATTAATAATTTAGGAAATTTATCATTAAAATATTTATAAAACCCATCAGGTAATGGTGCCATTTTCAATTGTAAACTTTCTGGCATATCGTTATAATGATGATATTTATTTCTCATGGCTCGTAATAAATCCATCAATTTTTCCGGACTATATTTCCGATATTTCCCTAAATTATCCATAAATTCATCATCATTTAATAATTTATGCCAATTACCATTATGAACCGCTTTAGCATGTTCTTCCAATTTTAATAATAATGGACTTGGTGGATCTCTTTTCTCAATTTCAAATCGATCACTAACTTTTAATAAAAATTCTAATCTTTTCGAAAATGACCAAAATAATGGATGCTTTAAAATTTTCCCCGTATTAGGACGTTGACTAGGATCATGACTAATAATTTTCGAAATCAAATCAATTGATTCATATCGATCATTAGGACATTTCTCCATTAATAATGATAAATCATATTCTCCCTTGATAATATTACCTTCACGTAAATATCTATCACCAAATGGATGATAACCACCAGTTAAAATATAATAAAATACACATCCCAAAGAAAATATATCGATAGCTTTAGTCAATCGTTTACCAGATGTGGCAGAATTAGATACACTACCATTGGTAGCACCATTGCCATTGCCATTGCCATTGCTATTACTATTTGAATGGATTGATGATATTGAATCAGCAGATATTTCCCATAAATCATGGTTTAATAATAATTCTGGTGCTCTCCAACCTGATGTCCCCAGAGCAGCATTTTGTGTAGTTGCTCTAAATGAAGATTGATCATTTTCTAATTTCTTACATAACCCAAAATCCGATATCAATAAACGAACATTATTCTCACAAGTTTCATCAATCTCAGTAATTTGATTTTTCCGTTTACCATTCTTTTTGATATTGGCCACCAAAATATTTTGTGGCTTAATATCACGATGCACAATTTTTAATGAATGCAAATAATGTAATCCACTTGTCAATTGATATAAAATATCATTCCTTTTGGGGATACATAAATTAGGCATATTTTGAGGCTTTTCTATAATGTCTTCTAATGTACAAAGACACAATTCTAATGCAATGTATAAAAACTTCTCTGATTCAGAACTTTGTGAACAAAAATAACGAACAACATTAGGATGATCATCTGATTCTTGTAATAATCGAACTTCATGATTGGCGATATCATAAAAATCAAGTAACATTCTTTTAACTGCTACTGGTCGATTCTCAAATGTACCTTGGAAAACAACTGTACCATGTGAACCATAACCAAGAATTTTATCAGATATAACAAGATTATTCTCAATTTGAAGTTTCTTTCTCGATTTAATAGCAGGTAATGAACTAGGTGGGATTAAACTCTTAGTAGGGATAATCTCTTCGTCAACA
Source organism: Candida albicans SC5314 (assembly GCF_000182965.3). Lineage (NCBI taxonomy): Eukaryota > Fungi > Ascomycota > Pichiomycetes > Serinales > Debaryomycetaceae > Candida > Candida albicans. The sequence goes on from NC_032089.1 coordinate 1,733,057, forward strand.
ACTGATTCGTCATTCTGCTGTTGATCTTCTTGATCCTCATCTCCATTAGTTTTCTGTTTATTATTCTTACGTGCCCCACCTCGTCTTCCTCCACGACTACCTCTTTTCCGTTTCTTCTTTGGTGTTGTCTCTTCATTAATTTCAGTGATGGTAGCGGTATCAGTTTCAGTTTGTTGGTCTGGTTCAGACTCAAGGTCAGTTTCTGGTTCAACAATTACAACTTTTTTCGACTTTTTCGTGTTTTTGGTGTTAGTTTCAGTTTCAGTATCAGTTTCCGGAGACAGCGACTTGGTTTTCGTATCAACAACTAAAGTATCATTATCGTCATCTTGTTTAACTTCAATGACATCAGTTATTTTTTCGTTAATTTCTTCAATCTTGTCAACTGGCTTGCTGTCTATATTCAAGGTTGTCTGATCAGACACCAATGACACAGGCGCTTCAACAACTATTTCTTTCTCTTGTTGCAGTTGTTTTTCTTCATCTAATTCATGTTGTTGTTTTGTAAATTGTCCAAATATTTTTTTCACCATATTGTTTGATTTACCAAAAGTCATTAATAACACAAATAAAACCATCAATACTGCGATGTCCTCAATGATTCTTCTCATAATTCCTGAACTAGTAACATTAGAATTATCAAGCTTCAGTGTATCTTGATTATGATGCAGATTGCCCAGTTGTTGGTCTAATTGATTGTCCTTTGAAGGTTCAATTAATAGAATTTCTGATGTCAAAGTTGATAATCTTGATGGGAATTTTAATCCTCCTATTATATCAGGAGCTCCGCCATTGTTTTTCGTTCTTTCTGCTGATGATTGTTCGTCTTTGTCATCATTACCGGATCCATCCCCAATTCTTTTAATATCATCTAAAGGAGAATGGAATCTTTCAAATGGTTGATACGAGTTTTCCGGTGATAATTCAAACACTCGATGAATACCAGAAATTAAATTCTCAATATTTTCATTTGAATTATTAACAATCTGGAAATTCTCAATGTAATCAACTGTAAATTCTTTGTCATTATTATTATTAGTATTAGTATTTATGCCAGCATAATATTTATTTAAAACTTCTTGATATTTTGAAATGGGCGCACTTTTGATTAATGTTGGGTAGTTTCTGAAACTCATAGCCACCCATTGATCATTGAGATGATCTTGACTATTTGAACTGGTACTCAGGGTTTTATTCACAAACACCATACTTTGGTGGTTAATATCATTCGATTGCAAATCATTCAACACTTTCAAAGGATGGGGCAATAACAAATAATCATTTGTTTTAGCACTATTGCTGAAAACATCAAAAATACTGACGGGTAACCCTGGTAATTTGCTTATCCATATAGGAGTACCAATGTCTTTATTTATAGCCAATAACGAACGATCATGGAATGGTGTGAAATATATCTTGTCTAATGATTGTTGGTTTTGTAAAATCAAATCGTTATCGATATTGTTAGGCACCCATTGTGAATAAGTGACATTCCACATAACATCACTATTAGATTTGGAATGGATCGACAATTCATAAGTTGTCTTACCAATCATTATTGTATCATCAGCATTGAACGCAGTTTCTGGAGGTAACGTCGATCTCGGTATTGGGCATTCATCAGTATTACCAAAGGAAGACTTTATTTCACCCGTGTGAATGTTGATATTGTATAATGATGTTTTTCTAGTACCAGTGTATATTTTATCGTCACCACTCAATGTGAAAGGTGATTCCATAACTAAATCTTTGATACTGGTGGGCAATTTATTTAAACCAAATTTAGGAGTGAAATAATATAGGGTACCATCCTGATATGGTTCAACAAACCAAAGAATATTATGTGCTGCTGATTTGTCTTTGATGTTGGATTGAATTTTGACGAGCGGTTCATCTATAGGTAGCGACCAAATTAAATTACCATCATCACGATTAACACAATGTAATGAGCCATTAATATCACTGAGTAATATTATATTATTTAAATCCCAATCGTCTAACGATCGTTCAGCTAGAGGTTGTAGTGATGCAGATGTATATATATTGTTAGTAGGTGTAGCAGGATTATATGCTTGATCCCGTCGTTGTTGTTGTTGCTGTTGCTGAGGTGATAAATATTTGGTGGTGATCCGCTCTAGTCGGGGCGAAGCAATAATCGACACTAGAAGTATTGATATTATATATGAAATGAAATAGAATAAATGCATTGTTTTTAGGGTGAAAAAGAAAGTTCTGAATTAACAGACTAATGAATTGAATATGATAATATGATAATATGAAAAAGTGATTCCTTAAAGAAAATATTAAAAAAAAAAGACTCAAACGAAATGAAAGAATTACTACTAATTTTTTTTTGTCCTTCTTTCTTTCTTACTTAGTCTTTGTCCTTGGGGAGTTATAATTCTTAAAAAAAAAAGTAAAGTTTGGGTTTTAATAGTATTTGATCTCTCTCCCACTTATGTTTAATTTTAGTTTGCTTTTATTTAATAGTGTGGAAAAAGAAAAATTTTTTCTTTCTTCTTTGTTCTTTCTATTTTGGCTTCCTTAAATTTCAATTAACTCCTCCCTATAGTTTTTTGTTCACACTTTTTTTCTCTCTCACACTCTCTTTGTTTTAGATTTCTGGTCAGGTGATTTGAGTTATATTTTTTCGTATGATTGTAAATCAAATTTGATAATCATATGAGTATGTGTGTTAATGATTTTTTCTAGATTATCCCTTATTATATTAGTGATGTAAGGTGTTGTTATTTATAGTAAGGATCCTCTTTTATTCTCAAGTGGTGGTGGTGGTGTTGAATAAAATGTGGTGAAAAGAAGATTAAAGATTAGTAAAGTTGTAGTTTTTACAACACCAAAAAGAAAATTGGTTTTGAAAGGAAAGGAGGGGCGGGGGGTGAGAATGAAAATGCGATCGAGAATATTTCTGGTGCGTATTTCTCTTTATCTCATCAATTCTATTCAGTCCATTATTATTTCTTATTCTCTTTAATGTTATATAATTTATTATAATTTGTTAGTGTTGTAAATAAATAATAATTGTCTTTATATTTAATTATGTGTTGTGCTAGTTGTTGTTATTGATAAGCTAAGTAATGTTATTAACCCACAATATATAGTTGATCACGTGATTTGGCTGTCTAATAAGCATGAGATTTTGGTAAATCTAGCCAGCAGTCAATGAATTATATKATAACGGGAACCACGAAAAACCTAAAGTTGAGGTGTGTTTTCCAGTAGTATAAACTCTTTTTAAATAGTGTAAATATCAAGAAAGGGACTAAGGAAATTTACTTTAGTTAAAAGTTGTACTACCTTTTGAGATTAACACAGTTTCCGACCTCTTGCTGAATTAGACTAAATCAAGTCAAGACCAATCTCTATGTATTATTCTTCTTTCGTATTTGAAAGAGACGTGCTGTCTTACCAACCAGAGTTGGTTGCAAAACTCTCAATCACTACTCTATCTTCTAAATTAACTCCCATAAAATTTAATACTCGCCTATACACATAAATAAATAGCTACATACATATCTATATATATGACTTTCTAGTAATACACCATTCCATTCCATACCCGTTATGGAACTAATATTTATCTAACAACTTTTCATTGTTGTCTCGTGTTAAACAAAACATCGAGGTTTTAGAAACACTAAAGTGGTCAAACCAAGTATATCCAGAATTACACGAATTCACTAATTATGATAAATATACCAAAAGCACACTAATCCATCACGAATAACAATAAATCTTCTGTATTCTTGTTTATCAGATGAACAAGTAAGAAAAAAAAAACCTCAATTACAATCACGTTAAAAATTCATTATACGACCCACAATGCAAAATTCCAATCCACTTGAATCTCAGTCGCTGTTCTAGAAAAAACATTTCACAAGTATATCACTACTGGAAGGACATTTGTTTGTATTCCTTTACCTCTTTTTTTCCATTATATTCTCTCAGACTCAGATCCCAGATCTTATTCATTATTATTTATTTCAATATTCATTTCTTGTAGAATATCCGAAGTTTTCACTTTACGTTGGTCTGCAATCAAGGTGATCAATTGTAATGCCAAATCTTTTAATTCATTGTATTTATTCAAATCTTGAATGTATTTCTTGATGATTAATTCTGGTTCATTGTTCCCTTCTAGTTCATAGATTAAACGTGAACATTGAAGTTTGATATCATTCAAAGATTGTTCCTTTAATAATAGTTTTTGCTGAATATCATCTTCTTCTTTGTCAATGTTGTGGTTATCTTTGTCTTTGTCTTTGCCTTTAGTGTTATCATTTATTATAGTGGTTGTATTAGTTGTTAGTGTGGTTGGTGTTGTTGGTACAGAAAGTGGGAATGAACTCACTGGGTCTAGGTTTGTTTTAGTTATTGTTGTTGAAGGTGTTGAATTATAAGACATAGGAGTGGATGTACTAGTATTATTATTATTGTTGTTGTTGTTCTGTGATGTCGCCTGTTCTTTTAATTGTTGTAAATTTTGTCGCGTTGAGAACCTATTGTTGTTTTCGTAATGTTGTAGGTGGTGTTGGACGTTATAGTGATAAGTTTCAGAAGTAGGTAATCGTCTAGGTTTGGATTCAGAAATAGGTGATGAAGTTGTGACTGTAGTTACTGTAGAATTTGCAGTTGTTGGTGATGGAGATGGCGATGTTGATGAGGTATTTGGGATATCAGTTTTGGCTGACATCATATGGCATAAACACACAGTTTTCAATTTCTCTCAAAAGAAAAAAAAAAAAAGAAAAGAAAACTAAAAGAATCTTGTGATATAAGTGGTAGGGGGCGGCAAGATTTGTTGACTATAGTAAACAAGTAACAATAGATCTTGAAGTGGATGAGATATGTATAGCTAACGTTGAGTGGTTGCTATTCAGTTGGTGATAAGATAGGAGGGAAATAGTAACTAATATATATATATTTGTGTGTTGCTGTAAGTTGGTTTATCACTTGCAGGGAAAAAAAAATGTATGTGGAGTGCAGTATAGAAAAAAAAAGTGACTAAAACTTTGGAATTTTTTTTTCTGCTGTCGTTTTTGTTGTGAGTACTTTTTACCTTTCGTTCTTTAATTTAGTTTAGTTTGGGTTATGTGTGAGTGTATGTGTGTATGTGTGCTGGTATTTGATAAGATTCAACAAAAGAAAATAATAATAATAGGGATTGAATGATTCTTATAAATTGTGGAAATATCGAAAAGAAAAGGAAGGGAATGTAGACAAATCAAAGATAAAGAAGAATGTTGTTGTTGATAATGATTGTATGTATTTGGGGAAAAAGATATTTATAACAACAAATACAGATGAACAAGCCAATGATTGAAATTGCCAAAAAATAAAGAAAAGAGAAAAAGCCTTGGGGTTAAAATTTCAGTATTTTATATATGAAAGGAATTTTAATTTGAAATTTAAACTTTCATGGTGTTTAAGAGGTTAGTAAATTAATTCTTCTTTATCTCTTGATATGGCTTTAATGTTTCAATAATGACACCTAAATTTGCGCACATTTAAAATTGGTCACTCTTGTTCTATATATACACATACATATAAACAGTGATTTATATTTTGTTACCGATAACTAAAAGAAAAAAAAACCTACAATATTGATCATCATAAAAATGACGACTATTTTAACTTTCACATTTTCAATGAGTACAAAAGAATACACTTTACCAGATTTGTTTATCAAATTAACAATGTTTTATTTCCGACGGCTAGCTTTTTTAGCTTATGGTTTGAAGTATTTTTAATTAAATTACTGCATAATCATCATCATCATCTTGATTCATTTCTTCCTTGAAAATAATAACTTAAATATAGATGAGGTTAATACAAAAATGTGAGAAACACATACAGAATGAGAAAATAAAAATAACCTTTGTATTTGACTTGACTTGACTTGAATGCAAAAAGTAAAACTTAACAACTTTAAAAAAAACTAGACTAAACTAAACTAAACAAAGCCGTGGGTGATTATTAATGTCACTAATATTATTGATAGTGCCACAATACAACAACGACAACTACGAGGACAACCACTTGGCTACAAACCAAAATCTTGATATATTCGTGTAGTAAAAAGAAGCGGCTACTCTCTACCCATTTCGTCAAGTTAATTGTTTTTCAGTTAATTTACTCACACAAATGTACACATATTTGTCGTCATCTCACACAGTTCGTCAAAACCTGAATTTAAACACACCTTGTCTTTGATTAGAACACTGTCCACACAATACAATATGAGCATTCACCTATAGACGATCCTTTATCATTTGCTAAAAATAATGCGTAAATAGTTTTTTCGAGGGAGAGGGGTTTACAATTGACTCTGTTTTATGATTAGTATGCATTAATATTTGAACAATTGACAAAGACTTTAGTCTATTTCTCTGTTATATATGTGAAAATCATGTCGCCGAAATGAAGAATTTGCCTCAATTCACCCCCCCTCCTCTCACTCTCCCCTCTCCTGGTTTGTCACCACCAAATGTTACTACGACTAACCTCTATATTTTGCAATACTTTCTTAATAATTAACATATAAAAATATATGGTGATGTCATAGCGAGAGATAAGAAAATGTGATAGCAAAATAATCATAATTGTAGTCGTGACAAGGAATATTATTATTCATATCAAGTCAACAGATCTAAAGGCGCCTTTCTGAATTGTATATGTGTTTAACTTTTTTTTTTGGATCCATCGATAGATGTTGTATTTTATTTTGTTGGGAAGAAAAAGAGGAGTAGATCATTGTTTGTTGTGGTTGAAATTGAAAAAGACACAGAGGCCCAAATGAATAATAATCCCCACCAACTTTATTAACATGAGAGTAAAAGCAACAAGTTACAGAAGCAATTGAAGGAGATTGAAATCTTGATATGAACTTTAATTCAAAAAAAAGAGTTCTTATTCATAATAGAACAATAATTTTTATGGTGCAATTTAGGTATGTTACTTTTTTACGTAATATCTTAATCTATTATACAATCTTCTTTCCAGTTCCTTGTAATACGACACAATTCTTGTCGTCTTGTTCTCCTATTTAAGCTTTTCCATTTCCACCACCACCACTACCAAGTATGAATAATTAGTGTTACATTTTCCAAATCATAATAAAAGAATTATGTATTATGGGAAATCATTGACTCATCCAATTAAATCGAGTTTATTTCTTTGGGAAAGAAATCTTGAACTGGTCTTGTCTTTGAGGGTTATGTACATATCCGCCTCTTTATTAATTTATATGTATAATCCTCGCCTGATATGTATGCATGGTAAATCAGGAACTTCTCTTGAAACAAAAAAATAATCGGACTAACAATATTTTTTTTTCTATCGTATGTGACGTCATCCAAATCAATAGTAGAAGAACAACGAATTGCCGTTCAAAAAGTAACAACAATTGCAATGATTTTCATTTGATAGTTGTAAAATAATATCTTCATTCTATCGATATATCCTCGGAACTTGATAGAGCAGAATAATAAACAGATTCTAGAAGAAGTATGTATTTAAAATGAACTTGGGGCTGTTAAGTTTCTAGTGATTACATATTCCCACATATAACAAATTCTTGGTTGTAAAACGAACTTCATGTTTGAATTTTAATTATCGGTAAAACTTATTGATTAATTGATACTTGTTCGCCCACGTGGTGATAAAGGAGTAGATATCTCGTGGAGAATGGACACACTTTGATGTGTATACACTCAATAGTTAATTAACACATCAAAATGTGTTGGTCGGAATCACTGGATCCTATGTTAGATCATTTAAAGAAGAAATGTGTAGCTTCATTTTTCTGTAATTTCTTGGATAATAGTTGATGCCGTTATCCTTAAAGTTTCAGTGTTATAATAATTTTGTCTGTAAATCTCCACTTTAAATGTTTTAGTTATTAAGTTCACATTCAATATGTGTCTAGAATAAAAGGGGATTCGAGACTTTAGATTTGGTAGAGCCGCATAAGGGGATTTTCAAGGAAAAACAATTAGTACTAAATTATAGACAAGGGGAAGGTTAACAATAACCTAAAGGATGTTTCGGAGGGAAATCATTTAATATACACATTTTAGAGTTTATCAATGACATGGACAATTACGGCTGAGATGTTGAATTTTGAGTTTTGAAATCTCCGGGAGTGAGTAGATTTGGTTTGTTGCTACACATAGAAAGGTATCTCCCCCCTGAATTAAAAACGTTTCTAACATGGAGCAAGTATTTTTTTGGTTAAGATTCCAAAATACAGAAAAAAAAACTGATGCTCTCCTCTTAGTTTTGATTCAACAACAGATATAAGGATGTCTCGGAATAAACATATTTTTCAGTTACTTAATCGAATGTAAACACCGTTTGTTGTTATTGGAGCGACTATTGATTTATACTGTGTGATAATTTCCGTCTCTTAATCAACAGCAATTTTACGAAGGCAAACAAAAAACAAAAACAACCCTCATCATGGATGACTAATCTTTGAAAAGTAGTCATCCATCTAATTTGTTTTCTTATTACCTAAAACTAAGTTTCAAAAACGTACAACTTACAATGGGCAGGCTGTGTAACCTTTAAGAAAGAGGGGGAGGGTAAAGAAACTACACTGTTGTTTTGACAATTTAATGAAAAAAAAAAAAAAATTATATATGCATGTATGAATAATTTATATGTGTATCAATTATATGTTTACATTCATCTTGAATTACTTATCATTGCAGGGGTAGGTGCAGGGGGTAATTCATTACTGTGAGCACTATCATTATTGTTACTTCGTCTAACAGTTAACAGTTCTTGTAATGTTGCCATTGAATTAGTTGAACGTCTCATTCCATCAGAAGAGGAAGTGGGTGATAGTGATCTTTGTTGTTGTTGTTGCTGTCTAAATGCCATAATTGTAGAATCCAAATCAAAACTTCCTGCTGAAGATCGAGACACCCTCCTGCTAGTATTACTACTATTACCACCACCATTAATGGTGGTTGTAGTAGGATAATTAGTTTGAGATGGTGGTGTTAAACTGACTTCAGGAATATTTATAATTTCATCATATGGTGGAGGTGAAGATACATTTCTATTATATGGTTTGGAAGGAGGTTGTGGTGGTGAAGTAGCAGGTGAAATTACTGGTGATGTTGGATAAGAACGATTTGATCGATTACTACTCGATATTGAGCTTGTTGATGAGTATACCGATTGATTTGAAGAACTGACAGAATTGGGAGTAACCATGTAATTGGATATCTTTTTCATATTATTACCAATCGATGAACTTCTTGAACGAGTGTCAGGCGAAACAGTGCCATTAGCAGTTTGATTTGAAGAACTTTGACGCAGTTTTCTAAGCTTTCTTAGTATTGAGGACGATGATGATGGAGAAGATTTGCTATTGTTTGTCGTGGCTGTACTGGATGAAGAGCCTTTAACTCTTCTTTTAGTAGCACTACCACCACTAACACCTCCATTACCGGTACCAACAGTTACAACAGCATCAGAAAAAGCGGCAACAATAGCAGTAATGCCATCAAAAATACCCCTTATGAAATTAACAATGTTGACTTCTTGACTTGTGGGCACTGGTTTTAAATAAGTTGTTCCTAATTGATAAACCTGGAAATTCAATTCAACAAATTCTGGATTAATTCTATTTAGCAATGGATTTATAAATTTTGTCTCAATAGTATTTAAATTTCGACTAGTTATAGATTTATCAATCAAAATCTTGTTGATTAATTTTAAATTGTTATTCTTACCATAAAATAACCAACATTTAATGGCAAATATTGAATAATTGATAATTGATAAAGTAATGGAATTATATGTAAATAGTTGTTGTATATACTGCAATATTATAAAATATAGCCAATAATTCAATAGGAATTGATAACTGGAATAGTTGAATTGAACTGATTTATCTAAAGCTTTAATGGTTAGAATACCAGGACATATAAATGTCACGGTGGTAAACAAATAATCTAGTAGTTGAAACATTGACAATTTAATTAATAATTAACAATAATAGCAGGAGTTGTGTTTGTATGAATGCAAGAAATCAGCAAGATATATATAATATATAATAATATATATATAAATTAGAATTAGAATTTTTGACAATGAATGAAAAAGGGAAATTACGATTGATATTTATGCAAATTATTTGATGATCACAAAACCAGAAAAAACGGAAAGCAAAAAAAAAAAATAAAAAATATTAAAAAAGAAAAATCTCAAAACCCCCTTCGTAGTTTTGTAAATATTAATATTATTATTAAGTATATCATGCTTTATTATTATTCTATGATGGCTTTTAAAACCAATTTTTTTTTGTTTTTAAATGATCTAAAAATCTAGCATCATTATGCTTAATGAATTAAAAAAAAAATTTAGACTAGACAACAACAACAATAACAATAACCAGAGCAAGCGATATTTTATTTATTCCCTTTTGGTTTTTCTTTCCTTAATTGCTGCTTTCTATTGTCTCCAGATTAAGTTATCAACTTTAAATCATCATCATCATTATTGTCAATTAAGGTTATATTTAGTAAGAAAAAAGAAATAGAATGGGAAAATTAACAATACTGACTATAAACGTTTCCAATTAAACTGCCAACCTTACCAAAAGCTATTTTGCTATGGTCTGGACCCAGCTTGTTCCAGATCAATTGACCACCAAATAACTGACATTTCAAACCCAACAATTAATCTAAATTTGTTCCAGGTTCCTTACTCAATATCTAGTCTAGTTAATTAAAAGTATCTCGTATTAAAACAGACGTCATTGGGTTTAAAACGTATGAGACGGGAATTTGAACGGCATTATATCTAATCAAGTTGTAATAATAATTGTTAGCGAACTCGAATCAAATATATGTACATGACTTTATTTGTGCTTAGGTAATCACCATCAGTAGTATCTCGTTACCTTTTTCTTTTCAGATTCTCCGAGCCTCTGTTGTTACAAGAAGAGTGATCTAACAATCAATACAATGATAATATTAACAATATTTTCATATTAATGACATGTTGTTGCTTGCTTACATATCATGTCAAAAGATAAAAATAATAATAATCTGTACTCATAGCAACGCCACCATTATTATAAAGGGCTATAATTATTTATGTACTAATCTGTCTACAATAACAAATAGGCTAGTATTATTATGAGTAGGACGAGCCTGTTGTTCCGGAATTCTTGCTCCCTGAAAAATAGAAAATACAAAGAAAAAGCCGTTTTTGTTCTAATTATCTTAATTGCTAAAATAAGTTTGATGTTGAAACTAGATTTTTCTACTCAAATATTTTTTTATTTGCTCTTTATGACGTAATTTCTTCTCCCATAACAGTTTGTATTGTAATATATGTACTGCCTATATGCAATGTATGTGTGTCATAGAAGTATTTTTTTTTCTTCTATCGATTGATTATAATTCTGCAAACTCGAAAAGGCATTTCTTAGAATCATTCTTCCGTTTGATGTTGAAGTACAGTAAACAACAACAGGAACTACATCCATTAGTTGAGGGAATTTATGCAAGCCTTCATAATTATCAATGTAAGTAATGCTTTATACTACGGATAATTATTAAACATAGTGTATGCATGGATTTGCAAATCTAGAACATGATCTCTTTTTATTTCGCTTTGGTTTTCTCTTTTGCATTTTTTTTCTGTACTAATATCGCGCTGTTTTGTCCATTTTGATATTATGCTTTGTACATCGTTATGAAACATCTAATAGCATGTAATAACATATTTTGTATAATAAAGACAACCCTTATTTAACTAAAAAGAGAGCTTATAGTCATGTTATGTCATAGTCTCAGTTGATGTCTAATTCTTTGTCCTCATTGCACTACTTCTCATCTTTGATTGTTATCCTCGAGGAGAATTGCTTTAGTTGCTGTTTCATTAGCTTTTGTACCAGTTTGAACTTGTAGCAAATATTAGGGGGAGACGAGCAATTACAAGCTTTTCACGACAATACCCACCAGCTCACATCATAACAATAATACCGCTCTCTAAATCTGAACTTGCTATTAAGGTATGAATTTTCTTTGCGTGGGCAGTCTCTTTTATTAGACAGTTCCGCAATTAACAATACAATAAATCTCGGAATCTCGGGTAGTAAAGTGCAATTGACTTCGCTAATAATTGGAACTTTATAACTTTAAAAAGAAAAACCAGCGCGCCAGATTTAAGCCAAGCTTAAGCCAAGCCAAGATAAAATCGGAAAATTTCCTCAAATGATAATTTTTACAAGCCATCAGCGTGGCTTGGGACTGCTTACATAATACAGTTGGCTGTAAAACAGATTTTTTCATGACATCTCACCATTGGCGATAGAATGGTTTAGCATAATATTCATTGATGATTAAACGGTTGTAATCTCAATGTTTGAATCTTTTTCTTCGTGACTCAGTGAATGTAACTTTGATCTAATCAGATGCCAGAGGCAGTGTTGATGACACCAAGACTAATAATCAAATCAAGAAATAAGATAAAGCAGGCTAATTAGCAACAATAACAACAACCATGACACATAATTGAAGTACTTCTCGAGTAATTATTTGTTAGTTGCTTGTTGAGATATTCTGGGGTAATGATCTACGTTTGTAGAGGTTTACGTGAGAGAATTCTATTTTCACAGTTTTTTAGTTGAATTTTTAAGGTAATATTATAACTGATCTGGACGCCACCATAATTAGTTTTCTTAGACTACAGTAACAACTATGTAATTATAATTAAAGATGTACCTAGATCAATTTGGTTCCAATTGTAACCTTGTTTCCAATAACTTTTATAAATAGAAGCAAATTTGACTGATAAGTGAATGCAGAAAAGAGTTAACGCAGTAGTTTTGATTAACAAGAAACTCTTCAAACCAAATCACCTAGAAAAGAGTAATATTAGGATTTCTATAAACAATCTGGAATAGTTCAATTGTTAATAAAGATTCATTTAGGGTTGAATTGTTTACATTTGATCACGTGACATAATTCTTGGTACCGACTTTGCTATCAGTAAAACTACTTGAAAATCTTAGACAGTCAGTATAAATAGCAAAGATACTAACTTCACAGTAATTGGGCTTAGTTTCCAGTTTGGCAGCGGACGGCTGCACCATAGATCCTATATCCTAAAACAATCTCAGAGGAAAGTCATTAAAACCCTGATAAGCTTGCAAGAAATTGCAGGAGTTATTATATGCGCTTAGTTGTCACTGCTCATACATCACATTGTCAGTGGGGATAAATTTGAGTTTCTAAATGAACCCTTTTTTTTTGCATTTGAGGGTTGGCAAGTGTGCGAGAATTAGTCGTAAATATTAGACACTAACCATGACCAACCAGTAGTTTATTCTTCCGAACTATACAGAAATTAAACCCATGACACCTTAAAAAGAAACTCGTTACATAACTAGTGCAAAGCTCTTTTTTAACCTTTTACCTGTGTCTGGATAGTAATTCATCAACCATGTTGGAAGTGTCGCATTAAATAAACTTATCGCCATGTGTGTGTGTGTCGTTTTTTGTTTTTTCTCGAAACAATTTCTGTTGTTGTTGTGTGAACCACCTCCACTTCCACCACCAGAAAAAGATAAAAAAATTTTTCAGTTGTTGTTGTTGTTGTTGTTAATTTTTTTCTGCTTCTCTGTGTAAATTGATGAAATCCACACAATAAAAATTTTCTTTCTTCTTTTAAGAACCTAAAAACAGAATCAACATTATTTGCCCCATACATATCCAAGAATTAAATACTTATTAGTTCTAAGTGGAATAGAAGAGAATCAAACTTAACATTACTGTTACGCAACGTCAAGAGGGCATTTTTTTTAGTTTTAATTTGTTTCATTTCAATTGAATCTTTAAGAATCACCGAGTATACATACTTTCTTTTGTATTTTATCAGGGAAGCCACATCCAACCACCAGTTACATCCCACAAAATCCCTTAATCTTGTTCTTAGTTGTATTATTAATCTATTGAATTTAAGTTTGATTTGCAAGAGAAAATTGTGGATTGTATAAGTTTTGAACTGGACTTGAATACTTTGAGGGGCTTTTTTTTATATTTCATTTTGTATCCTACTTGCTGTTTTGCTTACCAACTGACTAGTTTGTTCTTTCTTTGATTTCTAGCCAATAAATTATGAGTGATATTTATATTATTATTCATATTTCTACTACCTGTGATGACTCGCCGACATTTGTCACTAAGGATTCTTCCGAGTTAATTGAATTTGCTTGGGAAACAGTCGATAGTGTCACTTTGGAAACTTTATACAAAGGATCAAACTTGGTTCGTCCAACCAACACACCTATCACACCTTACTGCTCGAAGATTCATAGAATAACATGGGACAATGTCAAAAATGCTGGGTCGTTCAAAGACGCCATCACAAACTTTGATCAATACGTACAAGAACACATAATTTCCAAGAAAAAGGAGTTTTCAATTGTGATGTTTGACATTTCCAAATTGAGAGTTCAGTTGGTTCGTGAAGCTAGAGACAAATCCGTGGTTTTACCCTCGTATCTACAACATCCAAGGATTTTTGATTTACCAAGAGAATATTTAAATTGGCAATCTAGCCACCCTGAAACATTATCATACCCCCCAACTTCTTTAACTAATATTATTACTGCATTAGAAGTTGAGGTTGAGAATATATCTGAATATGTCGACTTGCCAAACTTTTCTTCCACACCATCACCATCAAAAGCTTCAGCAACAACGACGACGACAACTGCAAATGTCACAGCCATTGACGTCCTTTCCAGTGAAACAGAACCAAATGGTAAAGTCATTGCAAATTTGCACGCCAAAATTGCCAAACAATTGATCAAAAAATCCATCCCTGTTGAGAATCACCCTAATGTATTTACAAGACCTTTTGATTCGGCTCAAGATATCACTGCTTTTACATCAGAAAGATCAAAAGTACTCTATCTTTCCAACTTGCCAAACGACACCACACAATCAGAGTTGGAATCATGGTTCACTCAGTATGGTGGAAGACCAGGTGGGTTTTGGACTTTTAAGTCTGCAGATGATAACAATAATAATAACAACAACAATAGCAATGGCGGGAAAGGATATCAGAATGCGAGAAAATATGGTATTTCAGGGTTTGTGGCCTTTAATACTCATGAGGAAGCAGTTGATTGTTTAGCTTTGAATGGGAGAGTGTTGAATGATCGTCCTATTGAAGTTCAAGCGTCTTCTAGTAAAGTGTTTGATATGGCCATGGATAAATTGTTGTTGACTCTGTTCCCACTCTCAAAGAATAGACCTAGACCCGGGGATTGGACTTGTTTATCTTGTGGGTTTTCAAATTTCCAGAGAAGAACACACTGTTTCAGGTGCTCTTTTGCGGCAGTGGCGTTTCAGGATGTTTTTAACAGTAATACAGGCAATGCCAACGGTAATGGCAATGTTAGCGGCAACCACAACCACAACCACAATAGTGGAGCTCGCCGTGGCATGAATTTACAGCCTGCTCAAGCTAATGAGAAAATTGGAACAGGCAATATTAGTATTCCTTCTTACAACGATCCAATCAAGGGTCCAACAGGTAATGTCACTAATCACCTCAACAATTCTGAGACCAATTTACTGAACAACACTAATCTTAACAACAACAATCATCATAGTAATAATTATCACAATAACTACCATCACCACAACAACAATAATAACAATCATGGGAATAGCAATGGTAACACCATACATGGTCGTTCCCATTATAACAATAGTGTTCCATTTAGAGCAGGTGACTGGAAATGTGAAAATTGCATGTATCACAATTTCGCCAAAAATTTGTGTTGTTTAAAATGTGGTGTCGCCAAACCTGCTATTAACAATCAACAAAATAATACAATTCATTCGGTGAATTCAACGGCCGCTGCCATAGCTGCAGCAACAGCCAGTGGTCAACCTTTAAACTTGAATAATAATGCATTTTTGAACCTTCAGCAACAACAGTCTCAGTCACAACCCCAAGGTCAGCACCATTACAACCAACATTCTCGTAACAACAATGCTTCTGGGGCATCAAAGTTCAACAATGGCTACAACCCAAAGAATCAGTATTACAATAATAATAGCAAGAATCTTAGCAACAATTTTGGTCTTAATGGTATGCATCAGCAAAACCAAAATCAAATTTTGATGTATTCACAACAATTGCAACAACAACAGCAACAGCAACAACATGATTTAAATGGAAGTAGCTCTTCCCATCAACTGAAACTTCAATTGAATAATACTGAAGGATTATACAGAACAAGCGGACAACCAAACTTAGGATATCCTAGTATCAATCATGAAGTATCCGGTCCTGCTACTTTAAGAGATGTTTCAAACAACTCGCCTGCATTGAATAGCTCATCACTTAACTCATTAGCCAATCATATGAATTCATTAAATTTAAATCAATAGGCAATTGCGTTTCAATGTTCAGCTTCTCATTTTTTTTTTTTCCAATTTGTTTTATTAAGTTACTACATTGTGTTTTCAAAATCGTTTAATGCGTTTTAATATTTTTAATACTTTTAATATTCGGCTTTTTTTTTTATATGTTTTTCGTTTTCCAATATTTTTTTTTTATTGTATCGATTTAGTTTGTGCTTTATCTGGGTTCGGTTTCAGGAATTGAGATAGAAGGTGGGGACTTGTGTTTGATGTTTTAAGCTTTTACGTGTGTTAATTTATTTTTTTATTCCGGGGGTTTTGTTCACTAGTACTATTATTAATATCGTAACTACAACTA
This sequence comes from Candida albicans SC5314, assembly GCF_000182965.3. Lineage (NCBI taxonomy): Eukaryota > Fungi > Ascomycota > Pichiomycetes > Serinales > Debaryomycetaceae > Candida > Candida albicans. The sequence continues at coordinate 1,749,842 of NC_032089.1, forward strand.
TTTTAGTTTTTTTTTATTATAAAAGGATTTGAAAGAGGTACTTAAATATTTCATGTTTATAGTGGTGTAATTATATAATTTGTGTGTCTTTTGAATTTGTTTTGATCGTATTTGCAATCATCTGAATTTGGTAGCGACGAAAATGGTTAGAAAAGACACGTCAATATTTCTCATCTTTTTTTGATTGATTGTTTTTGGTTGGAATTTTTCACTCTATGAAGAATTAGCGAGAGAAGGAGGGAGGAGGGAGGGAGGAAGGAAGGACACGGTGAAAAAAAAAAAATATAACCCAAATACAAACCAATTGCTTAATATATATAGAACGAACACCACTACCCTAACAATAACAACCCTTTATTGAACCATGACCCAAAACAAGTATTCAGTTATATTGCCAACATATAACGAAAAGAGAAATTTACCAATTTTAATCTACTTGTTGAACAAGACATTTACTGCCAACAAATTGGATTGGGAAGTAATTATTGTTGACGATAATTCACCAGATGGAACTCAAGAAATTGCCAAAAAATTAATTGATATATTTGGACCAGAACACATTCAATTAAGACCAAGAGCTGGTAAATTAGGTTTGGGTACTGCCTATGTCCATGGATTACAATTTGTTACTGGTAATTTCGTAATAATCATGGATGCTGATTTCAGTCATCATCCAGAAGCCATACCTGAATTCATTGCCAAACAAAAATCACAAGATTATGACATTGTCACCGGTACCAGATATGCTGGTGATGGTGGTGTCTTTGGATGGGATTTCAAAAGAAAATTGATTTCTAGAGGAGCCAACTTTTTGGCTAGTGTTGTATTGAGACCTCATGTTAGTGATTTAACTGGTTCATTCAGATTATACAAGACTGACGTGTTGAGAAAAATCATTGACGTCACTCAATCAAAAGGTTATGTTTTTCAAATGGAAATGATGGTTAGAGCAAAGGCAATGGGGTTCACAGTTGGTGAAGTGCCAATCAGTTTTGTTGATAGATTGTACGGAGAATCAAAATTAGGTGGTGATGAAATTGTTCAATATGCCAAAGGTGTTTGGACTTTGTTTACAAGTGTTTAAAGACATTGTGTTATCTGTTTCTTTAGGTCGTTTTAATTTATGATTTATTTTTGTAGCAAAGCAATTGTATCCAAATATATAAATCTGGGTATATATATGTGTGTCTGTGGAAGTATTTTGTAGAACTTCGGTTCCATATTTGCTGTAGTAGCAACTACGCGCCAAACACGTCGATAGGCTTCATTCTTGCTTTTAAGAAAAATGGACAGAGAAAGGAAAATTACGGCGTGTAGAAAAAAATTTTTTTATAATTTCTTAAACTCCATTTTAATCAGCTAGACTATAACAAAACAAGAAAAGTTATGTCGAAAGATATTTATTTGAAGAAGATACTTGGTGAAGAGTGTGTTTCTCGGATCCGAAACTCAAAAATCCTTATGGTAGGAGCAGGAGGTATTGGATGCGAATTACTTAAAGATTTAGTGTTGACTGGGTATGGGGAAATTCACATTGTTGATTTGGATACCGTTACTTTATCAAATTTGAACCGTCAATTTCTATTTCGTCAAAAAGATATTGATAAATCAAAATCATTCACCATTGCCAGTGCCGTGCAATCATTTAATTATCTCGGAGTCAAGTTGATTCCTCATCATGGCAATGTCATGGATACAAAACAGTTCCCAATTGAATGGTGGGGACAGTTTAATTTTATTTTTAATGCATTGGATAATTTAGAAGCCAGAAGATATGTAAACAAAATGGCATTGTTTTTGAGAAAGCCATTAATGGAAAGCGGGACTACTGGGTACGCTGGACAAATCCAGCCTATCTATCCGTATTACAGTGAATGTTTTGATTGCCATCCCAAAGAGACCCCCAAATCTTTCCCCGTATGCACTATCAGATCAACACCATCTCAACCAGTTCATTGCATTACCTGGGCTAAGGAGTTTTTGTTTCGTCAACTATTTGATGAAAACGATAATTCAAATTCAATGAATGATGCCAATCAGATTCAAAATGAAACAGACGACAAAGACGAGTTGGAGAATTTGAACAAAGAGGCCAATGAATTAATTGAATTGCGTTCTAAAATTCTACTGTTAGATCTGAATTCCTTTATTAATGAATTGCTCAAAAAGATTTTTAAAGTGGATATTGAAAGATTATTGAGCATTGAAACTTTGTGGAAGGCTAGGAAAAAGCCCATTCCATTAGATATGACTGAATATCGAGAGGCATTACAGCAGTTATTAGAGCAGGAACTGAGTAGTTCAATATTGACTGCAGATACAAAAGTGTGGACCATTTTGGAAAACATCTATTCTTTGTACAAGTCCAGTGAGTCAATTCAAAAACGATTGAAATCTGGTAATGAACCATTTATTACATTTGATAAAGATGATGAAGACACTTTAATTTTTGTAGCTGCTGCTTCAAATTTAAGATCTTTTAGTTTTGGCATTCCATTGAAATCCAAATTTGACATCAAGGAAATTGCCGGGAATATTATTCCTGCCATTGCCACTACCAATGCCATTATAGCCGGGTTTTCAAGTTTGTCCGGCACACAATTTTTTCAGCACCAAAAAGATCTTACAAGTTCAGACTTTAGTAACATTTTTAAAAGGGCATCTTCTGTGTTTATTAGTATAAGACCGAATAAGTACATTACTGGCGATAGATTATCAAAACCAGCTGAAAATTGTGCCAGTGATTCACTAACAGCAAGAGGAGTGCTCACAGTTGCATTGAGTGACCTTGCTGTTTTGACTCTCGAAGGATTCATTGATAGACTTGCTTATAAATATGGATATTCCAAAGAAGATATATCTATCCAAATTGGGAAATCGAAGTTAATTTATGATGTTGATTTCGATGACTATCTTCAAACCAAATTGAAGGACGTTCCTGGCGTGGCCAATGGAGAGGTCATGCTAATACAGGATGATGCTGACGAGTTAGAAAACTTAGAATTGTATTTGAATATAAAAGACGATACTGTCGAGTTGAAATTGCCAATATTAGAGTTGAGACCTAAAAAAATGGTCCCACAGCCAAATCATAATGAAGAGAACAATAGTGAGTATGCCAAGGAGTTAGAGGGAGGAACTATTTTATTAGATGATGATGACGATGAGCTGTTTGGAAACGAAATCGAAATACTTGATGATGAAGAGGAGGAAGATATGAAGATTGTAGAACCACCTGTAAAGAAGAGAAAACTTGACTAGATCAACTTTGACGGACTTTGTGTATGATTTGTATAACACTAATATTGTATTATCACCATTTTTGCTGTTCGTGTGACGCAATTAGTGTAATGTTTTGATACAACAAAATAGACGACGACGTGTACATTAGCTACCACCGCGAGGACCATATTATTCTGCAACCAATATTCTTACAACATATTTTTTTTGCCCTCCGTCCTGTTTTTTTGCGCTGTCCATGTCGGGGTGGTGGTGATAGTGTTTGTCGTCGCCGTCCTGATCTGTTTTTTTTGTGCATTTCTTGTCCTCCAATTGCCCTTTTTTTAGTTCGTTTCCAGTGTTAAGCAACACCTGGATTTTTTTTTTCCACAGTTGATTTTTTTCCTTTTTTTTCTTTTTGCTTTCCTTTTCTATTAAAGAATTTGTTCAATCTTTGGATTAAATATACAACAGATCTATTAAATACAATTGCAGAATCATTATGTCTTGGCAAGCCTACACTGATAACTTAATTGCTAACGGTAAAGTCGATAAAGCAGCCTTATATTCAAGAGCCGGTGACGCATTATGGGCCCAATCGGGATCATTCGAATTACAACAACCAGAAATCACTGAAATTGCCAAAGGTTTCGATAGTGCTGAAGGTTTGCAAACCAGCGGTTTACACGTTCAAGGCCAAAAGTACTTTTTGTTAAGAGCTGACGACAGATCAATTTATGGTAAACACGAAGCCGAGGGTGTTATTTGTGTTAGAACTAAACAAACTATTTTGATCGCCCATTATCCAAGTGGTGTTCAACCAGGTGAAGCTACCACTCTTGTTGAAAAATTAGCCGATTACTTGATCAATGTCGGTTATTAGATATTTTCATTGCATCCATGGACGTGCAATACCTGTCCAGATTTAATGGTTGATGTTAAGTATATACAAATATATATATATGTGTGTATGTACCCAAAATAATAGAATGAATTTGGTTGCATTTAATACGTGGCTTTTAGCACAGTTATAATGGATATTGTCTTTGGTGTTACTCTTTTTAGTTCTCTGAATACTTGAAACGAGATCAAATGGCTTTTTACGAATCAATTGTTGTCTACATCAAGATCCAGTGAATAGGACTAAAATAAAACAAGAGTAAATACACTACGTCGTTGAATTCTTTCTCAATGGTCATTGACTGACTACAGTTATCCACTGCCTGCATGCATTTGTGATCATACAAAGAATCAATTGCTAAGACAAATTGTATTGGAGCAAGCTTCGTCATTGACACCTAAAAAGAGCTTTGGTGCACTTTCTTTTTTACAAAAAAGAAACGTGAGAGACATACTGAAGAGAGCAATCGAAAATTGATCCAACCAACACAATTTTTAGTTCAACTTTTATATAACACCGCAAGGTAGTTCTTATGTTTTATTAAAGAATACTCTTTTGCTTGATGAAAAGCTAGTCAGATTTGAATTTGTTTTTGCTAAAACCACTTGCTGGCAAGTTGCATCCTACCCAAAGACTAATTGATTTCCTCATCTATTCCACCAAGCCATATACATCTAGGCAATAACTCTTACTTCAATACATATTAAATTCCATTCATACAACATGACTATGAAACCATTCCCTAATAATAGCTTGTTACTATTAGGACCAGTGTTTTTGGTTGCTAGTGATTTCGTTATCACCAGGTTTTCTCAATCAGGTGCACCTAAAAAGCTTGCAAACAATACAAGACAACAGGCATCTTCGTCCTTATCAATATCATCATATAATCCACACTCGTACAGATCTAGCTGGATCCAAAGCCAACTAGAGAAAGAACCTCCCTCCAAATAATGAAACCGGCAATGTTTTGCTACCACCTACAGTGTTGATTGTGGAGACTCTTCCAACAACAAGCAGACGAGAAAATATATATCTTTAATTAAGTCGTTACCCCAACTTGGGAGAGTACTTTTCATTGTCATTTTGCACCGCATTCAGTTCTGTTGTTTCAGTTTGCTTTACTGAGTACTAAGGACGTAGAACAAAAATTAGATAATCTTACGTTTGTAGTGAATGTTTAGTTTCATTTTTAAATAGATTTTGTCAATTCAATAGTATAGTTGTATATTCAAGCAGACACTTAGATTCAATCAAATATTAGCATAGTTTGAGTTTCCTGCATATTATTTGATTTTTTTCACATAGAATTTTATTGGTTGAAGTCTCAATGAACTGTAAAAAAAAAAATATCTTGTTCCCAAAAAAAAAATACACACACATCTATTTCACCAACTTATCAGAGTTCTAATACCATACTATATACAACGATAAATCTGCTCAATATGCTTTCTGGAGTAAGACAACAATCAAAATTATTTACAAAATCAATATCACAAGTTTCAAAAAGATACAATTCGTCACATAACCATCATCACCATGAGCCAGAATCAAAGCCATTGGAAATAACTTTTGCTAAAATATTTGGTGTTGCTGCCATAGCAGGAGGCCTTTTAGTTTACAAGAATAAAGATAAAACCGACAAACCATTGTTCTCCTCAAAGTTTTTTGACGAAATCACCACTGGGGAACGTAGCCACTTAAGAGATGAACAATATGAGAGAAAATACAAGATTGGATACCTTAGAACCTTTGACAGAGATAACGGTGGTATAGGACAACAATTGAACAAAGTATCTGCTTACGAATTGCCAAACAACAACTTAATCCCTGCCCATTCTCCATTTGGAAATCAATTTGGAGTTGGTATCAAGACTAATGAATTGGGACCTAGAAGAGAAAGAGCACAACGTTTCGCTCCCCTTCAACAACCAGCTGAAAATTAGCATAAAGGAAAAGAAAGACAAAAGAGGGGATTCAAATCGAACACATAATGGTTGGTATAGACGCAGCTAGTGCATTTGCAATTTGTTTTGTTATTTGGTTTACTGGTCGCTTTAAACTGGTTTGAATAAACTGACCAGTAGAGACAGACGCATTTTTAGCACAATAATTTGTGACATATTTCGTTTATATGTTTAGTGTAGAATAGATAATTTACAAAAATATTCATCATACTTATAAAATGTACTGCATCGGAACTTGAAAAGTTGATCTTCATTAGACCTTTGCGATCGAGAACTGGAAAGATTCTGTTTAATATGCTCAGTTCTTGGTAGAAGGGTAATATAAACCCGAAGCTGATGTGATGTGCGATATATTAATCTAAGATTCTAGTTGGTTAACTTTTGCTAGTTAGTGTGTCTTGGGACAATATTTCGTCGAGGACTTCACCCCCAACATTCAGAATTTCTTGGTGTTACCACTACTTGAATTTTTTTTTTTGCTCCGTTCTTTCTTTTCTTCCAGTCCAATTTTTTATTCTCCTCAACAGTTCTATTATACAACTAAGGACTAACCTTGAATGAATAAATTGACTTTACGATCATTGAGGAGTCTTAATCAAAACAGATTATTTTCGAATTCCCTTAGAAAAATGTCAACAGAATACAACGTCATTATTTACGATTTCCCAAATTCAGACAGATCCAAAGTAAGACCACAACATGTTGCTGACATTCCAGCAAACGTACCAAATCCAATTAGATCTGCTGGTGCAATTTACCAGGACGAAGCAAAGACAAAGTTTGCTGGAAGTGCTTTTCATTTAGTGGCTAACTCCAAGGAGGAAGTTATCGAGTTCTTAAAGAAGGATATATACTACCGTGAGGGGATTTGGGATATCAACAGTGTTGTTATTAACCCAATTGGAGTTGCTGTACGTTTACCCAAGAAAATGGATGGTGTTGACGAATCTAATTATAAGATTTAAATATCAGGATTTTTTGTTTAGATAATTGTATATTTCATAACTATCAAATACAAATGAAAAAAAGTTGGATGCAACGAAAGGACAGAAATGGAAAAACCAAACAAATTTGCAATCGTATAATTCCAATTCAAACTCTATGACGAGGTGTTATTGCTGTTGCAAATTCTTCTTAAATCCCGAAGTTGCTGATTGTATGGCTTGTACAAACTCTCCACACTTATTGTTCATTGTGTCTCTTATACGCCTCCCTTCTGATATCACAGGCCTTTATAATTGCTCTCCGGTCTAACCGTCGTCCTTTTTTTCCTTTTTTTTTCTTTAATTGTACAGCCATTCCGGGTACTGTCAAACGTGGTCACCAGCATCTCGCATCTTAGAAGAAAAGAGCATTGAGCATAATGAGCAAGTGCAAATGCTCTATCGGGTCTTATATAATCAGAAAGGGTTTATAGTGACTAATTCGGATTATTTCTGGAAAAGGTATTTGGTTAACACCCGTTTAACGATGACTGGAACGAAGACATTCGGATTTAAAGAAAAAAATTGATATTGGTGTCGGTGAAAAGACCCATTGTTTTTGTGTAATGAGGTTGGAAAGCGTAGCAATAAATTCCGAGTAGGCCTAATTTGCTCCAGATTTGACTTTGTGTCACAGATCTACGACCACATCAGGAGATTATTCGAGCTTGTTTTATGTAGGTTTTTTTATCTGTGTGACCATTATTAGTGCCACTCTCCTTTCTTTAGGCTAGCAGTTTGAGCAAGATGTAGCTCTAAAAGGCTTAACTCATCCAATTAAAAGGGATTTTATCTCCGTTATAGGTGATTGAATGCACAGGTTAAAAAAAAACATAGCATTACCCATTCACAACGTGCTTCTAGACAAAGAAATATCCTTGATATTGTTTACAAAAAAGTGCATTTCCTATATTGCGATGTTAAGTCTAACTAACATATAATCGGCATTATGTATAAATAAGACAAGTTTTCTTTCTTCCGTTTTTTCTTCATTTTTAAGTAAATTCTATACATATATCAAAGATTATATTTTCTATTCCTCTTTATAATTAATATCATTTTTAGCTATGGCAGATGCCGATACGAGTTCAAATTCGTCAAAGACGAATGAAGATAGAAGTCAAGAGGGTTTCGGAACTTACCAAGGTTACACTGATAGAGTTGCTCTGGAAGTTCAAGAATTGGCCAGAATAATTTCACACGCAAGCATTCAGCAGTTGAAACTTAAAAGACAACACAGCAGACAAGAATCACAAAAGTCCAATGAACAGGAAAGTGAATTATCGGGTAAACTAGGGGTTATTCCTGTGGATGAAAATGGTAATTTCGTTGATCAACGTTTGAACCCGAACTCACCTGAATTCAACGCAGCTTATTGGATCCAAAATGCTCATAAGCTAGTATCTTCCGACATTGACTACTTTAAACCTGTTACTATTGGTGTTGCTTATAAGAACTTGCGTGCTTATGGTTCGGCTTCTGATGCCGATTACCAGAGTACTTTGGTCAATCTCATTCCCAAATATCTTTCGTTGTTTTTTAGAGAGTACATTTTGAGACATACTGGACCCACTTTTGATATTTTAAAACCAATGGATGGATTGATTAAACCGGGCGAGTTGACCGTTGTCTTGGGTAGGCCAGGTGCTGGTTGCTCGACATTTTTGAAAACAATTGCTTCACAGACTTATGGTTACCACATTGACAAAGATTCTGTTATCAGATACAACTCGTTGACACCTCATGAAATCAAAAAGCACTATCGAGGTGAAGTTGTATATTGTGCCGAAACTGAAAACCATTTCCCACAATTAACAGTCGGTGACACGTTGGAATTTGCTGCAAAAATGAGAACACCTCAAAATAGACCATTGGGTGTAAGCAGAGATGCATATGCTCGCCACTTGGCTGCAGTGGTAATGGCAGTATATGGGTTATCTCATACAAGAAACACAAAGGTCGGTAATGATTTCATTAGAGGGGTTTCTGGTGGTGAGCGTAAGAGAGTGTCGATTGCTGAAATAACTCTTAACAACGCTATGGTCCAATGTTGGGATAATTCTACAAGAGGTTTAGACTCGGCTACTGCGCTTGAATTTATTAGAGCGTTAAAGGCTAGTGCCGATATTGTACATACCACGCCATTGGTTGCTATCTATCAATGCTCACAAGACGCTTACGATTTGTTTGACAAAGTTGTTTTGATGTATCAAGGTTATCAGATTTATTTTGGAAGTGCCAAAAAGGCAAAGCAATATTTTATTGACATGGGATATGAGTGTCCTCAGAGGCAAACAACCGCTGATTTCTTGACTTCATTAACAAACCCTGCAGAGAGAATAGTTAGACAAGGTTTTGAAGGGAAAGTTCCCCAAACACCACAAGAATTTTACGAGTACTGGAAAAAGTCACCAGAGGGACAACAAATAGTGGCAGATGTGGACCAGTATTTAACTGAACATAGTAGTGCTGCCGAAAAAGAGGCAATAAAAGAAGCGCATCAAGCACGTCAATCAGATCACTTGAAGCCTGCATCCCCTTACACAGTTAGTTTTTTCATGCAAGTTCGATACATTGCCCATAGAAATATACTTAGAATAAAGGGGAACCCAAGTATCCATCTTTTCCAGATTTTTGGCAACATTGGGATGTCTTTTATATTGTCTTCCATATTTTACAATTTACCCACTGCAACATCCTCATTTTATCATAGAACTGCGGCTTTATTTTTCGCTGTTTTATTCAACGCGTTTTCGTGTTTGTTAGAAATATTTTCCCTTTATGAAGCCAGATCAATCGTCGAGAAGCACAAGAAGTATGCACTTTACCATCCTGCAGCAGATGCGTTTGCATCCATAGTCACTGAATTGCCAACAAAGTTTATTATTGCCATTGGATTCAATTTGGTGTATTATTTTATGGTCAATTTCCGAAGAACTCCTGGCAACTTTTTCTTCTATTTGCTTATAAACTTTTCTGCCACCTTGGCTATGTCCCATATTTTTAGAACCATTGGTGCTGCGACAAAGACCTTGCAAGAAGCAATGACCCCAGCAGCTATATTATTATTGGCATTGACGATATTTACTGGGTTTGTGATTCCTACACCAAATATGCATGGCTGGTGTCGTTGGATTAACTATTTGGACCCGTTGGCCTACGCTTTTGAATCATTGATAGCAAATGAATTCCACAATCGTGATTTTGAATGCTCACAATATGTTCCTTCTGGTGGCAGCTACCCTACTGCCGGACCCAATCGAATCTGTACTCCTGTGGGAAGTGTGCCCGGCCAAGACTTTGTTGATGGAACAAGATACATGGAGATGTCCTTTGATTATAGAAATCTGCACAAGTGGAGAAATTTTGGAATTGTCATTGGCTTTATAGTGTTCTTCTTCTGCACCTATATCTTGTTGTGTGAAATTAACAAGGGTGCAATGCAAAAGGGTGAAATTTTGTTATTTCAACAACGTGCATTGAAAAAGAGAAAGAAAGCAAACAACGATATTGAAAGTGGGGAAATAGAGAAAGTTACTCCAGAGTTTGACAACGAGTATGAGAATAACCAGGACAAAATGTTACAATCTGGCGGAGACACCTTCTTTTGGAGAGATTTGACGTACCAAGTGAAAATCAAATCAGAAGATAGAGTTATTCTTGATCACGTAAGCGGCTGGGTCAAACCAGGACAGGTTACAGCGTTAATGGGGGCTTCCGGTGCGGGAAAAACGACGTTATTGAACGCTTTATCCGATAGGTTAACTACTGGTGTGGTTACTGAAGGTATTAGGTTAGTTAATGGGAGACCATTAGACTCGTCGTTTCAGAGATCTATTGGGTATGTTCAACAACAAGATTTGCATTTGGAGACTTCAACTGTTAGAGAAGCGTTGGAATTTGCTGCGTACTTGCGGCAACCAAAATCAGTATCTCGAAAGGAAAAGAACGAGTATGTGGATTATATAATTCGGTTATTGGAGATGGAACAGTATGCGGATGCAGTAGTTGGTGTTAGTGGTGAAGGTTTGAATGTCGAGCAAAGAAAAAGATTGTCAATTGGTGTCGAGTTGGTAGCAAAGCCCAAACTTTTGGTGTTTTTAGATGAGCCAACATCTGGGTTAGATTCACAAACAGCATGGTCAATCTGTAAGTTAATCAGAAAGCTAGCTGATAATGGGCAAGCAATTTTGTGCACAATACACCAGCCATCAGCCATTCTTCTTGCCGAGTTTGATAGACTTTTATTTTTACAGAGAGGTGGTCGAACAGTTTACTTTGGTGATTTGGGGGAAAATTTTACAACGCTTATAAATTACTTTGAAAAGTACGGTGCTCCAAAATGTCCACCAGAAGCTAATCCAGCTGAATGGATGTTAGAAGTTATTGGTGCTGCACCTGGTTCCAAGGCCAACCAGGATTATTACGATGTATGGTTGAAATCTAGTGAATTCCAAGAAATGAACCTGGAACTAGACTTGATGCTGGAAGAGCTTGTTAAAAAGCCGCTTGACGATGATCCAGACAGGCTCAAACCTTATGCTGCACCTTATTGGGAGCAGTATTTGTTTGTTACAAAGCGTGTTTTCGAACAAAATTGGAGAACCCCAAGCTATTTATATTCCAAGTTTTTGTTGGTTGTCACTTCTAGTTTGTTTAACGGATTTTCATTTTACAAAGCTGATAGGTCATTACAGGGATTGCAAAATCAGATGTTTTCTGTGTTTATGTTCCTTGTGATTCTTCACACTTTGATTCAACAGTACTTGCCAACTTTTGTATCTCAAAGAGATTTGTATGAAGTCAGAGAACGACCATCGAAAACTTTTAGCTGGATTACATTTATTGCTGCCCAAGTCACTGCTGAAATTCCATGGAATATAATCTGTGGCACATTGGGCTATTTCTGTTGGTATTACCCCGTGGGCTTGTACCAGAATGCAACATATACAAATACAGTTCACCAAAGGGGTGCATTTATGTGGTTTGCTATTGTATTGTTTTTCATATATACCTCGACAATGGCTCAGTTGTGTATTTCATTTTTGGAGATTGATGATAATGCTGCTAATTTGTCTGTTTTACTTTTCACAATGTGTTTGGCCTTTTGTGGTGTGTTAGTGACAAAGGAGCAGTTACCAGGCTTCTGGGTATTCATGTACAGATGCAGCCCATTCACATATTTAGTGTCGGTGATGTTGTCAGTGGGATTAGTAGATGCACCTGTGACATGTGCAGCAAAAGAGTATTTAAGATTCAGTCCTCCACAGGGTTATACATGTATTCAATATATGGAGCCATATATGAAGGTTGCAGGTGGCTACTTACTTAACGAGAACAGTACAACAGAGTGTGAATTTTGCACAATGAAAGTGACAAATGTGTTTTTGAAGATGATTGGTTCAGACTATTCGAAAAGAGGAAGAGATATTGGTATCTACATTGCTTTTATTGGCATAAATATTATTGGTACTTTTATTCTTTATTGGTTTGCCAGAGTGCCAAAAAATTTTGATATCAAACTTAGACGTAAACGTTGAAGTATTTTAGTAATTGATTAGAGTATATGTAATTTCAACAAAATTTAGATACTATTTCCATACAAAAAGAAATAAAAAAAGATGTTTAATAAATAATACACTATATATTTCAGGTTAAAGTATCAACAAAAGTAGTCTTCTCTAATTGTTATTGCAGATAAATGCCAAGTGCTATCAGGGATTTCCTTACCTAAGTAAGGTAAATATTGCTTTTGATACAAACTAAGAGTGAAGTATCAGACTTAAACACGATATATGTTCCAGACACTTACAAAATACTTCTTACACAATAAGTTTAGAATGAAAACTATCATTGCTTTCCAATTATCAGTACAATGGCGTGTATATTAATTTACATAACATTTTAATAACTTATCTTTAATGCAAAAAAAAAGTGCTTTGAAGATTATCCCCATTTCATTACTCGGATAATCTAAGCTTGGTGTCGAATGATCCTAAAAATATTCGGTCAAATCAGATCCCCAACTTTAACGAAATAGACACATAAAGGTTAAACATCTTTAGGATTAAGACCAGCGGTATATCTTGGGAAACGGAATTTAGATTTATCATTATATATGTCTTCTTCGAACTTCTCTCTGTTTTCGGGACTCATGCTTTCTTTAACTAGTTCTCTACGTTTCAATTCTGCAAAATATCTTCTAGCCACATTTCTATCTTCTTCAGCAATTAACAAAGGTTCCAAATGAAATCTGGCCCAATTTCTCTCTCTAGTGAATTCACGTTGCTCATCTGCAGCCTTGTAGTATTTGTAGAATCCAAAGGACATTAACCCAAGTATTCCCCAAAAGTAAACAGTACCACTGAATCCTCTAGAAGGAATATTTCTTTTCCATTGGATAGGCTCGTATCCTCCGATTGGTGGTAAATCTTGCATGTTATTGAAATAGAATATGTATATGTGTAGTATCTTCACAGAAAGGTACTAAATTGCAATGCTTACTTTTTTTTCTCCCAGTATTTCTTTAGTTCTCATTGGTGAAAAAAAAAAATGAACCACCAAAGATTGGATTGACACTTTGCACGACCCATAAATATTGCAGCCATACAGAACAACAACATTAATGTTTTATATCGAAGAATAACACCTTTCAACATACATTAACATATTGGATTCTAGTATTACATGAACATATCTACAAAAAAAGGAAAATAACATTAGAAACAGTAAAAACTTGAAATATTTTATGCAATAAATTACACAACAACTCATCATCACCGAATTGATCCTCTATTTGATATCAAACACTGGTTTCAATTTTTTAATTAACAACCAGTCGTCTCTGGAAACACTGTCACGGAAAGCTGGGTCTTTCAATGTATCAATAGACTTACGACTGATCAATGAGTACAAGTTATCGGTTTCGTCAACGTGACGGCCCCAAGTTGGTTGAGCAGAAGATGGATTGTCCAATCTCATAGCAACACCAGCAGCAGTTTGACCTTTCTTAACAGATTCCAAAGGCTTGTGGTTAACTTCCAAGGAAACAACCTTACCCAACACCATAATGTTAGGTTGTTTGGTGGTTGGATCGGTACGAACAGCACAGATAGGAGTACCAACACGCACAGCACCTTCCACAACATCGACCCCAATGATCATTGGGTTTCTCTTGTTGATGATTTGAATAGTCTTTAAAACACATGGGAAAACAGCGTATTCCATAAACTCTTTACGACGAGCTTCCAATAATTTAGCTTGATAAGCAGTGAACGAATCAAACAAATGGTAAATAATGTCAGCATTGAAGATCTTTATGTTTTGCTCATCGGCGTATTGTTCTGCTTCTTTATCAACCTTGACATCAAAACATAACATAACTGCCAACTCAGGTGCTCTTTCCAACATTGTTGAAGCTTTCATTACATCTCTCTTATAGACTGGACCCAACCCAATAGACATAACTGGGATTTTCATGTCTTTCAAGAAATCTAACAAAGCTTCCAAAGAACCTAATGTAGATGCTTGAACAACCACACCTTTACCTGATGTATCGACAGAGTCTAACAATCCAGTCAAATCATCCATAACTTCGTCCATTAATTCATCCTCGTCATCATCTTCTCCCACCACAAGTAAACGAGAACCAGCAACAGCCTTTTCCAAATCATTTGCGGCAATTTTAACCCCCAAAGCGGCCTTGACTTCTTTGTGATGGACATATTCAGATTTGATACGCAATTCACGTGATGGAGGAGGTGTCAATAATGCTCTGATGTTAGTCGCTATCGGACCATTTAATCCACACAATACCACACGGTCACCCTCTCTTAAAATACCATTGGACAAAACAACATCAATGGTGTACCCAAAACCTTCGACTACCTTGACTTCCAAAATAGTGGCTGCAACTTTAGACAAATACATCAATTGCTTAGACATTCTCTTTTGTGTCAATTCAAGCAATAACCATAATAAATCAGGAACACCTTCACCAGTAACAGCAGAGGTAGGAACAATAGAAACGTATTTGGACATGTTTTTGTTTTGGAAATACAATTCCGAGTTCAAACCTTGTTCTGCAAGAGCTAATTTGATTTGTTCATATCTGTTTTCAAATTCAGCTTGCACTGATTTGGTTTGCTTAGCAAATGAATCTCTAAAAGAGTTATTTGGTATTTCTTTCCAATCGTATAAACGATCAATCTTGTTTAAAGCAACAACGAATGGAGCCTTTCTATCTCTCAACAATCGTATAGACTCTAAAGTTTGTTGTTCCAAACCATGCATAATATCAATAACCAAAATAGCAATGTTACATAATGAAGAACCACGAGATCTTAAGTTGGTAAAGGACTCGTGCCCAGGGGTATCAATAATCAACAAACCAGGAACATCAAATGTTTGCTTTTCGTATTTGGCCATGACAGCGGTCTTTTGTTTAATAGCATCAACTGGGAAGTATGTTGCACCAATTTGTTGTGTAATACCACCAGCTTCACCTCCTTGAACGTTAGTTTGACGGATTTTGTCCAACAATTTGGTTTTACCGGTATCGACATGTCCCAAAATACAACAAATTGGAGAACGCAAATCTTTTTCAGATGGAGAAGCGGCCTTCTTTTGTGCAGCCAATTGTTTAGATTTTTCTTCTTCTTGTGCTTTTCTTGCTGCTTCTTCCTTGGCTTTTCTTGCTGATTCTTCTTTGGCCTTTCTAGCAGCCTCTTCCTTGGCTTTCTTTTCTTGTTCATCTTCAACAATAGTATCTTCGTCTTCCCCAACTTCTTCGTCTTCTTCTTCCGCTTCCCCTACTTCTTCATCGCCTTCATCAGCAAGTGCAGCTTCCCAATCATCAGCAACTGGAGCATCGTCATCCAATGCCATCTTTTCCCAATCGTCTACCAAAGCTTCATCTTCGCCATCGTCTTTCTTGACAGGAGCCTTAGATGGAACAGGTTTTTGGATAAAAGTCTTTGGTTTTGTGGATTTTTTCTTAGTGTAGACAACTTTCTTTGGCTTTGGCGCATCACCTTCTTCAGTTTTGCTCAACCCAGCAACTGAAACGTTCCCGGCCTGCAATAATTGTTGACGACGACGCTCTTGCAATTTCTTTTCCTCTTTTTGCTTCTTGGTCAATAATTTACCTTCGGCTTTCAATTGTTCTTTCTTCAATCTTTCACGTTCCTTCTTAGCGGCACGGGCAGCTTCTTTTTTGGCTTCTTCTTCAGCTGCAAGTCTCTCCTCTTCCAATCTACGTTGTTCCTCCTCTTCTTCCAACCTACGCTGTTCTTCTTCTAATTGTTTCTTCAATTCCAATTGTTTCTTCAAAGCAGCAAGCCCAGCAGGCGCCTTTTTACCTTTCTTTGCAGGTTTTGCCTTAGGTGCTTCATTTTGTTCAGATGCAGCCAGAGATTCATTTTCCTCTGGTTCAGGAGTGGCTGACGCAGAAGATGCAGTTACGGCACTACCAGCATTTTGTTTATTAGCCTCTTTGATTTGTTCCTTCTTTGTTGCTTGCTGGGCCTTCTTCTTTTGAGCTAACTCTTTCTTCTTTTGTTTTTCAGCTTCCTTCTTCAACTTTTCCTTTTCCTTCTTCGATAACAATTTTGGAGCATCTCCATTGTTGACATTTGCTTTTTCGTTTTCTTGCTTTTCAGCTTTCTTCTGTTTATTTTTACGAATAGAACTTAGCAAATCCCCACTGACGTCCTCTGCGGATGCTTCTTGAGATTCTGGTTCGGCAGGTGTGCCAAATTCTTCAGCTTGTGGTTGATCTTGGGCCATATCCTCATCATCCCAAAAATCTCCTCCAGCCTGGGCTGCTTTCTTTCCTTTTTTTGCCATTTCTAATAATAATTTGTTGTAAAGATAAAGAAATGATCAATGATCTAATCAAATAAATGAGTTGAAAATTTTTTAAATATTTTTTTTTGGTTTTTTCGCCATTGTTAAGGAGGAAGAATTTTTTTTTTCATTGAGAGTGTGGTAAGTATTAAAGCAAGCTCTCTGCACACGACCTTTTATAGCAACACCAGTGAAGAGCAACAAGAGTTTGATGTCCCATAGTAAATTAAATCAACAGATTCTTTTCAATATCAGTTTGTCGTCATTAATGCCCAAACAATGTGTAGCTGACTCAATAATAATTCTTAGAGCCGTATTCTTATTGAAGTAAAATTGTATCAGTTAAAACAAATTGTTCCAATTTGCAACATTACTAAGTGAATAACTCCCTCTTAGTACGCGCACTTTGACAACAATTGCAGGGAAATAGTAGATTACTTCAAAGGGCTAGCAAAAAAAAAAAAATTTTTTTCACTTCTAAAAACTTATTTCGGATCCTTTTGCATCATCATTTCTTCCAAAACAATAAAAGTTTTCATTCCCCAATTAAAATAAAAAAAAGAACCCACTAAATCATGACTACCGTGGAGAAAATTAAGGCCATTGAAGATGAAATGGCCAAGACCCAAAAGAATAAGGCCACCTCTTTTCATTTGGGACAATTAAAAGCAAAGTTGGCAAAGTTAAGAAGAGAACTATTAAGTGAAGGATCTGGAAGTGGTGGAGGTGGTGCCGGTGTTGGATTTGATGTGGCAAGAACCGGTGTGGCAACAGTTGGATTTGTTGGTTTCCCCTCGGTGGGTAAGTCGACTTTATTATCAAAGTTAACAGGAACCCATTCAGAAGCTGCTGCCTATGAGTTCACTACATTGACAACAGTCCCAGGTACTATTAAATACAAGGGTGCTAAGATTCAAATGTTGGATTTACCAGGTATCATTGAAGGTGCAAAGGACGGTAAAGGTCGTGGTAGACAAGTTATTGCAGTTGCCAGATCCGTTAATCTAATTTTTTTGGTGTTGGACGTCAACAAGCCTTTGCAACATAAAAAAATTATTGAACATGAGTTAGAAGGTATGGGAATAAGGATAAACAAAGAACCACCTAACATTGTGATCACAAAGAAAGATAAAGGTGGTATCAACATCACCAATACTGTCCCGTTAACACATTTGGACAATGACGAAATCAGAGCCGTAATGTCTGAATATAAAATCAACAGTGCTAACATTGCTTTTAGATGTGATGCTACAGTGGACGACTTAATTGATGCCATCGAGGCGAAAGCCAGAAAATACATTCCTGCAATCTATGTGTTGAATAAAATCGATTCGTTCTCTATTGAAGAGTTGAATCTTTTAGCAAAAATCCCTGATGCCATTCCAATATCCTCAGCTAACGGCTGGAACTTGGATGACTTGTTACAAATGATGTGGGACAAGTTGAAGTTGGTAAGAGTATACACAAAGCCAAAGGGGAAATTACCTGATTTCAATGAGCCAGTTGTTTTGAGAAGTGACAGATGTACGGTGGAGGATTTCTGTAACTCTATTCACAAGTCTTTGGTGGAAGATTTCAGAAATGCTCTAGTGTATGGTACCTCGGTTAAGCATCAACCACAAATTGTTGGTTTGAACCATCAATTGGAAGATGAAGATGTGATTACGATTTTGAAGAAATAATTGAGCTTTTGCTGATGTTTCAAATTATGATATAGTTGTATCCTTAGTACACTAGTGTATACGGTATATTTTTTTTTTTTGTAGAATGAAAGTAATTTACATGGACTCCTTATATCCCTTCGTGATAATGCCATTCCCTTAAGTATTTCTCTAGCGCGGAAATTCTTAATACTTTTGGAATAATCGGTACGTAGCCATTTTTTCAAGGCATTTTTTTTTTGATCTTTTTTTTTTCAAATTTTTTTTTTTTCTTACAGTAAACGAAAAATTTACCACGTAGATCCCCATCACCTTAAATATCAAGAATCATATTTTGGATCTACTTGACATTAATAACTACTTTTACAGTCTAATTTAGTGATTAATTTGCTAGATTATTCTTTATAGCACTATTAAGATTATTAGGAAAAAACGAGGACTAATAAGCTTATTGTCTCATCGAAGAAATTACCTTGATAGTTGGGAACAATTACAAGAAGAAAGGTAATAGAAACAAAGAAAGAAAAAAGAGTGAAACACTAAAATATAAACCAAAGAATATTTTAAAGTCATGACAGTGTTACCGAACGAATATCATTCTGCACTCACACAGCTTTTAGAGAATTTGCTTTCTACTGACAATACAATCAGAGCTGAAGCTGAAAAGTCACTCGACCAGAACTGGACATCCAAAGACAATGTTGAATTATTATTAGTATTTTTGGCTGAACAAGCATGTCAAGGAAATAATGACACTATACGTGCTTTTGCTTCAGTTATGTTTAGACGTATGGCCATAAAATCCCCGAAAGAATTGCAAAGTGTCACTGATAGAACAATTGGTGTTATTGGAGAGCCAGCAAGACAACAAATTAGAGGCATTTTGTTAGCTGGATTTACCTCACCACAATCAAATCAGGTCAGACACAAACTTTCTGATGCAATTTCAGAGGTTGCCAAAGAAGATGCTTCTCCTGCAGGAACTTGGAATGAGTTGATACCTGCTTTATTTGAAGCCACCAGAAACGAAGACCCTAGTTTCCGTGAATCCGCATTTAGAGTTTTTTCTGCATCACCCGAGTTGATTGACAATTCCTATATTGATGAAGTCTTGCCTGTGTACAATGCTGGATTTGAGGATGCAAACGATGATGTGCGTATTGCTGCTTGTACTGCCTTTGTTGCATTTTTCAGAAAACTCCCAAAAAATACTTGGAAATTGTTGTCACCATTATTACCTAACTTGTTGAACTCGTTACCAAGATTTTTGCAAAACGGACAGGACCATGCGTTGGCTTCTGTATTAGAAGCTTTGATTGATTTAGTGGAGTTGGCACCAAAGATGTTTAAGGATATGTTCCCTACTATTATTGAGTTTTGTTCTGCAGTGGCAAAAAATAAGGATTTAGATTTGAACTCAAGAATGGCAGCATTGGAATTGCTCAGCACTTTTGCTGAAGTTTCTCCTTCAATGTGTAAGTTAACCCCAACATACACTGAGCAAATGGTACTCATCACATTATCAATGTTAACCGAAGTCTGTATAGATGACGACGATGCAGCCGAATGGAATAACAAAGACGATAGTGAAGACGAAGACGAAGAACAAGAATATGGTGCCGCCAGACAGGCTTTGGATAGAGTTGCTTTGAAATTGAATGGGCAAGCTTTGGCAGGACCTTTATTTCAATATTTACCTGCTATGGTACTGTCTTCTAATTGGAGAGAACGTCAAGCTGCTCTTATGGCTCTTTCTTCTGCTGCAGAAGGTTGTGCTGACGTTTTAATGAATGAAATCCCAAAGATTTTGGACATGATATTGCCCTCATTAGAAGACGAACACCCACGAGTTCAATACGCTGGCTGTAATGCCTTGGGACAAATGTCTACTGACTTTGCTGACGTTATTCAGAGAACATCTGGCGATAGAATTTTACCTGCTTTGATTTCAAAGTTGACAAACAAATCTGTTCCAAGAGTTCAAGCTCATGCTGCCGCCGCATTGGTCAACTTTTCAGAGGCTGCTACGAAGGAAGTTTTAGAACCGTACTTGGATGACTTGTTAAATAATTTGTTGATTTTGTTGCAGTCTCCAAAGAGATACGTGCAAGAACAGGTTTTAACCACTATTGCCATAATTGCAGATGCTGCAGAAAAGACGTTTGTAAAATACTATGACACATTGATGCCTTTGTTAGTAAATGTATTGAGAACCGATGTTGGTGCAGAAAACAAATTGTTGAAAGCAAAATGTATTGAATGTTCTACATTGATTGCCTTGGCTGTTGGTAAAGAAAAATTTGCACCACATAGTCAAGAATTGATCCAGTTATTTGGACACATCCAACAGAGTGCCACTGAAGACGACGATTTGGTAAAACTGTATTTGGAGCAAGCTTGGGGTAGAATTTGTAAGATTTTGGGGAAAGACTTTTTGCCTTATTTGCCATCTGTTTTGCCTCCCTTGATGTTGACAGCAAAGGCCTCACAAGATATTTCATTATTAGAAGAGGAAGATGCAGAGGAATTGAAACTCAATGAAGAATGGGATGTTATTAATATATCTGGTAAATGGATCGGTGTTCACACAGTTACTTTAGATGAGAAGGTCACTGCCATGGATCTTCTTAGAACATACGCTGTTCAATTAAAGGAAGACTTTATGCCCTGGGTCAAGGAAATAGCCGAGGAGATTGCCATTCCTGGTTTGGACTTTTATTTACATGATGGTGTGCGTGGATCGGCTGCGTTGACTTTAGCTTCTTTGCTTAGATGTTGCGTAGCAGCCACTGGTAACAATTCAACTGAAGCATTAACCCTTTGGTCAAAAATTTGCAATAAATTAAGCGAACTGTTGTGCTCAGAACCGGTTCCAGAGTTACTTATTGCATATTATACTACATTGGTTGAATCTATTAATGTCTTAGCACCCAACGCTGTCTCGGGTACCCAATTGCAAGCTTTATCAAAGGCAGTTAATGCTAACATGATTGAAATCTATAATAGAATTAAAGAACGTGATAATGCTGAAGATGAGTACACTGAAGACGTTGAAGAAGACGAAGAAGAATATACTGACGAGGAACTATTAGATGAAATAAACAAGGTCATTGCAGTTGTATTTAAGAATGTTAAATCTAATTTCCTTGAAACATTGCAAATATTGGGCCCTACAATTTCTTCATTCATAAATGATGAAAATACAACTGTTAAGTTTTGTGGATTGTCCATTGTCAGTGATATATTGGAGCATTGTGGGCCAGATTCGGTTCCTTTCAAAGAAATGTTCGTTAAAGTGATTTCTGAATCGGTAACTTCTGCAAATGCTAGTATCCGTCAAATTTGTACAAATGCTATTGGTATGGCTGCACAATACGGAGGAGATGGTTATGCGGAATTTTGTCTTTCATTGTTAGAACCTATGTTCAAAATGGCAATGGTTCCTGATGCTAGAGCGGATGAGAATGTATATGCCACTGAAAATTGTGTTTCTGCAATCGCTAAAGTTTGCCACAGATTTTCAAGTTCTGTTCCAAACTTGGATAGTCTTATTGACCAATGGATTTCATTGTTGCCAATTGTTCAAGACGAATCAGCAGCTCCATTTGCATACATGTTTTTGAGTGAGTTAATTGATAGAAATCATCCATCTGTTTTGAAACAAGTTCCGAAAGTAGTGGAGTCTGTGATTCAAGCTTTAGCCCATGCATCAATATCAGGAAACACTGCTCAAAAAGTTGTAATTTCAACAAGAACTTTATTGGGATCCATTCCTCATGAAGAAGCTGTTGCATTGTTACAAAAGAATCCATCAGATTTGGATGTTGTACAAAAGTTTTTTAGTTAAAAACCTCTAATATTCCGATATACACACACACGCTTATATATATATATATACATAATTTCAATCAATAATGTTTTATATAACAGAAGAGCATGTAGTAAAAAATGAAGAGCGTTTCAAACAATCAAAAAAAAAGAGTCTTTCGAATCATTAATTACATCTTTGATTTTAAAGTGAAGTTGTTATAAACAGAATAGCGGTTTCAGGTTTCACCCTAATCTTGTGACTTTGATAGAGACGTGAAGTAATAAATTGCGGAATTTCAAAGAACAAAACTTGGAAAGAAAAAAAGGAAAAAAAAAAAACAAGATCAAAAGTTGGTCCGATCTGTAGTAACAACACTACTCAACACAATACAGGCTTTTTCTGACAACCAATAGAGATGTCATCCAACAATTCCCGATTAACACCAGATAGGACCTCTGTCTCCAGCTCCACCAATATTGTGTCACACAATCTGTCAGGTAAAAGACGTTCTCTAAATACAATTGAGTCTAGTGTGACTCGACTCCTTGTATCAACCAAACATTTACTTGAGAGTTTAACTCAGTGGGCACGCAAAGAAGCAGATGATAAGTTTGTATCAGATGCATATGTCAAATTGGGTAATGATTTCAGAGCAGCAATAAGGGCATTTAGCAATAATGGCATCGACATTTCAGATATAGGGAATGTGCCACAAGCATTGAGGATTATTTTGGAGGCTGCATTGAGTGAAGCACCTTCACAAGAAAACTTGGACAGGTTCTTACCTAGCATCAGGAATATAATTGTAACATTGTTGCAAACTTTGAAAACCAAACAGGCAAAGGCGAAGGCAATTTCTCAAGAAAAGTCTACTAAAGAGGAATTACCAACTGAGAATCAACGACCTTCATCACTTGGTGTTGAAGGACAGCAACAACAGCAGCAGCAGCAACAACAACAACAACAGAGAACAGGAGATAATGATTCCAGTGTTGAGCGAAGCGATGCTTTGTCTCAGTTACAGAAGGGAGACGTTCTTCAACGTCGTGCATCAAAGCGGTTTAGTGCTTATCAGTATGCAAAACTAACAAACTTCAACAACCCTACAACTAGTGTGCCTAAGATAAAACCAATGGAGTCTCCAGAAGTTCGGCATTCAAAGATTATGGAGACAGAAGAACCAAATGTCACACCAAACAAAGGGGTAGAGTCAGTTCAAGAGGATGGAAATACAGAAGAGTACGTTTTGCTAAGAATTAATGCAAAAACTAAGAAAGCCAAAGTTAGTTTACCAGTAACATTTGCTTCATTGAGACTATTGTTTGTGGAAAAATTTGCATACTCCCCAGGGGCAGGTAATTTTCCAGACATATATATTCAGGACCCACGTAGTGGTGTTCTGTACGAGCTCGAGGAACATTTGCTTCCCGATGTCAAATCCGGCACTCTTCTTTGTTTAAATGAAACAGATGATCAAAATAAAAGTATAAACGAATTGAATTTACGGTTGGACGACTTGACTAAAAAAATTGATACAATGGGGAGCACCATAATAGCACAGGTGAAAGACTCAGTGGCATCTGTTGAAATTCCGGTACCCACTGTTGCTGCTTCTGCTTCTGCTGTTACTGCTAAAAGTGGGAACGCAAATGAGGCAAATAAAATAGGGCGCAAGGATATTACCAACCTAGAAAGAGATTTCCGTGCCATTAAACAGTTGCATAATTCGTCATCGGAAAATTTCAAGGAGACGATTTCGAATATTACCGAGCAGCTCAGAAAATTCCAGGAAATAGGTCTTGAGGTATCTCAAAATTCTAACAGAGCTTATATGGAGTCCTGTAATTCTAAGTTGTCTGATGACTCTGATCTGTTAATTACCAAAGTTGATGATTTGCAAGATATAATGGAAGAAATGAGAAAGGATGTGGCACAAAGAGGGGTCCGTGTTAGCGACAAGCAGTTGAAACACATTCTCAAAGATATTAACTTAGCCAAGAAATCTCTTCATGACATGACATTATATATCTCGAAGGAAAGACCGGTGTGGAAGAAAATTTGGGAGGCAGAATTGGACAAGGTCTGCGAAGAACAACAATTTTTGAACTTGCAGGATGATTTGATCCAAGATTTACAAGATGATATCAAAAAAATTGAAGAAACGTACAATCTTATTGAACAATGTTCCATTGAACAGATTAAAGGGGCATCTAGCAAAAGGAATAAAATTGTTGCTAACTTGTATATCCCAGAACCAGGTGAAAGTTTGCACGATTTGAAGGACGCAGTGTTGAATGACATTGTTGGACTCACACCAAACCATGAAAGTCGACTTGAAGCCATTGAACGGGCAGAGAAATTGAGAGAGAAAGAACGAGATATGATGAAACTTACCAAGTTTCAAGAAGAGTTAGGTGATTTTGTTGAGGATAAGAAATTGAAAAGATCAGGGGGTATTGAAGAGATAGAGAAGCAGCGACAATTGAGAGATATCGAGAATTTAAAAAGCTCGTTTGGGGGTATATGAGCAGTGTATTTATATATTCAATGTTTGTACCCACTCGACTATTTCCAGGTAACTCTCAAAAGAGGAAAACTCCTTGACAATTATCTGTTTAATGCAATTCAATAGTTCAGGTGCACCATCCCAGTCGCTGTTTGTTTCAACATATTTAACGATTGTGTAATTACTTATGTCATATAGAAATTTGATAAATTTGTAACAATGAAATGTATCATATTTGACAATGGAGGTAAACTTTGTTTTGAATTCCCTCAAAACCAACCTAAGGAGGGATCCCATATTTTCAAGCACGTTTTCCAATACCCCAAAAGAACAGTCCAAGAGAAACCCCTCCAAATTCAATTGATAGAAAGTCTTTAAATACTTAACTAAAGTCTTGAATGTTCTGAAGTTTGTCGTAACCAAACTTATCAGACCGGAGTTCCTTTTGATGCTTAGATCTGTTGTATTCACTTCGAGCCCAACGAAATCTATACTTGGTTTCGTGGTTGTTTGATTAACAACGACTGTTTTATCTTTATTAACAAAAGCTCCATAGCTCTCAAGTATTTTTCCTGATAATATATTGTGCACTTGATCATAAATATTCGAATCGGGCGTTACAAGTAAAAAGTCATCTACCAATCGTACAAATAAAAAATCCTGTTTCGACTTCCATAAGAATTGAAAACAATCATGAACCATTGCACTATATAGGATGTCACAAAATATAGACAGCAATGAGAATCCCTGAAACACGCCCCTCTTCCTTTTATATAGGTGTAAATTCCCTCGTGCATCTTTAACTGAACCAACAACATCGTAGATTTGGCTTCGACAAACTTCCAAAATGTTACCTTTTTGCAACGCTATTGTCTTGGTCTTATCGACCAAAGATTTACAATTACTGAGATGCCTTGAGCTCGACAAAATGTTTAAATTGTGATACTGGGTATCTATAGTGGTTTTCACTTTTTTCAATTTATGTGACGCGTCCAACTGAGCGTAGTATCGAACATAATACAGAGTCTTATTATCTTGGTTTTCGAAAAGTTCCTCTAGTTTTTTCATTAATACAGGTTGGCTGAGTCTATCATAACATTCTTTCATGTCAAACTTTAAGATGAAAAGCTTAGGGATTTCGCCAAATCTGGTTAACAAGGAGTCTCTATAATCCAGTATCTTTTCAGCCACATCAGAACTGGAATGTACTGAAGCCCTATAGCTTTCATATGTATCTCTTAGTTTCGATAATTTCAAGCGTAGTATTTGTCCCACTGGCAGTAAAACCTCTTTTCTGTACCTTTCAAATTCCCTTTTCTCCTTTTCCAATGTGTCCAATTCCAATTTTTTGTTCAATAGTTTCAAGGATCGTTTTATAGGTACACAAATAACACGAAAGCTCGAGCGCTTGGGTATGAGTTTAATTTTCCCACATGGTAGTTGTTCTCTTTGGATCTTTGATGGCATTTTCACAAGATTATTCTTTGCATATTTAGACACCCATGACTCGTATAGCTCTTTCCATAAATACTGAGGAAAATAATTCAACTCTAAACTCACTATACTTGAAGTTTCAGTAATGTACCAGAAAGAACGGAGAATATTTTTAAGTAAATGTTCAAACAACCACCATAGATACCCTTTTAGAAAAGCTGTTCGGAGCTCGAAATCTTGTTTCGAAGAAATTTGGTGAGCTCTGCCCAACCACTTGAAATCTTTTAGTCTAATTCCTCTAAATAAATCATCCATATGTATCTTTTCATTTGCCCCAAGTAACAAAAAATCTACCACTCGGTCCTTAATAATCTTTTTATTGGAAACACCTCCCCAAGCATCCAAAGGTAACAATTTACCCAATACTAAAAGTACAAATTGAATTACCTGGGATATTTCTGTCTTATTACTCACCACATTAGCAAAATTGCATTTTGACGTACCAATAAACTTAGCATATAGAATGTCGTATCTACATTTCTTATCATTAGCAATAATTCTCGAGAGCAAACTTTTGAAGCCTCGATATCTTTTGGATGATCTTCCAGGATTCAAACCAGAAAAGGAAAGAATATCCTGTAATATAGTTTGAATACTGGGTCTTATCATCTCAAAGCGTGAGAAGTCCCTGGAATAGGAGTTGTAAAGCACATTGAATTTGGTAATGTATTTGGAAACGACGACAGCCTTTCTGTGAGAGTTCACGTCACCGAATATTTGCACAGATTCACCATTCACCTTACTAACAAACCCCTTATTATTAACTAATAGCTCTAGAAATTTTTTAGGTCCGAGTAACAGAAATATTGTACTCCAGTTATGGCTTGTAATGTGAGTTAAAATAAAATTCCCACTCGAATGAAACGTTGTAAATATACTTCGACTCTCCATTGCGGAGGTCTTATACCCATAAGCTATAACATTATTCGATTTTTCCATAACTAAACGGGTCACCAACTCTTTCATAAATTCGTCAAATGATTCTTGTGGTCGAATCGCTGGTAGAGGCCGTTTTATGGATTGGTATACAAGCACCGTCTCCATGTACTCTTTCAAACTAGGTAGCAATGGCACTTCATTGCTTGTATTATCTAGAACATACTGAAGTAAAGTCTTCTTCTCATTTACTTTGACGGTCATGTATGTGGTTCTTTGAAATGATATCTCACGATTCGCGTGAATAACAACGACGACTAAAAAAAAGAGGAATACGGGAAGTAAACTTAATGTAAATATTTGGCTATTCTCGCGTTTTATTTTTATACTTTTTTTTCCTTTTTATTGCATTGTTTTACCATAAAATTTGACTTTCTATGATTTTTACATTGTCATGTCTAATATAAAGAGCCACGTTGATTTAGAACTGGGTATACTATATGGTACACTTTTACAAATTCGAAACAAGAGTGATTGTCTTTCCCTTAAACCTGATCTTGTACCAGTATGGGTGGGAGAAGTGAATCCTAGACAAGGTAAACTCTTGATGTCGTTTATAAAGACACATTTCAGTTTGGAAGATGTAACTACTCCTTGTCTTAACCATCTAAAACGAATAAGGAAAGTTGATGATCATTTAGAGGTAATAATTTATCCGTACGAATCCGACGAGCAGTGTGCTAGTATTATGGAGTTATCCCGGAAATTCCCTGAAGAGTTTAGTATTGACAACTTGGAGGTAAAAGAGGTTCCACAGAATGCACCTCCAACTAAGGAACTTACTCAACAGTGGTCTAATGGGTACTGGCCGATTACATGGAAAGGAAATCCAAACCACCAATTCTTGAACTCGGTCGAAATTGATATTGAACAGGAGAAACAAATGATAAATACGCTTTTGGACTCTTTGGCTGATGCAGCCGTATCACAGGACTCTACATTTAACTTTCTGGGTACATTAATAGCTTCGAAAGAAGACGATAGAATTGAAATACATACTATATGTATTGCTTCTGATATCAACAATGATCCGCAGGGGCACAGTGTCATGGAGGCTATTTCAAAAATTGCTGAAAGGGAAGTCATGAACAGAAAAAGTAACCAAAGTGAGCGAGGATACCTTTGTAATGATATGCTTGTCTATACAACCCATGAGCCCTGTGTAATGTGTTGTATGGCGCTAGTACACTCAAGAATTGGACGAATCATATACTTGAAACCAGAAAAGAGTTCTGGTGGGTTGGAATCTCATTATCAGCTCGGTGATCGAGATGGACTAAATTGGAAATTCGAAATATGGAGGTGGTTGGGAGTTGATGAATTGGCACGATTAGATAGAATAAACGAAAATAGATGTCCATGTATAGATTATTAATTAATTGATTGGTTTAAGCTTAGAATACCAGATATAGTGTCGATTTTCTGAAGCACATCATCCATAATCTCGTCAGATTCTTGTTCTTCTGCAAATTGAATTGAAGGAAGCAAAGGAATCAAAGAATTTAAATCGTTAATTTTTTGTTTAATGTTCTCATTCAATTCCGACTCCTGGGTTGCAAGCTTGGACATTAAGAGCTCCAACTCTTTAGTTAGGTTAAGTAAGATTGATTTCTTGACTGTTCCAGAATTAGTAGATATTTCTGATATCAAGTTGGAGATAGGGATATCGAACTGGGATTCTATATTTTGTTTTATCTTGGAGAACCTGTGTTGTTGTTGGCGTTCTATCTCTTTATATATTTTCTCTATTAATTCAATTGAAACATTTGAAGGAAATTCTTTCTTAAAAGCATCTAGTGACACATGATCTCTAATCTCCAGTCTTTTGATTAAATATTCTTTTAGAATATCAGGTGAAGAAGTGTTGGTAGTCATAGCTAGTAGATACTGTGTGGTGTCTGGGATAATAATTATAATGTAAACAAAACAAAGTCGTGTCAGTGTATATTTTTCTTTTGTCAATTCCATCTTTTTTTTTTTCTCTTGAGAAATGTATAACAGAGGATCCATCCATTTGCTTGACAGAGAAATACAGAACACTAAACAAACATTTTTTCATTCCTTTCTTGTTTTGTTCTGTTATACCCCAAAAGTTTGAATAAGTCTTCAGATATCTAGCATGGCAACTTCTCAAGAATTGACAGCAGACATACAAGCTCTTGCAACTAGTTTCCCCAAGCGATTAGCTAATGATAGTGACAATTCATTACTTATTAATGTTGCACCAACTGGTCGACAAGCCAAAAGACATATTCAACAGATTAATTACTCCGAAGAGTTTGGAGATGACCTTGATTTTGATGAATTCCCATCTTCGACACCCGGTACTAGAAGCTTAAATGAAAATAAAGCTCAAATAGAAGCACAAAGATATTCTCTTGCGAAAAACACACCAACGCCCAAGAGAATCTTAGAAAAACCGGTGTTATCTGAGTTGGTTGAAAAACCAGTGGTGCTTATTCCTATCAAAATAATGATTGAGAATTTGAACACAAACCAAAAGTTGATTGATTCCTTTATGTGGAACTTGAATGAAAGCTTGATTACACCAACTGAGTTTGCGGAAATTGTTTGCAGTGATTTAGATTTACCATTCAGTATGGCTGCACAAATAGCAGACTCCATTAATCAACAGATTGAAGAGTATTCCTATGCATCTAATTTACAACTACCAAATAAGGGCCCTTACAATGTTACCATTGATTTATCAGTAAACTTAAATAAACAATTATACCAAGATAGATTTGAATGGGATATGAATCAAAATGAAGTTACACCAGAAATTTTTGCTGAAATAGTTGTTGCTGATTTGGGGTTATCGTTAGAATTTAAGAATGCCATATCACATGCATTGCACGAAATAATTATCAGAGTGAAAAAAGAAGTAATAGATGGTACTTTTAACAATGAAATGCACAACTTGCATCTAGTAAAAGGTATAATGTTTGAACAAGGAATTAGAATTTTCACTGAAAACAGTGTTCAAAATGGAAATGACCGTTGGGAACCTTTGGTCGAAGTATTGACTTCTAGTGAAATCGAAAGAAGAGAAAATGAAAGGGTTAGAAACTTGAGAAGATTAAAGAGAGAGAATATGAGAAGAGATTACGATGATCATAGTAGGAGAAGGCAAGCAGGAAAAAGAAGGTATGATGAGTTAGAAGGAGCCTGGGTATAGATGACTGAATAGGCTATTTTTTGCTTTTTCGAGTCAACGACCGTCATTTGTGTAAACAGGCTTTTGATGATATGCGGTTAAAAACTGTGTTTGCAAAGTTTTAGCAGAAACGGCGAGAACGCAAGTTGTATATTTTATGTAATATATTTTTGTAGACTAATACAAACGTCTATATTGTTTGGAATAAATGCATTATGGTTTTGTTACTTAATTACACATTAAAACAGTCTGTGCTGTTAAAACTAAACACTAAACTACTCACATCTTGGTTGAATCCCCCTTCACTATTCTGCTATTTTCCCTCTTAGACAACTTTTTGAACTCTTACAGGAACTTTGATGTTGACATAACGGTCATTGGATAAGGCCATAGTCAACTTCACATGATATAATCTGCACATAAAACATGATTGGAAATCAGGGACCAAAGTGAAATTATCATAAGACTTTTTTGACTTATTTGAGTTTGTATCACCTTTCAATTCCAAGTTTTCCAAATTGATACCAACAGTAAATGAAGATTTGGCTCCATTTTCATCTATTGACCATTGAGTCACACCTTTACTTGAAGGCTTCCCTGGCTTGCCGTCAATCATTATATCCTTTACACGCAAATTAAATGTTTTGTGTTCCAACTTGCAAATGGATTTTAAATCATCAACCAAACTTTGTTCAATTTTGAAATTCTCTGACCCAAGTTTCTTGTATATCTTATACAAGTCAGTCGAGTATTTTCTAAATGGTTTAATAATGTTCTCATTAAAATTATCAGAATCAATAAACTGCCCATTACATTGTTTGTTGAAAATCAAATCATGATTGAATTCAATTGGTATAGGTTTGGAATCTGATCTTATGGTCAAAACAGCCAATTCAGCTTTGACATCCACAATATTTGGGAGTTGACTAGGTTTGGTGTTTAGTGATGAATAAGCAATTGACATATCTACTGGAATTTCAAATTTCCAAGAAGACACAAGATTCTCTATGCTTTGTTGTCTGAATCTAAGTGGTGGAATATATGACACACAAAATTCCTTTTTAGGTGTTGATACTCTCAATGTTCCCAAAGGTTTATTTCCTGTTAATGATTTCCTAACCAATGGCAAAAAGGTCTCATAATGCTCTATTCTGTTTGGGTTCAATTTGGTGTCACGGATGCTATCTGGTTTGTAAAATTGTTTGCATTTTGCCAATTCCAATTCTGTTTGCGTCAACTCTTTACCAATATCAATACTTCCAGTGAAATTTGAGCTTTCAATAGATTCGATCAATCTTTTGCCTGCATCAATTTTTTCCTTAATTCTCAGAATAAAGTTATTATACATTAACTTATTTTCTAACAACTTCATTAACCTTTCATTATCGGTTGGTATTGGAGTCTTTTTCACCACACGGAAATAATTGGTCAATTCCTTCAAAATAATATATTCATCCCCTTGGGAGTTCACAATTCTGGTGCTGTTAGAGGGAGTATCAATTTTACCAAAATCAACTTCCCAAGTAGATTTCCTACCAATAAATCTCGCCATTACACCGTAACTAACAGACGTGTTCAACAACGTAAAATCCTTAATTTTGTTAATTGCTCTTTCAGGGAAATGGGCAGTTTCCCATCTAGACAATCCCATTGTCGGGGGTAACTCGACGTGTTTGGATAATGCATGATCATTGCACTCGGAATCCAACAAGTTATTTGGTATTCTAAAAGTGAAAAACCGTTTGTAGGTTATCCCAGGGAATATAATCTTTTCCTTTTTAAAGCACAACGCCGAACCATCTATTGGATCAATAATATTTAGACATGCATGCGGATTCATCTCCTCGGTGGCTAGTCTGCTAATATTTCCTTCGTTCCAACTTCCCGAAAAATCGAACATCTCTAGAAACTTACGAATTTTAACTGGTACCTTATCTTTAGCATCCAATGGGTTTGCAACCATAAAGTTACCTTCGAACAACAAATAGAACATTTCAAATGGAATAGGCTTTTCAGACGTGTTTTTAATAAGAATATACCCATTCAATAAATCACCCTGCTTATACTCATATATATATGGGTCAATTAATTCAGGTTTCTTCCCAAGTTCACAAACATCTTTAGTAAAATGAACTTCAAGTTTGACAGCCTCAGAAATTTTATGAGATTGGAAAGTCAAATTGGGTAAACGGTGAACATTATCTAATATTGTTTCTCGCCAATGCCAAGTGTTTTCATCAGCAACAATAAATGATCCATTTTCATCTATAACTTGCAATGAGTCATTGGTGGATGTTCTAGATGATCCAAGAGACATATTGTGCAACGCACTAGAAGCTTGCGAGACTGAAACAGAGCTAGACTCAACGGTGTTTAAATCTTCTTGATTGTAGGAAGGGGGTTCTGCATCAGTGTATCTCTGATAATTATCTTCAGGGACATTTACATTCATACCAATTGTAGATGTAAACATGGAATAAGAAGGAAGAATTGTACCTATCGTATCATCAACTGATGAAGTGTGGTTTTCTGAATTCTTGGTGTTATTCATATTTTCATGTAATAATTGAATACCAACCAAGCAAAACAATTATTGCAAAAAGAAAAAGAAAATAGAATAAACTATTGCAAAATCGTTAGACATAAAAAAAAAACAATAGAAATATTGATAAAAAAAAAGTAAGAGCCATTCACTTGTATTTATATGATTCGATCAATTACAAATAATCTCAGTTGTTGTGAAGAATAAGCCCTTTTTTTGGTCTACTTTGGATAATAATAAAACAAACTAGTAATTCTTGTTTTGTGTAAGGGGATGAAATCAAGCATAATAGAGGAGAGAAATGAAAAAAAAAAAACGCTATTGAAAGTGGGAATAGTAGATTGGTAATAATTGGTTGTGGTGGGTGGTGGTGGTGGTGGTTGTATGACTAATCACGGTAAAACTTGCAATCAATTCAATTCAATCCTCGTTTCTATGGAGAACAATAACTACGAACTTTTTTTTTAGTGTGTGCGATAATACTAAGAAAAAAAAAAAATAACACCCTCTTTTTGTGTTTTTAGCCCCCCAACAGTAACGGTAATAATTACTATTTTAGGACGGAATCTTGTATCCGTTTTCGCTTTAAACATCGCTCCGATTTAGATTTACAATTATATTTTCTTTATTCTTCTATAAAGTTCTATCGAAAGATTAACAACATTAATCTAAATATTTAATTAATTCAAGTTTTTACAACTTTTCCACTAACCACAAGTATTTCCATATACTAATTAGTCATTACTTTATATCCGTTTTTTATTAATTTTTTTCTTTAAATTTTTTTTCTTGGTTAATTCGTATGTAAATGAATGATTCAGCCAATACTTTAAAAGCGGCTGAACGATTTTCATGCAATATTGAATTATAGTTATGATAATATCTCTATAAAGTGTTGCAAGTGCAGTTAAGAAGAATACGGATATTGGAGGCTGTTGTGATTTCACGTTATTTTACGCGTGTCGTTAGTAGTTGTTTGTTGACACATTAAAACATGGGGCATAGTCTACATAGTTATGTTCATTTCAACATTCTTACAACATTTGCTGTTACTTACTGTCGTACTTCTTTCAGTTTTTTGATATATTCGCTATTATTTTGTAGTAAAAAACAGAAAATGGATTAGTTGCAAGCTCAAAGCTCTTGAACTCAATTGTATCCAAAGGGTGTGTTAGAGCAAAACATATATGTTCTGTTAACAAGTAGAGACGGCGGTTAAGCAATATACTCCCACCCAACACAAATACAGACTCTGGCGGCGAACGATATAGACTGATGTGTATTTTTTAATGTACTGACACAATTGCACAATTATTGTATTTGTGACGAAAATTTTCTAGTGGTATATAAATAGCCAGATCTTTCTTTTGCATCCAAAAGAATTTTTTCTTTTCCTTTCACTTTTTTCTTCTTCTTTTTCGTTTCATATATATCAATATCCATGAATATAATTTCCTTTGATTATTTCAAATCATCCTTGTTGTTTCCAAGCTGCTTGTATTAGGTTGGTGTTCCAATTGTGTCTTTTAGTTGATTCATCATGTTTGCTTATTTCTGAGTTTTGAATGCACCATCGCCAATAGTTGGTTTCTATGATGTTATTGCCGCTGATAATTGTCAATATTTAATATATCCTGGTTAATAATCACCCTACTAGACATTGGTTTTTCAATGATGCTATCGGTTTTTATTGATATGGTATTTGGTTTGGAATAATAATTTGTATCTTCCAGTTGTTTTAGACGCTGAAATAAAACTTACGCCCAGCACAAACACAACAACACAAACCACTATCTTAGACACTATCAATAGAGTATTACGCATAGGTTATTGTATATAAACTGTGTAGGATATGACGTTCTGGGGGATAGGAGCTACGATGTTATGGATGGTGCTATCGAGAAGAAGGAGTAGGTCCGAGGAAGATGTAGTTGGAGATCCACGGATTCGAAACTCTTCTCATAGTGCAGCGCATCTCTCCTAAGCAGGGTGCTAGGTGCAAAGTGAGGGTGCGAGAGCCACCGCTGGGACGGTTTATCCTATCCTGGGRTACGGTTGTGCCGGTTGCCAACGCTTGTACCATCTCTAGCGCCACCACTGGATGCCAGACCGGGTTGGCAACCCCTGCGGCTGGTCCGGAAAAAGGACCAGTGTGTACATATGCTTCAACCTTCGGGACGACCCCTACGGCGCCAGCAAAAACTTGTTTTACAAGAAATTTCAAAGGCTATGGCAACCGCATAAGATACACAGCTATGGTAGAACACATCCAAACAAAACTCAAATATCGATTAAATAGGATTCACAATATATATAAAACTCAATTATGTTTGATTTAATGTATATTATGTTTAAAAAATAAAAAAAAAAAGAAACACTAAGTTATAATTAATATTAATATATTTCACTCAAAAATTTAAAGAGTAACAATCAGATTTATAAAAACAAAAAACAATCAACAATTAAAACAGTCTAAAATATGTCTCCCGTGTTCGCCAAATCTTGTGCCTTTCTTCTAGGCCAATACTTTCCATTATACTCCCAAAACATATCACCAGTCACTGGATGCTTTCTCTTAACAAACCAATTCGGTACATAGGTCTCTTTGTTATCTTCCCTCTGTTTTCTGGCTTGTCTTTGCTTAACCTCAACACGATGTTTTTCATCAGCTGCACGATCATATAAACCTTCTTCCATGTCTCTTTGATCTGGCCTCAATCTTGTATCAGTTGGAGGTAACCATGGTTTCAACTTATCATCAAGCCCATTCAAGGTAACAGCAAATGCAGTCAAATTGAATGGAACTTTAGGTCTTGGAGCCACTTGCCACACCAAAAATTTGCTTCCCGAGTATGGATCATTGCTGACGGTGGTTGAAGTACCAGCACGAGCATTTGGGTCATCCAATAACGACATTTTACGGTTACCACTTTGTCCTTCGTTGATATTACCATTTACAATTTTCTTTGCGAAAATCTTTGAATTCCAATGACCTCCCATGGCCCATTGGGCAACACCATCTCTATCTAAAGCGTGTCCTGACAACTGATAAGCAGACGAAGCTCTCCAACCACGTTGCTTCAAATCAACGGTAATGATGTCACCAGTAGTATGGTTTTCAACAACCATTTTACCATAGTTATCAACAGTAGGGTTACCAAGCATAATACCCACCACAGCAGTGTTAACTTTTTTCCAACTGTACAATTCTTCTTCAACTAATTCCCCATTCTTATTTCTTACTCCCTTATCCGGTCTAATAACACAAAACATCTTACCCAAGTGCTTAAAATCAAATGATCTCCCATAAAATTTTGAGTCTACTGCATTTTCTCCGTAGTAGTCCCATTTGGGAGACTCTGCTCGACAAGCACTAATCGGAGGATGATGACTAACCTGTTCCACAAATAATCTAAAGTTTTGGTCAGGTCTGGAATACTCAAAAGTTTCCCCTAACAAGGGATTAAATGGTTTAGCAATTCTGTCTATGGTTGAAGAATACTCAGTTGCAGCAAAAGTGGCAACATATATCAATCTCAATGTTGAGTCATCATACCCTGCAGCTGTGTTTAACAACGAATTGTACTCAATATCTTCTGCCAACCTTTGTAACAAAGAAGTGGGTTCGTTGAATGATACTGGAAGGGTCATTCTCGTCATATCCTTACCCACCATCGATTTCAAGATCCCCCACAACCCGACTTTTGGTCTATTATCTTCATCCATTGATAATTTCTTTCTTGGCGGGTTTTCATAACCAAGGAATGAACCTTCTTCTTGAAGTAAATGGTTTACTCTCCTTTGCACTTCAGTAAGACCTTCATCACCTGGTACTTGTGGTTCAACTGGAGCCGCTGGTTTCAGCTCTTCAACTGTCAATGGAGACACTCCCTCTTCAACATTGTTTGTTTCCTCGATTTTGGTTACATCTGAAGGAGCAACCAGCTTCTCATCCAATTCCAAAACTTCTACTTCTTTATTCTCAATTACTGTTGGAGGAGCAATAGATGATTTCTCATCCAAGTTCAAAGAGCTTGTAGCTTCCTCATTTACAACAATTGATGGAGTTTCCTCTTGCTCCTCAGTCAGCGCCAAAGGTACTTCCTCCTCCTTTACTTCTTCATTGACTGGCAACTCATCTGAAGTGGCCTCTACTTTTGCTTGGGCAGCTCCCAAAGCAGCAGCAACTCCTCCTAACTCAACATTTTCCAAGCCATCTTCTTCAAATTCATCAGCATCAAAAAATTCGTCATCTTCGTCTGAGTCTTCGCCCAAATATTTTTCAATTACTTCATCGGGAAGTGCACCTGGCATTTGTGGTGCTTCTTCCACCACTTGTCTTTCTTTTATATTCAGTAACTTGTCCAACTTTTCATCTACTTCTTCAATTTGCGTTTCATCCGGTTCTTCTCTCAAAACTTCCGTCAATGCTTGCTTGTTCTCAGGTTGCTTTTCTTCGTTACTCAAGTTCTTGTTAGAAGGAGCTGGGGACACAGTACCTGCAGATTTTGCCATAGCAGCACCTGAAGCAGTAAAGTATTTCTTTAATTGTTTCCTTTGACCTTGTAAATGTGCCAATTTCGAATCCTTTTCGGCAATTTCATTTTCTAATTGACGTATTGATCTTTCCCATAAAGCATTTACTTCTAATTGTCGGTCCAAGTTTTTTTTCAATTTTCCATACCTAGCATCTACACTGATATCATATTTGGCCATCAAGTCATGAATACCTTTAATGGTATTTCCACCAATAACACATATTTCATTAACTTTGGCGTCGTCGTTGGATAATAACTTATCGTCTTGCAAACTTTTCATCAACTCCAATAATGATGTCAATTCAACTTGTAAAGATCTTCTAGTAGTAGCAATTGAATCATTCAATTGATCGATATCAACACTAGCTTCTGTCTCACTATCATAGTCGCCAGCATCATAATCATCAATATCATAATCAAAATTTTCGTTATCAGTTTCTTGATAGCTATATTGATCCTCGTGACTGGTTTTACGTGTTGACAGTAACTCAAATGGAGCACCTTGAGTGGTTGAAATACCAGTCAACCTTGATCCTTCTTTGATATCTTTCAAATTGTTCTTGAAGGTAGATGAGCGAGATAATTCACCAGTTGATTCATCGCCAGACTCAAATGAAGACAGACTAGAAATACGTTTGTGTTTCTTTCTACCAGGAATTCTAAGACGGTGTCGTTTTTTCTCTGGTTCATTGCTGTGTTCATGTTGAGTATCTGTTTCATTTGTTGTTGCCAGTTCGATTGTTGCTGGTGACGGGGTACTTCTACGTTCGCCGTTAAGGTTTCTCTTTTTAATGTTATCTTTGGCTATGGTGATAGCATTTTGTAATGTCCATACCCATCTATTGGTCTCAATTGGATGATTTGCTTTGAGATGCCATCTCAATCCATTTTTACCATAGATTTCAAATTTCAATTTTTCAGAAGAGTCCAAATGCAAAGTGGCATATCCAAGGTTAAGTGATCCACGACATGAATTGTTGGTGTCATCTTGATTGGTGTAATACGACAAGATTCCATTATGGTCTAAAACAAAGTATCTCAACTTGTATCCTGAAGCAAAATTGGTCCATTTGCGCAAGTAACCTTTATATACGGGCGCACCACCAGTTTTTATAGCATTGTTAGTTGTAGCAACAGGGTCCATAATGGTTTGGTCTTTCGAAGCTGCCTTGAGTAACTTTTTGAGTGCTTCATTCTTGGAGTTTACCAAATCAATAGGTAATTTCCCATGCTTATCTCTTTTGAAAGGGTCGCCTCCATGTTTCAAGATCCAGTCACACATTGCCAAATCATCTTTTTTGATAAATTCGTGTAAAACGGTATTACCAGTTTGTGGCTCAGTCCCATTGATATCCAACAATTCCGAAGCTCTAGGATTAGCTATTAAAATATTTTCTAAATTATCAAAGTCTCTATTACTGAAGTAAATTCGTAAGTTGGTGGCTGCCTTCTCAACAAACTTTGCCCTTTCAAACTGCATTAATTGGGCAATATTTGTATCTTTACAAACCTCTACTGGTTGCTTTCTATCCAA
This sequence comes from Candida albicans SC5314, assembly GCF_000182965.3. Lineage (NCBI taxonomy): Eukaryota > Fungi > Ascomycota > Pichiomycetes > Serinales > Debaryomycetaceae > Candida > Candida albicans. Next base: position 1,788,937 of record NC_032089.1, read on the forward strand.
ATTGACGATTGTATCATTGATCGTAGGCAACAGTAACAAATACTTCACCACATCTAACCGGGAAGACGATGCTGCTAAATGTAATGGAGTGTTACCCTGTGTATCTTGAGCGTTGATGTCCAATGAATACTTTTCACAATTGTTCACAAGGTGTTGAATAGTGGCCAAGGATGCCACTTGCACAGCATAATGCAATATTGTTTCTTTCAACTGAACAATTTCCTGTGTTTGTAATGTTGGTTTGCAGGAAGTCAATTCATCAACTATAGTGTCGATTTTATTGATATCACCATTCCTTAAGGCATCAAGTAATTTCAATCTAAGTAAGGATGCACTTAGTTGGGGTGAATCATTCATGATTTTAGCTGTTTATTCTAAAGTTGTTAGTGTTTTATCAGTAATTTATTATGGTTTTTGAATCTAAAAAAACAACAACAAAATATTGAAGAATAAAATGTGGGATTATTTTGAAGTGTTCTTGATGTAGTTAAAAAGATGTTGTCCTACAACTTTTCTTTTTCTCTTTATATATATGGATATTTTTTGTTTGGTGTGGGTGAGAGACAGAGAAAGATAGAGGGAATGAATAGCAATTCTAAAAAAGCAAATAAAATTACCAATTGATAATTATAAGCAAGACGGCAAACAGACCAAAACAAAAAAGTAACAAACAGAAAAAAAAAAGAAAAATCATTGAAATCATGATCGAGGAACATGTGGAACAACAACAACAACTTTAAATTGCAAACACCAAGAAATAATTCCATTTTGGACTATTTAAACTTTTGACAAACTTCTGTGAGTCAGTCAAAAATATAACCATCAGTGGTACTAGTAGAGCTCCACTATTCATTCCATTACAACAATTCAATCTTTTGTTGCTGTAGTTAGTTGGAGTATTATCAATTCAATTTAGTCTAAAAAGTTATGGTCGTTAAGCTAAACGATATATCAATGTTCTTATTGTTGGACTGTTTATTTTTCTCTCTTTTTTTTTATTTTCTTTGTGGACGCTATTCTATGATAAAGGGAAGGCTGTGTCTGGAGGGTTACTTGAACACCTGTTGTCATCGGAACAATAACTGTGGCCAATCGTAAAGCTGCGATTGGAATGTGATATCGTTAATATTGCGTGTCCATTGTATCTCGTATACATTGTTACAATTGAAGAGCGCACATCAGGAACTTTTACTTTGAGCATTTGACAACATTCGTACTGTTGTCCTACATGTCGTATCTGAATGTTGCAAAATGAACGTTACACACATTAAAAGAATAGGATGATCTCGAATAATTAGATATTGAGATAAAATCTTTCAACTAAACAAGGAAGCAAGTATACAATTCCAAAAACACACTGTAATGTATATTAATATAGAATATGAATAGATAATTGTAATTAGACACCTCTCATTTCCAGAAATGACTATCATTATGTGATATGTAATCATCATGGTTTGTGGTCTTGCGTTCGTTTATAGCATTGTACGACTTGTCAAATAACATAGAACTGTCATTTAATTGTTCATTGTTCATTTCCAAAAATGGAACTAAACCTAAAGATCCATCAGTGACAAACTCGTTCACTAACATTTGACGGTTAACATTGACTTTAAATGGATCAAAATTTAATAATTCCTCTAATGATTCTATGTCATCGGCGTAATTATTCGAATTGTCCAACTCAATATCCCCATTATTAGAGATTTCCCTAGTAGATATATTCCTTGTTTGTTTTTGTTGCTGCGATAAAACTGGATCTTGTTGCTCTATTTTAAGTATTTGATTATTGTTTACCATATCTGTATTGCTAGTTGGCGTTTTCAATTTCGAAGCTGCGAAATTGTTAGTTAAATTAACAGTTGGTGATCTTTCAACCGCAGTTTTGGTGATAGGTTGTAGTGCACTTGATCCCTTTCTTTTCATATTAACCCCCGAGGTCATGCTTTTGTTTATATTCAAACCAAGGATACCTAATATTGTAATCTCAAACAATTTGAATGATTTTCTATTCAAAGCCCCAGGGATGTCAAAGTTGGCATCACGAGAAAGGTTACCCATTGTATCTAGTAATAATTGCTTCAGATTGCTGAATAAAGGACCTCCTTTTATATAATCTAAGGCTCCTTTTGCTACCATTAACGCCAATAATGACTGCTCACGCACAATATGAATTGGTATAGGTAAAATGTTTGACGACGAGGTTGATGTCAAATATTTCAAAACCTCTAATATCTGAATCGATGATTGTTGAATCAAACTAATGCTTGACACTATAGTAGCCACATCACCTTCTCCTTTCAGGAGCTGCTCTTTCTGTGATAACCCAACATTATGGTGATTTCCAAACCGGGATAATATTGGCAAATATATCAATATTTTAGCATGGTAATACAAAAATATTAACGTCAACTGTTGCTTGTTGTAGTTTCTCCAAATGTTACCCTCTATAAAATTGTTACTGGAATCTTTGAGAGACAACCCATTAATATCGATTTCAAATTTTAAGTCTAGGGGTAATTCTCGTCTCCAACAATCTAGCATCCTATCTCTTTGTAACGCTTTCTTATGAATGTTAGTATTATCGAATCGTGAATATATAGAATCCAAAATATTTGCCAACACTTTACTGTACAGCATCACACTTAAAGCCATTTTCGACACTTTCCCTACAATAGATAACTTGGTATTGTTAACAATCAAGATATTGACATTATCCTCCTGGTTCACGTCGTCGTAGTCGTCACTTTTACCGCAAAATGGCATCGCACACTCTATTTCATAATCTTTGAACAATCTGGGGATCCCCAAATTGAGTGAAGAATACACATCGAGACAATAGATACACCAGAATAAGATACGTCTTTCCCCTTGCATGAAATTTTGAAGATCAATGTCTCCCTCCTTATTGCCACTCAATCCAAGTACTGCAGCTGGACACCTATGCAATCTCAATTGTTGAGCCATACTGATCACCCTTCCTCTGAGTTCGTAACAACTGGCTGTATCACCAGTCACTAAGCAGTATTGTAATGCCAACGATAAGATTTGCAAAGACTGAATAGAACAGTACTGAGTTATCAAACAGTTTGGTTTAATAAATTCATGGATCAAATAACCGTAATGCTGAAGCAATGTGACAAATCTCAGTTGGATCTGAGGGTTAAACGACTCTAAATAATTCTTCTTGCTAATGTGGAAAGCCAAACATAGAACAAGTATGAGTATGGCCCCAAATTTCTCAATCAGCTCATAGGATGACTCTCCTTTATATTCCTTGTAATGGCCCTGCTCCAATATGTAATTCAATTTCATATAGTTTTTCAAAAATGCATTCTTATCCAATATCGGTAGAGCATTGCCCCATTCTTGGAAATACACAGTAATCAACTGATCCATGTCTAATCTGGATGCCGGTAAATTAATCAAATCCTTTGTAAAAACAATAGCCTCTTCCTCTGACAATTTTGTTGTTTCATATCTGTTCATTATCATACTGTTCAAAGCATTTTTACGTTCTTCATCCAACAGTGTTCCTGTATTAGAGGTAATATTTTCTTTCAAAGATGCTAAAGAGTTGGCTGCTAAAATCGCCTGCTTAGAATCGTATCCATAAGTTTGACAAATTCTTGCAAGTAATGTAGGTACACATAATGTTTCTTCTGTACTTCTTGGTATCGACATGGCCACTAATGATGTGAGCATTTGTTGTTTGTTGTTTTCGTTTTCTAATTGTTGCTGTTGTTGTAGGAAAAGTTTGTTCTTCTGCATTTGAGCAATAGCAGTAGCTGCGGCAAACGCCCCTGGTGCTGGACTTTGTTCTCTATTTGTTGAGTTTGAAGCAAAATGAAAATGCTGGTCTCGGTGTCTAGAATTATAGTCTTCAATACTCAATAAACTTGCATTATCTTCTTCATCTTCTTCATCACTTAATTTTATCGATCCAGCTATAGATATTGGAACTCTTTCATTGGCAGCAACAGCACCGTAAATGGACCCTGCTATCGAAACTGGTCGTTCGTGGACGGCATGTGGATTGGAGCACCCACATGGGCAGTTTTCGCCGTTCTCGTTTGGCAGATGCAGGTGCAAACTATTTTGGATATCCAAAAGACTCAAGTTTGAAGCTGTTACTTTCTTAAAGTCATCTTCTTTGTTCTCAGACATTTCACTTGTATCTTCAGTTAATCCAGATCCATTAAGTAGTTCGAGTTGTTCATCTCTCATATCTAATAATCCAGCTAATTTCTTGTTTTCAGCCTCTAGCTGTCGTACTCTTTCTTCAAGAGTCTCGGTATATGCTTTGGGATAGGATTTTCTGGTAAGACGATCTGAAACAATACACTCTAATCCTACTGACTGGCATGTTGAACATGGGTTCTGTCCATCACACTTTGTTTTCTTAGCTCGGCATCTGTCACATGCTTGTGCCACTCTTTCAACTTTCGATCCTGGTACTTTAATGGTCCTTGTATTTACAGTACCATCAGATGACTTCAAAGCCTTGGTCTTCTTCTTTGTAGGTGGTAAATTGTTCTCCTGTGATACACTTGACTGCTGTTGTTCTAACTTTATCGACATTTCTTGTTATCACAAAGCCTTTTCTGTTGATTCTAAGGATACTTCTTATGTGGAATCTGTTTAAGTATTGTCAACTTTATCAAAATACTTCTATATAATTGGGTAAAGGATTTCTCCAGAAAAAGTTTCGTTTTTCTAAAAAAAGAAAAGTATGCAACTAATTTTCAAGAATTGATTCAGGCCGTTACCGGTTTCTCATTTGACTCATTTCTTTCAAAAAAAAAAAAAAATACTTGATAACAGAATAGGACAATCTCACACGACAATTATCTACAACCCATAGCGAAAGAAATTAAGAAAATATATCAAATGCGGTGAATGCGATCATGTCAAACAATATAGTTGCATGCATGTGTCAACTAATCAGTTGATATCGATCTATTCCACTGCTTGCTGTTTATGTTTGAATTGGAAAGGAAAGGCTCTGCGCCAATCACATGCTGGAAAAAAACAATCGTAAGGTTTTTGTACCACAATGCAATCTACAAAAGCTTCCCCAGGAATTTTTTGTTGTATAAAAAAATGAGAGAGAATTTTCGTGCACGCTTGTACAATAATGAAATCAAAAATTTTCAGGCAAAAGAAATTTAGACTATAATCAGTCAAAAAGATTTTGATGAAAGTGACAAAGAGAGCAATTTCTGATACATCTGGCTCGAGTAAGAGAATCAAATTGGAACATATTGAAGTTGAGATCGAATCTGAAACTACAGAACTTGCCCCAAATGTATTCACAAAAGTAGATCCCGAAGACATGGCCAAGTGTAACGGTCCTCCAAAATGGTCAGAAATCTATAATCAATTAGTTTGGATGAGAAGTAAATTTTTTGCACCCGTGGATACCCAAGGTTGTGAACGAATGCCAAACACTATCAATAGAAACATTAAAACCAGAAACCCAAAAATATATCGCTTTCAACTTTTAATATCATTGATGTTATCGTCGCAAACAAAGGACGAAGTGAATTACGAGGCCATGAAAAACTTGCACAATGGATTGTTAAAAGTGCACCCAGATGGATTGTGCATTGAAAGTGTACTAAAATTGTCTGAATCTGAAATTGATGCTTATATAAAAAAAGTTGGCTTCCATAATAGGAAAGCGCAGTACATTAGGAAAACCTGTTCTATACTAATGGAGAATCATGGTGGTGATATACCAAAAACGATAGAAGAGATTGTCGCACTTCCAGGTGTGGGACCAAAAATGGGGTTTCTTCTTTTACAAAGTGGTTGGGGTATTAACGCCGGAATTGGAGTTGATGTTCATTTGCATCGATTGGCGCTCATGTGGGGCTGGGTTTCTCCAAAAGCTAATACACCTGAAAAGGCTCGAATAGAACTACAAGAATGGTTACCAAAGGATTATTGGACAGATATAAATCCATTGGTTGTTGGTTTTGGACAAGTGATTTGTGTACCACGTGCTGCAAATTGCGATATATGCACATTGGCCAGAGACGGGTTATGTAAGGGTGTAAACAAGAAGTTGCTAAAAACCCCGTTGTCTGAAGAACGGATTAACAAGTTGTCGAAACAAAGAGCTGATCTCTCTCAACTACTTAAGGAGTTTATGTAAACAGAATTTGAAGCATTTAAATAGTTGAAAAAGAAATGTAAACTAAAAAAAATATTATTGTATAAATAAAAAAATCACTATATGAATATATATCGCACCGATATATACTAATCTATGTATCCACCTTCTTTGGCAAGAGAGTAGAAAATACTGTCTTTGTTCTTCAACAAGTTTTGAGGTGAATCGAATTCTGCAACTTTTCCACTATCTAACACTAAGATCTTGTCACTATCCATAATGGTATCAATTCTATGAGCAATTGTCAAAATAGTTTTATCCTTAAATTCCGTTCTAATTGTTTCTTGAATAATTTTGTCGGTTTGAAAATCAACTGCAGCAGTGGCTTCATCTAGCACTAAGATTTTACTAGTTTCATTCAACAATGCTCTTGCTAAACATAACAATTGTTTTTGACCAGAAGATAAATTAGACCCTCCTTCTTCAATTTGAGCATCAAGTCCCACCTTCTTTGACAATTCGTCTGGGTTTTTACTTGCCTTCTTCTCTTCTTCGGTGGGGTCAGTTTCCATTTTGGTAACATGTTCTTTCAAATGTGCCAATTCCAACACTTTCCAAAGTTTGTCATCGCTGTATTCTCCGAATGGATCCAAGTTTTCTCTGACTGAAGCTCTAAATGTATGTGCTTCTTGAGGGATAATGGTCAAATGATGTCTGAGATCATATAATCCGATTTGGCTAGTATCAACACCATCAATTTCAATGTTACCACCTGTTGCTTCGATTATTCTAAACAAAGCTAATGTCAATGAAGACTTTCCTGCCCCGGTTCTACCAACAATACCGACTTTTTCCTTTGAATTGATAGTTAATTCAATCTCTCTCAAAACAGGATCCAAATGCTTTCTGTATGCTGTGCTGTATTTCTTAAACTTGACTACACCATGTGCTGGCCAAGAGTCTTGAGGTCTTTTATCTTCAATGATCATTGGAGCTTCTGAAGGCAAATCACAATACTCGATAATTCTCTCAATAGCAACACCACCAGCTTGCATTTCAGCCCAAATTCTAACAAGTGAGTTTAAGATGTAAGTGATACTCATGGAATATGTCATAACAAAACCCAAAATACTAGGAAGTATAGGGTGTTTACCTCCCAACGTCACAACGGCTAACAATGCAGTGAAAAACATGATACTAGATGAAATGGTTTGTAATCTCATTGATAACCATCTATTACAATTTTGTTGCACAACACCAATCAATGTCTTTTCATCAATAAGTTTCTTGCTCTTGTAAACAAAACGTTCTCTTTGGTGGAAAGCTTTAATAGTTTCTACCCCATTGATCGACTCTTGAATTGTTGCCAAAACTGGTGACTTAGCAATGGATTCTAATCTTTTCAATTCTCTAGTAGTTGGAACAAACCTGATACGGAAATAATTGTAAACAAATAATAACGAAACGATTACAACTAACATTAATGGTAAAAATGACAAGATCACTCCAAAGGTGACAAACCCGTTAAGTAAAGTTGTTATAAATGATATAATAGTCCATGGAAGATTCATATCAATCTTACCAATGTCTTCAGTAAATCTGTTCAAAATTCTTCCAATTGGTGTAGTATCGAAAAACGACATTGGTGATCTCAAAACAGACTCTGCCATTTTATTGTGGAAGTAAGTAGAACCTTTGACAATACAATAGCTCCAGATGACAAGTGCACCCATATAAGTCAAGAAACCAGAAACAACACCAAGAGTAGCATATGTACCTAAGAAAAATACTGGTTCAACTGTGTCATTCTGTTCACTATTAAGCTGTGACCAATAACTCAATAAATATTTTTCTCCGGCTGAAATTAAAACCACTGAGAAAGTTGCAGCAACATAGAATGAAAAATACTTGTAATCACAGGCAATAATATATTGTTTAAAAATATCCCATGGAACAGTACCTTTTCTTGACTCCTCTTGTTCATGTCTAGTTTTTCTTATTTGACCATTGTCTGCTTCATCATTTTCGTAATTATGACCGTATGAAACAACACTTGCACGACGCAATATTGCTTGTTCAACAACACCACGATTTTGCTCGCCAACATAATCGACAATTTCGTCAACCAATTCATCCGTATCAAGCTCGTCATGAACAGCAGTATCTGATTTCCCATTAGAATGGTCTTCTTCTTTAGGTTCAGTTGATGCCTCGGTTGTTTCTTCCTCTGTTGGTTCGTCTTTTTTACGTCCATATTCTTTAATCAATTTGGCTAAATCACCATTTCTTTTCATAACTTCTTTGAATTTCCCATGTTCAACAAATGCACCACCAGCAATCAAGTAAATATCGTTTGCTTCATGCAAGACTGGCACGGAATTTGTTGCTAATATTCTACAACGATTTCCGATGAGACCTTCGTTGCTTAACACTTTCTTGATGATATTTTTACCAACATGAGCGTCCACTGCTGAAAGGATATCGTCCAAAAGATAAATATCAGCTCTTGTGTACACACTTCTTGCTAATGAAATACGTGCCTTTTGTCCACCGGAAAGAGAAATACCTTTCTCACCAACAACAGTCTGGTCCCCATCAGGGAGATTTTTGAAATCAGAAATCAATTCACAAGCATCAATAGTTTTTTGATAGAATTCTGCATCATACTTGTGACCAAACAAAATATTCTCCTTGACAGTTCCATTCAATATCCAAGGGTTCTGTGGACAATAAGCAATTGATCCAAAAGTTTCCACGCTTGGTGTTGGATTTGTCGAATCATCAGAATAAGAAGGAATTTTGATTGGAACGTCACCCAAGATAGCCTTAATCAAAGTAGATTTCCCACTTCCAACTTTACCAACAATACATGCCAACTCACCCTTTCTGGCAGAAAAATTGATATTTTTCAATGCAACGTTACTAGCTGGTACCTCTTGAACTTCACTCTCTTCGTCGGTATACTGTTTCTGTTGTGTTTCTTCTGACCAAACAAATGTTGCGTCTTTCACAATGACAGAATAAATAGAGTTATCATTAGGCTCTGGGTCTCTCTTTACATAACCATGTTGGTCGTCAGCAAGTTCATCCAAACATAACAACTCACCAATTCTAGCCAACGAAGTTGAAACTTCGATAACTTCAACAATAAAACTAGGAATTAATAACATAGGTTCTGATAATAAATCAAACAACGCCAAAGCAGGGAAAACAATATCAGGTGTTAATGGAACATTGTAAAAATATGCATAGGTGGCATAGGTGGCACAACTAATGAAAAATGGAATACAAGACCACAAAAATTGTGCCAATGCACTGACCACACCAATTTTCTTGATATTGTTCAATTCTCTGTCATTTCTAATGTGACTCAATCGAGCTAACATCGGTTTTTCCCATGAATAAAACTTGATACTTTTGGCTGAGTTTAAAATCTCTGTAATCAAACTAGTTCTTTCATCCTTGTCTTTCATCAACTGTATATAGTTCTTGGACATGGAAGCGTTCACAAGAGTGGCAAGCGGTGCCACGATAATGGCAGTTATTACACCAGCCCATGTAGCATTTGAAAACAACTTGTATAATGCAGCTAAACAAACAGCCAACTTCAATGGCGACGCCAAATACTCACCAAGTTGCCAGCAAAACCAAAAAATAATATCAATGTCCATAGTTATATGATTAATAATATCACCAGTTGGCTTGTTTTTTCTTGATTGTGGGGATAATCTTAATGCCTTTTCATATATCAAGGTTGTGAGTGAGCTCTGGATCTCGTACCCAAGATCAAATTGAGTTTTGAAGGCCTGGTTGAATGCAATGAAATTAGCGACTGATGTCAAGAACATTACTGATGCCCAAAAATAACCAATGATAATTGGTGGTTTCTCAACACTGTAAAAGTAGGTACTGAAAAACTGAATAAATTTCCTCAAAAGGAATGGCTGCAAGAAACTCAACCCAGTTACAATAATTGCAAGAGTGATACTGATAGCAAATTTATCAAAAAAAGCTTTGGCAATAGCTAAAAACATTTGTGGTTTAGAGTTGACCTTTCTTCTGGTGACAAAACTCCAAACTTTTGAAACTAAACCAGGTTTCTTAGTTCTTTTCAATTCTTCTTCCCATGCTTTAGCAACTTTGGCTTTGGTATCATCGCAAGTAATATTACCCAAAATGTCAGGTAAATCGGTTAACTGGACGTCATCAGTAGCGTAAATCTTATTGATGAGGGGTTGGAGGTAGTAAAATGTAAAATAAGAAAACAAATTGACCGTGTCTAAAAATTTTTCATTTGTAATTTCAAATCCTGGTTTGTAATAACCAACTTCAAATACGAAAATCAAAAAGCTGTTGACGAGACTGATAATTTCAATAACATAAGCAGGGCCTGAGTTGGCATAAATTTTATGCTTAGAATAAGAATCTTGTATAAACACTGCAAAAGTGAACGCAGTATTGGCAGACCAATATGTTAACAAAGACTCAATGGCAATTGGAGATCTTCTAAATTCAACAAGGTGTAAAATCAATGCCAAAACTGTAGCTGCAATTCCACCAATAAAATATGAATTCTTATTCAAAAAGTATAACAGTGCTACGAGAATGACTTGTAATAAAACTAGACTTATTTTCAAAGTTTGTGAAAACGGTGTTGGTGTGTAGATGCGATGACTTTTCTTTTTCGTCAATAATAATCGGGTTAATTGAAATAACATGAAAATAGCGAAAAAAGTATTGACTGCTTGCCCAATTAATTCAACAAAAGCAGGATTCAATGCATTCCCATGTGGAGAATAAAGTGGCTGAGGTATTACAAATTTGGAAGCAGTGACATAGTTTGACGCGATGTTAGCTTGGCCATCTCCGACACCAAAAAAATTGAAGGTGTGTAATAGTGACTCAGAATTGAAAAGGGATAGATGTACAGGGGAAAGTCCCAAGATAAGTTCTCTATTCAGTTCATTCATGATGTTATAACGAATGAGGATATAAATTACGAAAAAAAAATCGATTGCAGGAGAAGGGGTATTGTCAAAGGTATTTATAATAATCCTTGAAACGAGAAATTATAGAGCAAAAAAAAAATAAAATAAAATAAAATTTTTCAGCCGATAAAAATAGATAACAATTAGAGGAATGCCAATAACAAAGTCAGAATTCCGCGCCACATTTAATGAAACGGTGCCAACGAGTTTGATGAAATACATTAGTATCTTCACTATCCTTCCTTATTCAGACAAACAATAAAAGAGTATATTTAAATCCAAAGTTTGCTCATGTAGTAGAATTTAAGCGAAGTATTCTTGTGAAATCATTGTCTTTATCGCTAGAATTGTTCGTCTGCAAATTTCTGAATTTTTTTTGTGCCGTAGATGAAGACGGGTTTAATGAAATTGAGGTGGGGGCAGGAGGCGATCTATAGAAGAGAGCTGTTTACAATTTCATATTCTATATTAGTCATTTCTCACGTTAAATGTCTAGCTCCGTTTATATCGAGAGTACTAAGTTGTGTCTGTTATTGTTTTGGTAAGCTTTCCATGAGTCAACTTCAAGCGATCTTTATGAAAAAATAAAATAAACAAACAAAGTCAGATAAGGTTTGAAAATTGAGCAATACAATTTCAGGTACAAACGTTTTTCACTTACTTTTTTCTTTTTTCCAAAGGAATCAATAACATGGCTTAGGTTAAAAGGAATTACTTTCCGTTTCTTTCTTCAATTGTTTGAATACTATAATCAAAATTTGAGTTAGCTTCAGAAGACTATATTTACGATTTTCCATATTACCTCCACTTAATACTCAGGAGAAGTCAATTCTCATATATTTACAATTAGTATTCAAATAGGAAATGGTTTATTCACATAGATTTATCAATCATCCACATTTTGGAAGTTGAAGAGCTAATGTCCTTATTTCTCTTCTAACATGTAGTGCAATGAGAAGTAATCGATGAAGTACATTCTGAGAGACTACTACTTAAAGTTCTGTAAAACTGTCCTCCTAGTCATCATGTTACTCCTTGCCATTGTTTTACCGCCTCTATATTACTACCCTCAAACACATACAACACGAAAACAAATGTAAGATATTTAGAGTATTCATTGTTGAAATTATTATCTTTTTCTTGCGATTGATGACAATGAAGTAGAAGTAACACCTAGATACTCTCTCTCTTGGTTTATAAATAAAGATGTTTGCCACTATTTTCAACTTATAGTGTACACCTGTTCACCAAAGTCGTGTGCTGTTTCAAGAATTGAGAGTGTCTTAGCAAAAAAAAAATGTCCAACAAAAAATTTGTTTTGTCATCCAGGTTCTGTTTCAGTCAATAGAATTATATGAACATTTGCAAATTTGACTTGTCAATATAACTTTGAAATTAGTATCCTATAAACTGTACAGTGTAATATAATATTAGTGATAATACTTGTTTTAGTTTTTGATTTTGTTTTATTTTTTTCAATTCATTTTGTCATTTTACAGTGGGCCAAGTTAAGAATCGTTGCCAAAGATATTTTTTGCGAAGGCAAGCTCTAATACATATATCAAAATAATTGATCCAGCAAGGAAATGAATATAACCAATAAGTTTCAGCATACCCCGATACAAGGACAACCACAATCGAATTTGCAAGCACAACAAATTTTGTTGCTGCAACTCCATCAGGGTCAAGCTCAACAACAACAGCAGCAGCAACAGCAACAGCAACAGCAACAGCAATCATCAGCTGGGGTACTTGGGTCAGGCTTCCAACCTAGTGACAACTTTGGTGAAAGTTTGAACCAAAATATTTATCAAAATAATTATCAGCGTGCCCAGCCATCATTGCAGCAACAATTTTTCCCGCAATTCCAACAGTCACAACAACAACCATCTCAGCAAGCTAATAATGCACTGCAATTACAACAGCCATACCAACCAGCACAGCAGATGGTACGCCAAACTTCACATTTTCAACAACAACAGCAACAGCAACCTAGCCTGCAACAGTTTTACAGTCAACAGCAGGCTTCGGTCCTCCAGCAACAACAACAGCAGCAAATTCAACTTCAGTCAGCACATCAGCAACAACTGTCTTTACTTAACATGAACTCTATAAATGTGGATAATCCAAATTCTGTTTATTGGCAACATCAGCAGCAATTATGTCAGATTTCAAGAGGATCAAATGTGCCTCATTATTATGCCAGGCAGTATGCATCCAATTCAAGAAAAGCAAAGAATCCATATAGCGAAGTTAAGTCTGTGGGATTAGTGGAAGCCACAAGGTCTATGGTAGCAAGTCTCGAAGACGAAGAAGAGAAAAAGAAGAAACCAATAAATTATCAAGGCACTCCAACCACCTCGGCTGCATTGTTGCATAATAAGAAATCAACACAAGATATATTTGAGGATGATTCAATGGAAGAACAAAGAATGAGACTCAAGACTCAAGGTAAGCAGTTATGGTGTCAATTGGATTTGAGTGGACAAGGGTTGGTTAATATCTCTTCGAAGTTGTTTCATTACGACTTTTTGGAGTCATTGTATTTGAGTAACAATAAATTGAATAGTATCCCATCCAGCATAAGCAAGTTGAGAAACTTGAGAACTTTAGATTTATCTCATAATAGAATCAATGAATTGCCAGAAGAGTTGGGATTGTGTTTTAATTTAAGATATTTATTTCTTTTCGATAACAATATCAAGACATTGCCTTATTCGTTTGGCAACATGATTGAGTTGTTGTTTATTGGTATTGAAGGGAATCCACTAGAACCCAGCATTGCCAATTTAATCGCAGAAAAGGGAACCAAGGAACTCATTGCAACTTTGAGAGATCAAACTACCGTTAAAAGAACACCAAAACCAAGATGCTGGTTGACATTGGAGGACGACGGTGAAGTTGTTGACTCTGATGAAGTGTACAAAGTTGAACCAGAATCTAGCGACAACTTTACAGTTTTGTCTTACAATACTCTTTGTCAACATTATGCTACACCCAAGATGTACAAATTTACTCCTTCTTGGGCATTACAGTGGGATTACAGAAAGAATTTGTTGGAAAAAGAAGTTTTGAATTACAATACAGATATTGTTTGTATGCAGGAAGTGGAAACAAAAACGTTCCAGGAGTTCTGGCTTCCAGTTATGACTGCAAATGGTTACAAGGGTTATTTTTTCTCTAAAACAAGATCTAAAACTATGAGTGAAACTGATTCCAAAAAAGTGGATGGATGTGCTACTTTTTTCAAGAATGATAAATTCTCCTTGATCCATAAACAAAATTTTGAATACAATAGTGTCTGCATGGGGTCAGATAAGTATAAGAAAACTAAAGATTTGTTTAATAGGTTCATGAATAAGGATAATATTGCATTGATCTCATATCTTCAACATAAGGAGTCTGGCGAGAAAATTGCAGTTGTCAATACTCACTTGCATTGGGATCCTGCATTCAATGATGTAAAAGCATTACAAGTTGGTATCTTGTTAGAAGAATTACAAGGCATTATTAAAAAATATCGTCATACAAATTCCAATGAGGATATCAAGAACTCTTCTATAGTCGTTTGTGGTGATTTTAACTCGGTGAAAGATAGTGCTGTTTACCAATTGTTTTCCACTGGTGCATCAAAAGGTCATGAAGATATGAATGGTAGAGACTATGGTAAGTTTACAGAAGACGGATTCCATCATCCGTTCAAATTAAAATCTGCATATGAAGCTGTGGGCGAACTACCTTTTACCAATTTGACTCCTGCTTTTACCGACAATATTGATTATATATGGTATTCAACGCCAACTTTGCAAGTGAAAGGTTTACTTGGAGGAGTTGATGAAGAATATACCAGTCATTCGATTGGGTTCCCTGATGCCAACTTCCCTTCTGATCATGTACCCATTTTAGCCAAGTTTCAATTGAAAAAAGGTAAGAAGAACCACTCTGTATAGGCAAGAAATTTGCTTAATATGTACAATAAATAGTATCAATAGATTTAAATTTTAAAAACTAAAATTTTTGTATTGTCTTTAGTATTGGTTTTCTCACTACAAATACGCTATAATTAATCCTAGCAAACTATTAAAAACAAGGAAAATTGAAGAAGGTACACCACCATTAACCAAGTCTCCACCATTTTTCTTTTTCGAGGACGAAGAGGATCCAGTAGACGAAGAACCTCCATTTGAAGATGATCCGGTAGTGGTACTGGTTTGTTGGGTCGTAGAAGATGTACCGCCACTTGTGTGGGTTTTAGCTGCAAGTCCTGAAATTCCACTAACACTAGAGACAGAGGCAGCGTCTTTGAATCCACCAGTCCAACAATATTCTTGGAAACATTTTTTACATTCATCGGACTGCTCCTCACCTAACCGTTCTTGTTGTCTTCTAATTATTGCACAGCCAACACACGTTGACCAATTTTCGTCGTCCGTTAAATTATTTCTTGTTACCGTTTCAAACCCATTCCTGATAGCACCAAATTTCTCTTGGTCAGAATAAGATAACTTGAAAGTGGAAAAGTTTGAATTGTAACTCATGCGAGTGTTCGATGTGTACACAACTAATGGAACATCGGTAACATTTATTTTATCGTTTTCATGCCAAGCTACCAAATCTTCCAAGTCTGAAGAATTGCACCCAAAAAATACAGGTTTGTCTCCCATATTCTTATCTAAAAATGTTTTATAGTCAGGTGCAAATGGGAATGGGGTTCCTTTCCCTTGTTTAGAAAATTGTCGTTTGTAAGTTTCCTGTATCGAAGTACCGTTGGGCCAACTTGAATTAGTATCAGCAGAATTATCAAATGCGAATATTACATCAACACCACGCTCATTTTGGATTAATGGATAAAAGGGAACGTTTTGTAAATCTTCGCCCCCGTCACACAAATAAAGTGTATCGTTAGTAGTTATGGATTTGATTCCTGCAGAGTCTGCACCAAAAAATGGATTTGGCTCATACACAGCAATATCGTATTCCTCGTCACTTACATCTGTTAATACCTTTTCCAAAATCATTTTAATTATTGAATTGATTGAATAATTGTCGAGTTGAAGCAAAATCTGATTGAATAAAGATGATGATGTGCCCATGATAAACCCAGCATTATCAAAATTATTTACACAAATATCAGTGTTGTTTGGATTTCCGTTGTTTACGGAAGATCCAAGATACTGAATATCACTAAACGATTTTAATGAAGGGTCCCATGACCCCAATTCGTAAGGACTGATCTCGAATATTGTAGAATTTTCATTAATAATGTATGTTCCAGGTGTTCTTCCATTGGCAACCACAATTGGATATGGCATCAGATGGTCCTGAAAACTGGAAAGGTTACGAATACTTGACCAGGTGATGTTGGCTCCACCAGTTCCACTGTCGTCCTCTTCAAAGAATTGATAAGATAAGGCTCTACCCCAAGTATCTGTTACTGAGGTTTGAAACCCTGCATCCTCTTTGGCCTGAACTGCTTGGGCCAATCCGTAATAGTAAGCAATAGTCTTGTCAATTCTCATACCACTTGGATTAAGTATTGAGTCTTGTAACTGCCAAATGGTTGATTTCCCATTCACTATATCTCCAACTGAAAGCCAATCGTTCAATGCCAACAGTCCAACTAACCAGTTACCACCAGACAACCCAACCACATACGTTGAACTATCTAATAATCCACCTAACCCGTGCTTATTAGCATCTTCGTATCGTCCATCTAAACCCAATATTTGACCTGCACCAGCTAACATAGCTCTGTACCCTCCACCACTGAATGACAACCCAATGGTGATATTATGATTTGGCGCATTATCATTGATAAATGATTTAGCATCAAAATCTGAAAGGTTTGCACGTTTACTCAAAAAGTCTATCAAGTTTTTATTTGTTGTTTCCTGACGCTTGTGAATATAGTCTTTTTCTTGCTGAGATAGCTCGGATGCTGTTCGTATAAATGTTTTTTTTGAAGGACATGTCAAATTAAATGGAGCATAGTCTGTCTTTTGATCTCCCGAATCCCCGTCTAAAAACGTTTGGTACCATGAACTGCCTGAATTGCTACTAGAGAACAATGAGGAATCTGTAGAACTTGCTGAATCGGATGTACTCTTAGTTGATGATGCCTGGGCAGAGGATGACTGAGTCAAAGACGAGCCTGAACCAAACAAGTCAAAAGGAAATGTTCCACCAGATGAGCCTGTTTCCGATGGAGATGAATCCAGAGAACTTGAAGAGCCGGACGAGTCAAATGGCCAAATTGCTTGTGCTTGGCTTATCAAAATGGACCCTATTATTAGTTTCAAATTAACCTTCATTGTTGGGAGAAAAAGCGAAAACAGATGATTTATTACGAAACAATAAAAAAAGATCTTCTCTGGAAATGTATTTGTTTATTGGGTTTGGTATATATACGAGTTCAAGTGTATGATGGGCTCCTCGTCTATCCCACGTTAGTCTAAAATTTCATGGATAGCTGTGTTTATTTTTTTCTTCCTATTTGGGAAAGTTAGCAACAATAAGAGATCATGTCTGATAAAGTGACAGCAATTAAAGTGCAAGAAAAAAAAAATAACAATGCCTGTAATTGATAAAAAGGTTTTTGCTGTACACTTTACTTGTTGTTGTGGATTCTGCTAATAAGCGACAATAATCGGGAAACCTAATCTGGTAAGAATGGTTTGTTAATTATATAGCAATTGATAAAAAGTATTAAAAGAATATGATGGTTTTTCTTCATATATATGTCAGGTAAATCAGATAACACCTGTTGGTACTGCATATAAAACATTCCGGATTTTGGTCAAACTTTTAATTCCGTCTGGTAGCCTTAACTACTATAGGAAGCATACCGCCCGTGGACACTGTAAAATTCCTATGACCGACCACATTAATAACAGATCTAATTGTGCCAGAATGTGACGTGGTGCTGATGAAAATGTTATCAACTGCCAGTTTTTTGTCAACTTTGCCCGATTTGCAGTCTTGTTCAAACAAATCTTGTAAATATCCGTTTAGGCGTAGAGACTGTTCTGGCATGGTTTCTCTTGTCTCAGTAAAATATATATCTTCCTCTTCTAAGCCGTCTGTTATAAACCCATAAGTGTCACCGAACTTTTCGTGAATTTCAGATCTCGTAGAACGTTTGTCACTTAGGTTTTTCCCAATTTTCTCTCTCAATTTTTCACACACTATTGGCCTCGTCTCTACTGGTTTTAGATCATGCCAAGTTATAACTAATGTGCTGCACGCTCTTTGTAATGGCGAAGTATGGAATTTACTAGGAATGGGGGCTCCTAACAATAGCTCTGATTTCCAAAATTCTCTGTTTTCCTTGGCCTGTTCCAATCCAATCTCGGTTAATTCCGAATCTGGTGCCCAGGTAAACTGATCATTACCAGTGAGTTTACAATTCTTTTCATGCCATAAATGCAACCCTTCCAACTCAACAATCTGTGTTTGTGTAGAATGCCCGTGTCGTGCTAAAAAAATTAGCTTATACTGAACATTATCTGGAGCTTCATTATTTAGTTGTATCAATTCGGCTTTTATGTCTTCCCAAGATTTTTTTCTACCCATGTTTTGAAAAGTATGATTAAACCCAAAATCGTCTGTGGACATATCGCTCTGGACGAAAAAACCATGGACAACTTCAAAATCCCAAGGATACTTTAAATTTCCATTCTCATCTCTTTGATGCTTGATTTTTATCCACTTTTCCTTATATTGTTGAGCACCTTCTGAATTTCCATGGGCATCTGAATAATCAGTTTTTGTGGGTGTTAATAAGGACTGCCTTGTCATACTGGATATCAACAATAGAAATATTACTATGTCTCGTAATTTAAGTTTGGGATTCTTTAAAAATGATATGGTTGCAAGTGATCGTAAACACTTGATGTTTATGTTGAGCTATATGGTATATCCACATACAGTATGTGGATGGGTACACGACCCGGGTGGTCTATATAAGGAGCTGGATTTCCCTTGGTTGTATCCGGTCAATCCAGGAAGACTGAGGAAGTATATATCTACATACGTACTTATAGTGGTTACCCTAATATCACGTGTTCTCCTATACATAGTCTTCTGCGAATTCCAATAGTTTAAGTAGTGAGAGACAATTGAGAAAATTTT
Organism: Candida albicans SC5314; assembly: GCF_000182965.3. Taxonomy (NCBI): domain Eukaryota; kingdom Fungi; phylum Ascomycota; class Pichiomycetes; order Serinales; family Debaryomycetaceae; genus Candida; species Candida albicans. The sequence continues at coordinate 1,808,173 of NC_032089.1, forward strand.
TTATAATCAGGTGGTGGTACCATACGCTATCAAAATTGAAATTCTCTCTAAATACCAACTTATCTATTAGACAAGACTAGCTAGTTATGTCTCATACATACAACACAGATGAGGACATGTGTTTAAATGATAAATTGAAATATTTGTACGATTTATAATCGCTTTATCGTGACAATTTCGAATACTGGTACTTTCTACTCTATTTGACAAAAATTTGCAAAAAATTGGGGAAAAAAATCCTGTTGCATTTTCGAGACCATCAGTTGCAACCAATCTGAATATATTTTGACACTTCAATAAATCTAGTGAAACTAGTCGTCTACTTTTTAATTCTAATCATCTCATAGTATATCAAGCAAAGACTTACTATGCGTTTATCAAATTTAAGAAAATGTAGACAGTACGAAAATACACGAGTTTCCCAATCTTTGAACTTGAAAAGATAGTAATACCGAGATTGGCCAAATCCTAGCCATAGTCCGTTCATACAAATTCATGAACAACATCTACATAAGTAAAGCTTTGTAATATGACTTTACAAATACTGTAACTACCAGTTTGCCCAAGTTAAAGGTACGTCTCGCTTACTGAGTTTGATTCTCGGACAAAGTATAGGCTAAGTAAAGAATTGGAGTGGTTTGAAAAAACTCAAACTATGCCTCATTAACTTTTACACCTTCCCTTGTCTAATCTAAAGCATTGTGAAAACTTCAAAATAATAATCTTTTTTCTAAATATAACTACTCTCTCTATTATAAAACTAATCTAAACTACCTATTTCTTGTTTCAAAAATTCATCTGTGAAATGGCAAATTTGTTTATAATTATATTCAAATCCATCAATGCCTCCATAATATGGATCATCGACAATTGTTTTAAACTCGTCTGATGTTTTCCAATGTCCAAATAGTTCAACCACAGTTTTTGAGTCTCTAGGTTTCAAATGTCTCAAATTGGCCACATTGGATTCGTCCATACCTATAACATAATCAAAATCTTTAAAATCAGAACTATTGATTTGTTGAGCATGGTGAGAAACAGGGACATTATGCTTTTTGCATGTTTTGCTTGATCGAGAATCAGGAGTTTCTCCAATGTGCCATCCACTGGTACCAAATGAATCTATTCTTTTGAAAAATGGGGAGTATCCTTGGATTTCCACTTGATGCTTAAAAATTGCTTCTGCCATTGGTGAACGACATCTAATTTTCAAAAAAAAAATAATCAAGTTAGTAACTTTGTTTATCGTTGACGAAAGATCAAACAACCCCGTACCCTGTTTTACTTTTAATCAAGTATGAGGATGGGGGGAGGGGTTTTGTTGAATAATCTCCTTGAGAACATTGCTTTTTCTTTAAACATACATGTTACCTAAACACACAAAAGCTACTGATATTTGCTTCTCTTTAGGATCAAATTTAGGAGCCATGACTAACTGTAAAATACCTGGGAGTACAGATCGATATGGCACTTTATGTTGAATTACCGATTGATTGTACAGATTTTTTTCTTAACTTGGGAGGTTATGGTTGTTCCAAGCAAAAATTATCACCATCTCAATTATATACAGTACTGTAGCAAATGTTCTAATAACGTTTGATATGTGCCATTTATTGCAATTCATCCATTCATCTCAATGAAAATGTTACGGTATTTACTAGATACTTGAAGAAACAATGTTACCCACAATATTATTACGTATTTGAACAATATTTTTCTAAAATTAACGATTAAATTAAATTTATCTCTGAACAGGTATAAAATGTACATATAAATATATACTTGATTAAATGAATAATAAAAGAAAATATACAATTCCCAATAAATGTTACGACCAGGAATTAACAATAATAACGAAACGAAATATGTGCGAAAATAATATACACAGGTGTAAAGTTCAACCCTAGATTACTAAAAGTCAGCTTTATTGTATGGAAGAAACAACAAAATATTTCCACTCATCAAACGATACAGGTTCATAAAGATATCTATCAAAATCTAACCCGTCAAGGTTCGCCTTTTTATTGGTGAACAAAGAATCCAAATCATCATCTGCATCATGTTCTCTTTTAACCAGTTGTGGTTCTTCAACTTCTTGAATAGCCAACATTGGCGAAGACGATATAAAGTCATCGTTGGCCAATTCTCTAATTAAATCCACTTGTTTAAACGAAGTCGTTATGGCCAATGCTTTGACTTCACTTGTCCATTCTCCACCAGTTTTTGGCGATAACGGAGAAGTGGCAGCAGGCTTACCATTAGATAGTCTTGGCGATGTTTTCATAATATCGTGATTATTGACAATAGAATCGTCCAAGTCCAACAAATTGGCCAATGATGCATAGAAAAACTTTTCAGGATCTATGTTGATTAGCTCACGACGTTTAGCCAGTTTCGAATCATTTGAGCTCATGGCAAATATATCAATCTCAGGAGTAGGATACACATAACTTGGATTGTGGCTGTGGTTTGCAGTTCCTGGGGTTGTACTTGATGGGGTGGCCTTTACTGGATAAGCTGGTGATTGGGCACTAGGCGTATTCTTGTTACTCTGGGTTTGAGGTGGTATCTGCGGTGTAGGTATATTGTGGGGTGTTTTGATTGCATTTGCCAATGTGCCAGGTGTAGTGGCAGGTAAAGCTCCAGGTGTAGGTGCCGTGCCAGCACTGATTGAAGCTTTTTTCTTTCTTCCCTGACCAGTGCCTTTTTTATTCGTTTTTGCCACCAGTTTTTGTGAAGCTTTAGAAACTGACTGCTGTCGTTGAGGCGGTTGTTGTTGTTGCTGTTGCTGTTGTTGTTGCACAAGTACCTGTTGTGGCCCCGACATAGAATGTTGGATTGGGGTTGGTTGTTGAGGAATCACAGGGCTACTATTAACACCTAGTTGCATTGTTTGTTGTTGTTGCTGTTGAGGTGGTAGTGGCGGTGGTGGTTGCTGTTGCTGTAGTTGTGGTGTCAAATTCATTTGATTGTTAGCTACACCTGTTCCGGTACCCCAATTGCCTTGATTAACTTGCTGGTTCAGCAGCAGTTGTTGTATTTGTTGGTTTTGATTCATAAATGCCTGGTTTCTGCTTTGATTCTGCATCATTTGCTGTTGTTGCTGAGACTGGGGTTGCAGTCTGGTCATATTTTGTTGTTGTTGTTGTTGCTGCTGTTGCAGAGACATCATATTAGCACCACCTTGCTGAAGCACTTGCTGTCTTCTCAAATTTATCTGTTCCTTGACATACTCGAAATACTTGGCGTATTGACTTCTCACCTTTTCCAACAAGTCTGGTCCTGCCAAATAAATTCCTCTATGCAAGTTATCTAAAATATTCTTTGTCATATACTTCATTTGGATCAACCGTTTAGTACCATCGCCATTCTTTGTGAGCAAGTAGAAATAACTAATAATACTATCCACGTTACCATACTGTTCTTGAATTCGATTCATAGAATCACGAACCGTAGTTTTGTCTTGGTTTGAGAGCAAACTAGTGACATCTCTCAAAACTACATTGTTACGCGATACTTCTTCTATCAACTGCCTCAATCTAAGTTTAACTTCATCAGTGAGAGGAGGTAAAATAGAAGACATCGTGATATTTGCTGGAGCAGTTACCGGCCTTCCACGGTTGATATTATTATTTTGGGAAGCAGAATTGTTATTGCTAACTGGCACCTGTTGTGGAACTAACGGAGAAGAAAGATTGGTAGGATTTGATGTAATACCTTGCTTCATTTGAGGTGTGGCCATATTACCTAATCCAGGCAGCCCTTGTGGTACATTCTGCACAGGAGCTTGTTGTGGTGGTTGTGACTGCTGAAGAACTGGAGATTGCTGTGAAGCGTGAGGTTGCGATTGTGGTACCTGTTGTTGTTGTTGTTGCTGCTGCTGCTGTTGTTGATTGGGTATTTGGGAAAGCTGCTGTTGATTTGTACTGGAAGGACCTATGTTGACATTAGCATTGCCTGTGGCTTGTTGAGAAAGTCGCTGCTTGTATTGTAAAGTCTTTTGATGAATGATGAATTTTTTAATAAAAGCTTCTTTCATTTGACCATTAATTTGACCCTGCATTTGTTTCTGCTGTTGTAATTTTGCTAACAAATTCAAAGCATCATTGCTGTATTTAGCATAATCTTCTTGCGTAATTGTAATCTGAGGTTGCTGCTGTTGTTGTTGCTGGTTATTTGATTGTTGCGCCAACTGAGGAGTCTGACCAGATTGAGAAACAGGTTGTTGTTGTTGTTGTTGTTTTTGCTGCTGCTGCTGTGACAGAGAGGTTGCTTGTTGCATTGGTTGTTGTCCCTTCTTCTGTTGTTCCAACTGCTGCTGCATTCTTGTTTGTCTCAACAACAGCTCTCTTTGCTGAGGTGTCAAATTATTAAAATTATTAGGGGTTGGGTTACTGTTGTTGTGGGTACTAGTATTAATATTATTATTATTATTAGCATTTGGACCCTGTGCTAAGTTATCACCGTTGTTTCCTTCATTCATATTTCTTTGCATGCTCAACTTCTGTTGTTGTTGACGTATGAACAATTGCAAGTGCATACCATGGATATCTCTAATAGTAGGTACCATATCAGGTGGTATCAACCTCTTTCTAATTAAATCGAAAATTTGATTCCAAGTGTTGACACCGGCCGGCAACTTTGGCATTTTGTTAAGTAAAGGAGGAGGAATGGGTGATGTTCTCATCAAGTTAACCAACTGAGGAGGTAATTGGCCTTGTGTAGAAGAAGCATTGCCACGACCACCACTACCAGCCCCACTCGCAACATTTTGTTGAGTTGATTGAGAAGAAGTATTCTGTTGATCCTGTTGATGTTCTTGAGAGTGTGGTTGCACAGTTTGTTGTGGTTGTGGTTGTTGTTGTTGTTGCAGCTGCTGATTGACCATATTACGAAGTTGCTGTTGGCGAGCTTGTATTTGGGCTTGAGACTGGCTTCTGGCTTGTGCTTGTTGTCGCAAAAATTGAACATTTTGTGCATTCACAGGATTCATGGAATTTGAATTGGAGATTTGCTGCTGCTGCTGCTGTTGTCGTTGTTGTGGATTAATCTGACCACCTTGATTAGCAGCAATTTGTTGTTTTTGGACTCTAAGTTGATGTACTTTCATTTTAATAGCCCGCAAATAATCTTCTTTAGATGCTGATCTCTCATACACAAGCTTTTCAAAATCTTGTGCCATTTTGCTCAACCGTTGAACATTAAAATTTGGATTGGAACCATGCAATTCCGTCAAAGTATTGATGATAATTTGAACAACTTTTTGTCTTTCCTCACCACTATACATTGCTCTCCATGAGGCGTTAGGATTTGAGCCTCCCCCCATTTGTTGGAGTGAATTCTGATTTGGAGGAATATTCATAATAGGCAATCCGGACACACAAGAACCCCCTTTGGTATCAATAAATGGTTATTATGAAAGTATTAATGTAAAGGAAAGAAGAAAAAAAAACCAATGATTACTAAACTTCAGTGTTGTGGTAATCACAGAAAAAGTTTTCCCTTAAAATTTTCTCTCTTTGTAGTTTCACAGTAGACCTAAATTTAGCAAAATAAACAGTCTTAAATTCTAGTTTCCAAATCTATCACAAGTGGGTTTATATCACTACTAGCTGTTAAGTAGTATAATAGGCTTCTATACTTGTGTATTCAATTAATGAGTTGAGTTGAATTGTTTGGTTGGGAATTATGGTAGGGTTGTATTGTGGTGTTGATATGAGAAATTTTGATTGTCTGCTGTCTCTCTCACTCTTGTTCTTTTCCAAAATTTTAGTTTATTTTTATTATTTTTTTTTTTTCGTTCTGTCTTTCTTTCTTTCTTTCTTTTTCGTTCTGTCTCTCTCTCTTTATTATTATTGTTGTTGTACTTGTTATTGTTATTGATCCCATTAATTTATTTCACAATTTAAAATGATCAGGTAATTATTATTACTATTATTATTATAATAATAATTCCTTTTCCAATTATCCCCAAAAAATAAGAAACTACATTTAACTACAACAGAAACTAAGATTAAAAGTAAAAGAGTAGGTGTAAGTAAATGGTAGTAGTCGATTATAACTTACAGAGATTGTTCATTCAAGAGTAGAAATTGAAAATTTCTTTCTCTAAGTTTCTAATTTAATCCTTATAGTATGTTGATTTCGGCTAAACTACAGTGGAAAAACCGGCTACAAAAAATGGCTATACTACAATAAAGTCAATAAATTAGAAATAAAAAATGCAAAAACAGAAACAGAAACAGAAACACCAAAAGAAAGTCATAATGTAATGAAAAAAAGAAATACATAAGAATCCAAACGAGTCAACTAAATCAAACAACTTGAACAAAAACATTTGTAAAGTGTTAGTGCAATTCTTTTAGGCAATAAGATGGGATAGTTTCAGTTCAGTTCAGATATGGTTAGATGTGTAAAGCTTGAAAACACCCCTAGATTTGGTCATTCTGCTCTTTTCTACCCTGGGAACCTGGTTAATCACTTTGTTTACTTCAATATTCTTTCCTTGTCTAGCTTTGCAAATTATTCAGTTGATAATTGGCAATATGCACATTAAGGGAGGTGGGGGTAAGCATGTGAGATGAGGGGACGTAAATGACTGGAGCTATACATATAGTACATATACAATCTACATGTAATATGTTTTATATTGCATATTTCACTATCTGTTAGTACATATAAAACGACACAAAATGTAGTGCACAACATGATAAATCTTGGCACCTCTTTTACTTTGGAATTTTAGCTTTTCTTTTGCTACTTGAAGTCTAGACTGTGTGAGTTTATGTACATCTGGCCCTCATTGAATATATTAAAGAATGCTAGATCGTTTGAGTTGATAAATTATGTTTGGTGTCACTTGGAACAATATATTTCAATTAATTCCAAGCAAAGAAAAAAGTAGTTACAACAGAAACATTATCATACCGATTCTCTTGACGAAACACTTTATACATCAAATGTCCGTAGCGTAGGGGGTGTTCTGTTGTTTCGTAACATTTCTATATTTTTGGTTTATTTTACACGACCATTTATTATTTATAAAGAAGCTTATTCAAGAATACTTTTATATAATTTTATATATCTTTCTTTTTAACGATCTACAATTTTATACCTAAATATAACATATTTTATATTTAATTGATATTGCTATTTAGTTTGTGCTCAGAATAGACCAGCTATTTCAAACTGAATACTATATTACGTTCCAAAGATAATCTGTCTTGTCTGCGAAAGAGATTCAGAGGATCCGACCGAACAACAGTTCTGATAATACAGTCTTACACAAAACATTAACTGAAATAATAACATTACAATAGGTACATATATGTGAATAAAATAAAAGTTTATTTTAGAAGTGATAGGAAAAGTCTACTACCCTGGTTTTTCCAGTTCTGATTCAGTCAAGTGATTGGAGTTTCATTTTCAGAAGTATGGTCACTAACTTCTACAAAGTTTCATATATCAGATATCCAAAATAAGGCTCTTAGGGCCACTTTAATTGGACTGTGATTACATTGTTCTGAAACTCACAAAATATTAAAACATCTTGTACAATGGATAAATTTCAAATTCCGAAATTTAAAGTTTAGACTACCTTACACTAGAATCTGTTGAGTATCCCTTTGCTTGAATTCAATTGCCTTTCATAATTATACCCTGTTTGTTTCACCCTTGTCAAATTTATTAATATAAATAATAACTATATAGTACTTATTAGTTGACTTTGCATGACATTGCATTAACTAACAGCACCAATTAATACTACAAACATTTCCTATCTGTAAATACAGAATTGACTAATATGTATTGAAGTCAAGATTTTGATTATGATATACCTAAACAGTTGTGTAGTGTAAAACTGAATTATATATGACATTGCCATAAAGGTGGCTGGAAGTAGTCGGATATTATAAATTGCCTTTTCATCCCTTTCTATTCTCCAATTTGTGCAATTTGCAGCAAAACGACGAAAAACTTCAAGGTTGGCTACACGTAAACTGCTTTCCTGTGTTTTTATCCATACTATAAACATACAAAGTGCAACACAGTATTACCACAATACTATCAATAGTCTGATTAACTCAATATGCTGTGTATTTACAATAAAAAATGAATTCTATGCCTCTATATAGTAGTATAAGTTCTCTTGATTGCTCTTTTTTCTTCGTATTGTCTTTGCTCTTCTTCATCTATGAATTCACTAGCATGCTGTAACTTCCATTGTTTTTTAACGAATTTCAAACCTTGAGTATTAACTCCCAATTGATTACTTGTCTTCAGTAACTCTTGTCTTAATTGCTCTTTCACTTTTATCAATTGATTCTTTAAGTGTGGATCCTTTTGACTGATCAATTCTTTCGAATTAGAACTAATGACAAAAAATAACACTTTACAAATCAATGAAATGCTCACCACATTTTGTGTTATATTTTCTTTATTGGTCCAAATTTCAATAAATTGTAGCAATTTCAACGAGTATGAAAACGGTAATACCAATAATGCATCATCTAGTTGTGCGGGTCTTATTTTGCTCAACACATTAAGAACATATTGACTAGCAGTCATATTGAAAGCCAATAGTATCGAGTTTGGTGTAGGTTTAATTGCTTGCTTGCCCTGTTTAACCAATGACAAATACTCCTTATTTGCTTCGATATCTTCAACACCAATATCCAAAGCTTCCATTAATTTCTCACCTGCTTTCAATGTTTCCATGGTTTGTTTACTTACCTTGGTGGCTTCATCAATTTCCTCGTCATTGTCATCCTTCATATTCGTGTGATCTTCGCCGTCGACTCCATCAATTTGATCTAATAATTTATTCTCGTAAATCTCATCCAACTCCTTCTCTTTTTCTTCCTCTAAGAATACTTGATCATCAGTAGCCAGCCATAATCTAATCGAATGATCATGTGAAGTTGAGCACATAAACAATCCGTCGTCACTAATGGCCATACACCATACTTCGCTTTGATGAGCAGGTAATCTTTGAATACATTCAAATTTGTCCCCATCCCAATACTTGATCAAGCCATCTTTCCCACTGGAAAAGAAATTATGGGTATCACCAATAAACCTAACGTTCATAATTGAATCCTGATGAGCAAAAATTGATTTATGACAATCACCAAAGTCTAACCCCCAAATCTTGATGTTTTTATCAGCAGATGAAGTAATTATAAGTTTGGAATCATGTGATATATCGATTGACAACACCGGTAACCTATGTCCATATAATGTGAGGAATAATTTTAAAGTGTCTAAAAACACAACTTGAACGTTATTATTTAATAATGAAATAGCTAAATATTTAGCATCTGGAGATATTCTGACACAAAGAACATCCTCATTTAATTCCAATGTTTGAGTATGAACAAATTTCAAATGAGAAACCGTGGTGTTGGTTCCTGGTATAATATCTTGCTCAACTTTGAAATTCCAAAATTTAACACATTTGTCATTACCACCTGTAACCAAAGTTTTCCCGTCTGGAGTTATATCAAGCGACCAAATGGCGGCCGAGTCGTCATTAGAAGGAGCAGCACCACCAACAGTTATTGCGCTATGAGCTTTTTCTACTCTATCCACTAACGATGACGTAGCTAAATCATACAATTCTAAATCCCCATTTTTGAAACCAACAACAATTAATGTCCCACCTGGTAGAAACTTACAACATAAAGCATAACCACCTTCTAAAACAAATGTTCTAATCACATTATATGATCTGGTGTTCCAAATTTTCAATTCTCCGTTAGATGCAGTAGCCAATAATTTGTTGTCTTGTGGGGAAATATCCATGGCTCTAATATCGAACCTGTGACCCAATAAATCAATTGTATGCTGTTTTACAGAATATAAATCTGCTGATTGAGCCTTTTTAGGGGTCTCTGGAACTGGTATGGTATGGTATTCAATACTATTATTGGTTAATGACATCAATATATCCAATTTCTTAATGTTATTGGTCCAGCAAGCAGATTTTATCTTGGCCATGGTCCTCATTGTGGTAAATGGTGTAATCAACATACTTATTTCTGAACTTTGCAAAGACTCTAATATTTCTTGTTCATCCAATCCTTTGTCTTTCAAACGTTTGGTTCTTTTAGTGATACCACGTTTGATTTCATCTTCCGACCTGATTCTGAATATCTCCATTGTTCGATCAGCATTCTGAATAGAAAATAACTGAATCAATGAAGCTGAAGATGAAGAAGATTTCAAAGATTTAAAGGCAATTTCATTGCTTCTTGATTTACTTGTCTTTTCGAAAGATCCACGTTCGCCGATTTTCAATCCATCCTCAAGAGAAAGATCCAAGGACCAAACTTTAACTTGATCTTTATTGCCACTTGTTATCAACATATCTTTTGTTGGATTTATACCCATTGCCCAACATTCATTAGAATGAGCCAAATGAGTTTCTATACATTGTTGAGATTTCAATTCCCATAATTTAATTAATCCATCTTTAGATACACTGACCAAGTAATCATCCATATCATCAACGTCGTCAACATTGTCGCCATCTTGCTGTGTATTTTGCTGTTCTGATAATAATTCAAGACCAGTAATTGGACCCTTATGGCCCTTTAATTTGAACATCCCCACTTCTCCAATTAAATCCCACATAATTATTGAAGAGTCACTAGACCCAGATACTAATCTCGTACCGTTTTTATCAAATTTTAATTGGGTGATTGATGAGTTGTGTCCCTCAAAGTTAATAATCACCGAATTTGAACTAATGTCCCAAATTTTGATTGATCCATCGGTATACCCAGCAGCAATGATATTTGTTTCTTGGTGATATGTCAAATAGCTCACTGGTGAAGGTGGAACCGTAGTAGATGCATTAGAGCTACCAGGAGTTAATCCATCACTCATTCGATTCATAATTTCTCCAGTCTTGATGTCCCAAATTAAAATTTCTTCTAATCCCGAAGTCAAGGCTCGTCCCATTGATGTTGATGATTGGGTTTCTGATGGTGGTAACCAAACAATGTTTGCTTGGGATGTAATTACACCAAAACATTTTTCTTGATCATAACGATTATAAGATTTGACCATAGTTTGTGTTCAAAGTTCAAGAAAGATAATAATGAAATGAAATCTGAAAAAAGTGATGAGCTTTTGAATATTTTCAGTTTTTAAGATTTTTTTTTTTTAGTGAGATGGTGCGATGGATAGATGAGTTTGTCGTGGTATCTGTCCGGAAAAAAATTGCGACGATAATAGCAAATGGCTTCAGCTGCAAAAAAATCAACAGCTATGAATTGTACAGAGTTTTGCACATAACTACAAAAAGCAAATCAAAATAGTTAAGCTTACAATACTAAAGATGTATGGATCATCTTTTTTTTTTTATTTTGACAATTAGTTTGGTGTTGGAAAACAGAATGTTTGAGTTTAAGACTAAAAGCATTCTCATAAAGAAAAGCTGATTCTCCTAAGTGCTTAAGGCAGTATCTTATCACAGACGAATATGTTATGAGAATCAAACAGTAGAGAAGATCACAGCCTTGAGCTTATTCTAAAGATATGTTAATACTTTACTTAAAGACGGGTAATCCTCTCATTGGTAGCTTCACGATTCTATGACATTGAGAGATTGTTTTAAGCCAGTCAACTCATTATCATCCCGTGTTTACAATTACAAACTTGATAAGTCACTACCAATATAATGTGTCCATTCCACTGTGATGCCTACAAAGTTGTATGATACAAACCTTACACATATCAATTTCTACCACATTACTCAATGAATTTCTTTATAGATTTTTTGGGTCGTGGACGAGCTCAAAATTTCTAATATGGGAAACTAAAAAAAAAGGTCGTGTGTAAACAGGAGATAATTTTTTTACGTACAGGCTTTTCTTTTTCTTTTTTTTTTTCTTCTGTTTGCCTTATTATTTCTAGTTGATCATTTTATTACAAACCCAAATATTAGTTTACAACCAACATCGAAAAGAAGTGTCTGCCATTGACAATGAGTGCAAGAAAACTACAACAAGAATTTGACAAGCTAAACAAAAAGATTTCTGAAGGGCTTCAAGCATTTGATGAGATCAAAGATAAGATTAATGCCACAGAATCAGCTTCACAACGAGAAAAGTTGGAGAACGATTTGAAGAAAGAGTTGAAGAAATTGCAAAGACTGAGAGACCAGTTGAAACAATGGTTAGGAGATAGTAGCATTAAACTAGACAAGAATGTATTGCAGGAGAATCGTACTAAGATTGAACATGCTATGGATCAATTTAAAGAATTGGAAAAACTGCTGAAAATAAAACAGTTTTCTAATGAAGGGTTGGAGTTACAAAGCCAACAAAAGCGATCACGATTTGGTGATGATGCGAAATATCAAGAAGCTTGCACCTATATAAATGAGGTTATTGAACAATTGAATGGTCAAAACGAGGAATTAGAACAAGAGTTAGATTCGTTGAGTGGTCAACTGAAAAGAAAAGGAGGTAGTTCAATACAGCTGTCTATTGACGATGTGAAATACAAGATAGAACGAAACAATTCTCATATATCCAAGTTGGAAGAAGTTTTGGAGAATTTGGATAACGACAAATTGGACCCAGCCAGAATCGATGATATTAAAGATGATTTGGATTATTATGTTGAGAATAATCAAGATGAGGATTATGTCGAATATGATGAATTTTACGATCAGTTAGAAGTGGATGAAGAAGATGATGTTGAAGTTCAAGGGTCATTGGCACAGATGGCTGCTGAAACCGAAGATGAAAGGAGGAGAGACGAGGAAAGAAAAAGGGAAGAAAAAGAGAAAGAGAAGCAACAGCAGAATCCACCAAGGACGTCTTCTTCCGTGTCCAGCTCCAGTAGTAGTAATCAAAATAATATTGGCAATAATACTCCTCCTGCAACTCAAATAAAGCCATCAGTAGTGACAGTGGCAGCAATTGGGGACCAAAACAATAACAGTGCGTCATCGGCATCTTCAACATCAACGCCTGTGAAGAAGTTGAAACCTACACTTGCTCCAGCACCTGCACCACCACCAATAACAAGTGCAACTTCGTATTCAAATGCTATAAAGGCAGCACAGACAGCTAGCACATCATCCACTTCCAATTCTTCTATTGCTCATACTGCTAATGATAACAACAACACAAACAAAGGCAACCGTTCAGTATCACCTCTTGCTTCTACCGATAATCATACTCATGCACCAGCAGCAGTGTCCACCCCAGTTAAAGTTTTACCGCCTGGGTTAAATCACGATACATCCATGAATTCTACCTTGAGGTCAGAGTCATCATCACCATTAGTTGGTCATGCCAAGGTTAATAATAACCATGAGTTACAGATTAGCAGATCACAACTGCCAATGGTTTCTAATGAGAATAAGGTATTTAGTGATACCATTTCTCGAATTGTTAATGTTGCTCACAGCAGACTAAATGACCCATTGCCCTTACAGTCAATAACTGGGCTATTAGAGACCTCCTTGTTAAACTGTCCCGATTCGTATGATGCTGAAAAGCCAAGACAGTATAACCCAGTTAACGTCCACCCGTCACTGATTGATTATCCACAAGAACCAATGTATGAGTTGAATAGTAGTCATTACATGAAAAAGTTTGATAATGATACTTTGTTCTTTTGCTTTTATTATGGCGATGGCATAGATAGCATTTCGAAATACAATGCAGCCAAAGAATTGTCGAGACGTGGGTGGGTGTTTAACACTGAATTTAGTCAATGGTTTTCCAAAGACAGTAAGAATGGAGGCAAGAACCGGTCAATGTCTGTGATACAAAGAGAAGAAGAAAATGGTAATATTATCGGAGACAACAGCAATGGTAATGAGGAATTACGCGAGAAGATTGATGATAATGGCGGCATTCCAAGTAATTACAAGTACTTTGACTATGAAAAGACATGGTTAACACGTCGAAGAGAAAACTATCAATTTGCTACTGAAAACAGACAGATTTTCCAATGAGAGAGCCGGTAGATCTGAAAAGAAATCCCAATGACGTAGTGGTAGTGTTAGTGGTTGCTGCTATTATTATTGTTGCTTATATGTATGTATGTATATGACGTGTGTTGTTCAAGTTTTTGCATTTTGTATTGCACTAATACAGATTTGTACTATTATTATTATCTTACAATGAAGAATGAAGAATAAAAAGTAGGCTTTCAGAAACAAACAATAGACACGATAATTGATGGAGGATTATCACGACGAAGTTGTTGTTGTTGTTGTTGTTGGTTTCAATGAAACGGTTTCCCCTTAACACAAAAAAGAATAAAATACAGTTTTAAGTATTGTATGTTATGTTTTTTTTGTTTCAACTAAAATAATTGACATGAGATGTTTCAGAACTGAATCAATTAGCATGAAAAATAATAACGAGTCGCGAAAAATCAAGTCTTGTTGACTAGAATCTGAAACGCTCGACACATATAAAAAAGAAAATAAATGGACCACACACCACCAAGTGAAAGACAAGTAATCTCTAATTACAGTTCCAATCGCTTATGGTGCGTACGATAAGTTTGTCCATGTTTTTTTTGGTCTTCCAAAGTCAAGCTCTAGTTTATACACTTTTTACTGAGAACCAACTATAGTATTGATGCCCTACGATTCTACCAGAATAGAGTAAATGTTGAGTGCTTCTAGATTTGAAGAGGGAATGGTAGTGGCTTAGGGAAAAAAAAAAAGGAAAGAGTAGTGTACAAATACAAATCAATTAACTAATTTTCATTCTCCTTTATCCCTTTCTCTGGTGAATTTACGCTGCGCCCCTCCTTTCCTGACAGTAGGGGAATTCCTCTTTCTCACTATTTGTTTAACTAGCAAATCAAGATATACTTGTCTATTTTAGTACCAAGAGTTATTAGTATGTTTGACAGCATTGCAAAAATGTGGAGACTAATTTGTATGCGATTATTGCTTTTTACCTCCTTTGGTAGACGATGATGGCAATTTGTGATTAGTTAGAGTGATATTACACAATACTAAATATACGCAGGAAGACGTGTAGCTAAAAAAATAAATTAAATAAATATTTACTTATTTATTGTTAGATATTTTTTTTTGCCTCTTCTTGTCTTTTCTTTTTCTGGGTATTTTACTGAGATTGGTTAATAATAGAAGTAAATCTTGAGATCTTATTAACGTGATAAAACCATTACTTACTTTTCCAACTTTTTTTTTTTTTGAAACTTTTACTGTTAGTTTTCTTTGTTAAGCTGATGAATTTTTGTATTCCTTTGAATTAGTATTTATCAATATTACTTTCTTCTTATTTCAGTTTTTCTTTTATTATTTGGAATATAAGGTACATCACCAACTTGAATTCAATCACTTTTGTTCATTTTGTTTCCTTCGTTCAGATCAATATAACTATCACCTATAGGTCTCAAAACCCTTTTTTTATTATTCCCCGTCATTATTGTTAGGTCTTACCACGATCTACATTCCAGTGATTTAAATATAAGTTTTATTATTATACAATACTGAAGAAGTCATTAACAACAGTTCCTTTATTTGTTTGTTTGTTTGCTTGTTTTTTTACCTTCCTTTGATAGTTTGTTAAATCATGCCAATACCCAGATCGTTTATATTTGAACCTGAGTTGGAACAGCTACTAAAAAGAGACGAAAACGGCTGTGTCTCTTGTCCAAGCTCAGCAGGAAGTTGTCCTTCCTGTCCATCGGGACAACAATGTCAATTATCGTCACGTACATGTAATTCTTGTCCCAAATATTATTGTGCTAGTGTTTCGTCAAAAAAAGGTTCCCCCATAGGTGGCATCGTTGGTGGGGTTATTGGAGGAGTGGCATTTTTGGCACTTGTTGGTGCTGTCTTGTATTATTTTCTTATATACAGAAAGAAGCATCCACTTATATTAGATGAAGACTTTGAGAATTACGAAGATGATGAAGACTTTTTGGAGGATGAAACAAGCGGATACGCACTGAGCAAATTAACTTCGAACAACGGGAACGGACTAGATGTCTCGTCTCCAGGATACGATAGCTCCAGTGGTAATGTGGTTTCCCCAGTTAGCGCTAGCAATGTCAATACTACTAATGGCAGCAGTAGTAATGGACCTAACACTACAGTCAGTCTGACTTCAGTTGGAAACACCTCAGTAGAGAGAGCAGCAGGACCAGGAGTTGGAAGTGGTGCCGCTATAGTGGCAAGAAAACAAATTGCTGGTAATTCTGTTAGTGCTGCTAAAAGAAGACAAATGAAAAGATTATCGTCGTATGAATCTTTTACTAGACCAAAAGCTAGTGGAAACAATAAAGCTAAACAGCAACAATTACAAGCTAGAAGAGCTAGACAACAAAGAATCATTCGACAAGCAAATCAGCAAACACAACAGCAACCACAACAACAATTGCCTTTCAACCAGTACCTACAACCATCCAACCGTAATTCAGTGGCAACTTCATTTTCTAATGCATCCAATATATTACCGATTGCCTATATTCCTGGGGTTACTGTGCGACCCACCAAGAACAATACAAGGTCTATTTACTCTTATGATACCGATTCGTTGTTCTCTGACTTGAATACGATCGAGAATGCTTCTATTATTGGTGATGTTGTTTTGGCTAATCAAAATACTGCGACTGCTGAAATGTACAACCCCAGTCCGGAACTGAGTGTTCGTTCAGAAAACCAGCAATCACAACAACGCAATTATACAAACGGGCCAGGCACGATGACAGCTATTAAGGCACAGCCACGATTAGTGAATGTTGATAAAATTGAAGAAGAAGATGAGGACGAAGAAGATTCTGAAGAAGACTACGATGAGGGTAGAGCCATACCCGAAGAGAGTGAAGAAGATTCTGATGTTGATTCAGATATCGGGGAGATTACACGTGCCACTTCACTCAAAAGACAACAACCGGGCCCTCAGGCTTCCAACAATATTGATGGTGACAAGCAGATAGACATAGCTCCAGGAGACAGTACTGAAAATGGTATTCCATTGGATTACATCAATTTTGATAATGGTAAAGATGTGGGATCAACTATAAATAGTGCCACTGGTTCATTTTTATTGAATGTAGAATTCGATCATAGTCCATTAACGACACCAGTGAAGACGCATTATACTGATAATTCTAATGATAGAGGAAGCCCTTTTGCTGATCCTGACAAATAAGTCCCTGGTAATTGAGGCTTTACAAATGATTTCTATACTTGATATTAGAGATGACATGTATACGTTTATTATATAGACCCTTCAAATATTTGTAGTTGTAACGTTTTTAAAATGCTTTTAGTTCATATGTTCTACTTCTTATGGACATTTAACAATGATTTATTTGCAGTAATTTTCCAATGGAGACGAAATCTCGACAACTGAATGATCTTATATTGTTTGTACTCATTTGCAAGAATTGCAACCACATCCCCCACTATATATTTGGGGGATCAATTCAAATTGATTTTTAGAGTGAAGAAGAATAGTTCTCGGACATCATTAGTGCGGTAACGGGTAGACACAGGATGAGTTTAAGTTCATATAAATGAAAAAAGATACCTTAGAATTAAAAAAATAAAATTAGCATTTATACAATTTTTTCTTGAGCAAATTCTAAAGCAAGTGATTAGAAAAGAAATAGAAGAACACAGATTAGGATCAAAATTACTAATAATGATGTAAGGACGCACGCACAGGGGATCAAAAAAAAGGGGGAGGTTGAAAAGAGATAACCACACTAAGAGATTTGAGACAGATCAAAGTCAATAAATAACTGCAATTGTCTACTTTTGATATCATGATTCCAAGAAATTTAGAAGTTTGCCACTCAAATCTGTAATAATCGACTCTAAGCATAAGTGGCAAGTATCCCACCAATTCCTCATCAATATAGACCTTTCGGTATTTGAATAAAAAGGTTGGTACCTAAAATGCTAAAACAACCCATATATCGCAATTTTAATAGCTCCACTTACCATATCAAGAACCTAATCCTAACTCCTGAATCAGCTAAATTACATTATATTAGTAATTGGGACGAGAGTCTAGCTGTGCATACGAGTAGTGTATTTTTATCAAAACACTATTTGTTGCTGTTGCTTTCCTCCCCCAATTTGATTTTTTTCTTTTTTTTTCACATTCGGTTATACGCTCGATCGGAGACTCTCCAGCCATTAGTATGCAATATTACCACACTTCACACACTAATGAATTAGATTTCCCTTGCGTTTTTCAACACAATTTTTTTTCTTCCTCTCTTTTTTTTTCAATTTAAATACAATTCACTATCCGCTTAAATTATTAACAATTGAGAATTTTCTTTTCCCTTTTCTTTCTTTCTTTCTTCTTTTACTCTTTTTCCCGTATTGTTTTCTTATAACAACCATTCAAGACTACATCAATTGCAATTAACTATTATCCAAAATGCCTTCTCTTGATGAATTAACTATCAGTACAATTAGAGGTTTGTCAGTTGACGCTGTTTCCGCTGCCAACTCAGGTCATCCAGGTGCCCCATTGGGTTTAGCTCCAGCTGCCCATGTCGTTTGGCAAAAAATGAAGTTCAACCCAAAAGACCCAAACTGGATCAACAGAGATAGATTTGTTTTATCCAATGGTCACGCTTGTGCTTTGTTATACTCCTTGTTGGTTTTATACAAATTTGAATTGACTGTCGATGACTTGAAACAATTCAGACAATTGGGTTCTAAAACCCCAGGTCACCCAGAAGCCACTGACACTGCTGGTGTTGAAGTCACCACCGGTCCATTGGGCCAAGGTATCTCAAATGCTGTTGGTATTGCTATTGCTCAAAAACAATTTGCCGCCACCTACAACAAGCCAGATATCACCCTTTCTGACTCTTATGTTTACACTTTTGTTGGTGATGGTTGTTTGATGGAAGGTGTTTCTTCTGAAACCTCTTCCTTGGCTGGTCACTTGCAATTGAACAATTTAATTGCCTTCTGGGATGATAACAGAATTTCCATTGATGGTGACACTGCTGTTTCTTTCACTGAAAACGTCCCAGATAGATACAGAGCCTATGGTTGGAATGTCCTCGAAGTGCCAGATGCTAACACCAATATCGAAGCCATTGCCGCTGCTGTTGACGAAGCCAAGAAATCCACTGACAAACCAACTTTGATTAGATTGGTTACCACCATTGGTTACGGTTCTTTGAAACAAGGTTCCCATGATGTGCACGGTTCTCCATTGAAGCCAGATGACATCAAACAATTGAAGAAAAGTTGGGGTTTCAAGGAAGATGTTGACTTTTTCATTCCAGAAGAAGTTTCTGAATATTTGGCCAAACACGTGTCTGAAAACCAAAAAGTTCAAAAGGAATGGGAAGCCAAACTTGCTGAATATAAAAAGAAATACCCTACTGAAGGTGCTGAAATCCAAAGAAGATTGGATGGTAAATTACCAGAAGGTTGGAAGGAATACTTGCCAAAATACACTCCAGCTGACAAGCCATTGGCTACCAGAAAATTGTCTGAAAATGTTATCAATGCCTTGCACGGTAAGATTCCAGAATTTATTGGTGGTTCTGCTGATTTGACTGGTTCCAACTTGACCAGAGCAGAAGGCTCTGTTGATTTCCAACCACCATCTACTGGTTTAGGTAACTACGATGGTGTCTACATCAGATATGGTGTTAGAGAACATGGTATGGGTGCTATCATGAACGGTATTGCTGCCTTTGGTGCCAACTACAAGAACTACGATGGTACTTTCTTGAACTTTGTTTCATACGCTGCTGGTGCTCTTAGATTGTCAGCCTTATCCCACCATCCAGTTATCTGGGTTGCTACTCACGATTCCATTGGTTTGGGTGAAGATGGTCCAACCCATCAACCTATCGAAACTTTAGCTCATTTCAGAGCCATTCCAAACTTGTCTGTGTGGAGACCAGCTGATGGTAATGAAGTTTCCGCTGCCTATGCTGCTGCTATTGAATCTACTTCTCATCCATCTGTTATTGCCTTGACTAGACAAAACTTGCCACAATTGGAAGGTTCATCTATTGAAAACGCCTTGAAGGGTGGTTACACTCTTGTCAAGAAAGACAACCCAGACGTTATTATTGTTTCTTCTGGTTCTGAAGTTTCAATTTCTGTTGCTGCTAGTGAAGAATTAGCTAAACAAGGAGTTAAGGCTAATGTTGTTTCCTTGCCAGACTTTTTCACCTTCGACCAACAATCTGATGAATATAGATTGTCAGTTCTCCCAGATGGTGTTCCAATCTTGTCTGTTGAAGTCATGTCCACCTTCGGATGGTCTAAATACTCTCATGAACAATTTGGTTTGAACAGATTTGGTGCTTCAGGTAAGGCTGCTGATTTGTACAAGTACTTTGAGTTTACTCCAGAAGGAATTGCCGAAAGAGCTCAAAAGACTATTAAATATTACGAAGGTAAACAATTGTTGTCTCCTTTAGACAGAGCTTTCTAAGCAGAGGTAGTGTGTAGTTGATTTATAATAATAGCGATACATTTTTTTTATTTAGTGATAGTTTTCTATCTAACTTTGTAGTCAAAGCCTATAGTGGTATTGCTCAAGACTCTAACTACAGAACAGCTTGATTTAGGATACTAAGCTGTTCTATCGCAAACGCTGTTCTTTAAGTCATCGATTACGAAGGAGTGTTGACATATAGACCATACCTGGCTTGGTCCATTTTTGCTCCATTAGGATCATGAGCCAAATATGAACTCCTTTTTTTTGTTGCAAAAAGTCAGAACAAATTCTATATCAAGAGCTTGGAATAACCACCTTCTTCATAAACCCAATAATATCACCTCAGAGAAAACAACTCAAAAATTTATCAATTCTGTATTGAAAGACTAAAATTCTAGACACTAACTATAAAAAAAAAAATATAACAAATAACATCAGAGTATCAAACTCTCAAATGCGTTTAGCTTAAACTTACTCAATAAAAAAGCAAACACATCTGTTGTTATTATTTATTTATTTTAGTCGTCGTCTTCATCACTCATTATTATCGTACTTGGCATGAATGCGCTTATTTGTCGTTGTCCAAGACATATCTACCCAAGATTTTACCTTCTTCCATCAATTTGTAAACTTCTGGTAATTCGGATAAGCCAACAATCTTGATTGGACATTTGATCAAACCTCTTGTGAAGAAATCAACGGCTTCAGCAGTATCTTTTCTGTTACCGACATAAGAACCTTTAATTTGAATGGTCTTGATAACAGCATCAAAGACTGGGGTACTAATTTTAGCACCAGCTGGCAAACCAACCAAAACAACTTTACCTAAAGTTCTGACATATTCAGTGGATTGACCAATGGCTCTTTCTGAGACAGAGACATTGATAACACCATGTGGACCACCATTGGTGGCCTTCTTGACAGCTTCGACAACGTCTTTTTCTTTGGTAAAATCAATAAAGGTTTCAGCACCCAAGGATTTGACGAATTCACCCTTGTCTTCACCACCATCGATGGCAAGAACTCTGTAACCCATGGCCTTGGCGTATTGAACAGCTAAAGAACCTAAACCACCAGCGGCACCGGAAATAGCAACCCATTGACCGGCTTCTAATTCAGCAGTCTTTAAAGCTTTGTAGACGGTGACACCAGCACATAAGATTGGTGCAACATTGGCTAAGTCGGTACCAGCTGGGATTCTGGCAGCTTGAACAGCGTCAGCAGTAGCATATTGTTGGAAAGAACCATCGTGGGTGTAACCGGATAAATCAGCTTCAGCACAGTTTGGTTCAGCACCTGATTGACAGTATTCACAGTTCAAACAAGAACCGTTCAACCATTTAACACCAGCGTAATCACCAACTTTCCAGCCTTTAACGTTTTCACCCAAGGCGACAACAACACCAGCACCTTCGTGACCACCAACCAATGGCAATTTAGTAGCCAATGGCCAGTCACCTTTCCAAGCGTGTAAATCAGTGTGACAGACACCAGAGTATTTGACGTTGATTAACAATTCATTTGCTTTTGGTTTTGGGACTGGGATATCTTTGTATTCCAACTTACCACCGTTGGTTTCGAAAATAACAGCTTTTTGAGTAGTTGGGACAGACATGGTGTAATTGAGTTAGATTTAATAAAAAGTGGGTAAGTATCAATTGATTCGTGATTATAGATGAACAATTGATTGATAGTTTAAAACAATTGAATGAAAATTTAGTGATGAAAATAGAGGAATAACTAGGGGTATTTATAGTTTTTTCATTTCCTTTTTGGAAAGAAAATATTTTATTATAAAACTGAATAATTATAGGAGATTAGCTTGCAAGAGTGATCCATGTACATGGGAGATTAGGGGGGAAGGAGATAGCAGAGAGAATGAAAAAATTGAACGCCCAGCGAATAAGATGGATGAGGAGCAGCAGCAGCGGAGTCGGTGGGGGTGCTCCAGATTGTGACACAAAACAGAACTATTTACTTGGTGTATTATACTCCACTGCGTATTTCTCTTTTTAATTCAACGTGCTTTTAATAGTTGGAGTGTGGGAGTAGTTCCTTTTACTTTGCATGCACAACATACATTTCTTTCATTAGCTTCTCCACACTGGATGAATGATGATGAAAGATGTTGGTTTAAACTCCTTAGCTTGAAAAATTTGTGTATGGTGCCCAATTGAATAGTGGATTTCGTGTGCATATGTGTTGTCCGTGTTTGTTATTCTGCAGTAAATGAATTAATCGTGTAGTTTTTGTGTTAGTTTAACTGAAATTATGTTCAACATTGCAAATGAATTTTCCTAATTATTTCTTGGTTATCTGGCTCTAGCCATTGACAACATTTACCTGTTGTATGGTATATTTTTACCACGGCTGATTATTTTCCGATAATTAAAAACTACCCAAATGCAAAAAAAAAAAAATCATCCGACCAGATTAACATAAAAGCTTAAAGTTGACATCAACCGTATGATCTAATCATCCAAAAAGCTAAATTATGAATTATCCTATATCCAATACCATTTGATAAATGCGATTAGGTTTTCAGTTAGATTTTGTGTCTTATTTGACGAGGTGTACTCGCCCAAAAAAGTGTTTGGCTTGTTTTGAAGTGTGGAGCTTGTCGCTTTATTTTTCGGTCATTGGTGTTGGTTTTCACTTCTCGGATTTAAAAGCAGTTCTTAATTCCATCTTCAATTTAAATTGCATAAAGACTCTACTGTTCAAGCCAACCCCACACAATTCAGAAAGTGAAATACATTAATTTACTAACACAGAGATATAAAATTGAAGCTGGTAAGTTTTGTGTCGTCAAAATTTGTCGAATTCTTGGTGTTGATAGTTTTGATTCGGGGTTTATCGAGGAGACCAAACAAAGCCCACAGATATGCACATATAGTCGTGACAAAAAACTACTCGAAGCCATCACCTAACTACGCTATCTAGAACCGGCCACATACAAAACTAACGTAGTTTACATAAGAAAAAGTTTGTCAATGCTTATTTCTATGAAAAATACACCCCTATTAAAACCATGTGCCGTTTGTATCGTAATCACACCAAACGCTTCAACAATTGCCGAAACCAACAAGAGGCAAATAAACAGAGCATTGCTGGCGAGTGAAAATTACAAACAAAGACATCAAATAATCAATATGCATCAGAAAACGGTATATATATATGAAAAACATTTAAAATATCATAATTGGGAACGGTCACCAATGTACTTACTCTGACATCACTACTCCATCAATAGATTATTTGCTTTGGATCCCATTTTTCATTCTGGATAAATTCAATCAACGATTTCGATCCGGTTTGGAGCAATGGATGGCCACTTACAACAATCAAAAATTTCTCTAAGCCTTGTCTTCTTTTTTCAATATTCAAATCATTGAATTTATTCAGATTTAAGAATATTTTCCCTGGTAATGGTGGAATTATTACTCTAGTGGTTTCTTGTTCCAAAATCTTTCGAAAGGCAACAAAGTCACTATACCTTCTTCGAATTCGACTTTCTCTTTTCTTAAATGCCGGGATGTTCGTTCGACAAACGATCTCGTAATCAGTGAACAAGTTCAGTCCGTACCCGTGAGTTAATGGGTTTTTCACCTCTATTTCAAGAAAGTTTTCTGGCTCTCCGTATATTTCATTAAAAGACTGGGATTTGTTTTTGGGTGACGTATTGATCACATCACTAATCGGCTGGAATGGTTTTGACATGTGGAGGATAGTGGGAATGAAAAAAAAAATGTAACGATTGAAATATGTTGAGATGAAAGGAATAAATGTTTTCGTTTATGTTGGTTTCGTGTAGGTGTTTGTGTTTAAGATAAAGGGTTGACTAGTTGACGTGGGACACACTCTCTCTCCCCAAGTTCTCTCTGTTTTTTTTATTGTTCTCGTTTTAGTATTGCGGAATTGATCAAGTGTTTGATAAACAATAAAGCCACAACACACGACCACATCCTTAAAAACTACGAGGATTCCTTAATAAATCTACAATTCGGACTTTTTTGATTCTAAACTGAAAAAAAAAATACTATATTATCATTAAAACTAATAAAGGCAAACTGGAAAAGAAATGTAAACAAAGAGATTAATATCTCTCTTTGATTGATGAAGTAAAATATAAAGACATGCCAACTCAAAATACAGACCTTGAATGAAAACTCTAATCATAAACAGCAAACATCACGGCCGCAACAAAGTTTAATATTCACTTCTTTAATAGAAGAATCCTCTGTTACCTGGGGCACCAACCATCTTGTTGCTGACATCAACCATCACATGTGGCCATCCAAAAAAGCAAGCAATACCAGTGGCCCACATGGCAAAATCTGGAATACGACGTAAATAGTATTTGTATTGAGGGGTGACGGTTATTTTTTGAGACAATCTAATAGCAGTTGGTGACATTGTAAGTATAGTGTATTTATGAATAGTTATAAGTTAAATGGTTGTTTTTTTAATGGATAAACAAAACAAGAAGAATAAATAGCAAAATAAAAGAAACCGGAATATAAGGTTTAATGAAGCTATTTATACCACGACCGAACATTTGAAACAAAGCAAACTTGTATCCAAGAAAAACAAGATATACAATGTATATTTAGGTATGATTTGATTGGATAACAGATTAAAACTATGCAATAGAAAGGGACGACTATTGTTGCATCTCAGAATCAGCAGATGTATGTATGACAATGCATGTTATAATTTTTTTTTCTAAACATTTCTGGTAGTTCTTGCCTAAATTATTGACATTCAACCTGGGTGCAAAATGAAAAAAATATGACTGACTAACAAACAAAACAATGATTTACTTAAATTTCGCGCGAAAATGTGATTGTTTTCAAGCAAAAGTGGTTCGATTATTTCAATTTTTTTTTTCTTTCATACCTGAATTCTCCGTGGCTGATGAACAGGCGACTACATACATACATACATTTGTTGGCTTTTTTTATGTACATTCAAACCCCATAGATTTCCAGTCTTTGTTTTGCTTTATTTTTTGAATGTTTAACCCCATACTTAATATGCACACAGTTTCTACCAGTCAATAAATAGGTCCACCATTTTTGGGAAGAGGTACATGGTTCGTAATTTTTTTGTTGGTTGGGGCGAGATAATTTTTCCTAGTAGCGGACTCGCCCAAACTAAGAAAAAAAAAATCACCTGATGAGATTTAGAGTGTTCAGTGGCTGTCTCACCAAGAAGTTTGTCACGAGGGCAGTATTTATCCTAGTTATTCCGTAGATAAAGCCACTAAGTGTAGAATCATTCAAAGTTTTGGTTTTGATGCAGATATCTATAGTTGACCAATAGAGAACACTATTTTCAGATTATTCAAATTATCTTTGTAACTGGACCAGACCACCTTTTGGTTTGAGTGATTTTTGCCTTGCTTACAGACACTGAACTTGATTGACAATATCATAATTGAAATATATTTTGAAAAGTAGTAACTATATATAAAAAAAACAATCAAACAAATTTCCTAATTTATGTATATATCAAACACATACCACCAATGCTAAAATCCCTGTAGTTTAAAAACGAAAACAAAAATGACAGAAAATGAAAACGAAAAATGAAAGAAAACAAATCAACCCAGCAATTTTCTATTTGCCTAAGATTGCTTTTCCTTCTCCATCATTTGTTCTTGTAAATCAAAAGTGTCAGCGTTAACTTCACCATCTTTAACTACAGCAACTCTCATGGTTGCCAACAAGTTGTGAGCAGCATTTGAATGAGCATATACAGCACCGTTGAAGGCCTTTGTGGCGTCTTTACCCAAAGAAGCCCTAACAAGAGCTTGACCACCAGGGTGTTCTTTAATGAAGTTCTTAACGTTGTGAATTATACCAGAAATGATAATCAATCCTTCTTGTTTAGCTCTTTCGTTGAATTCTTCTCTAGTCCAGACTGGTAATTTTTCGATTTCTGCACCCCAGTTCAATTTGTTCTTCATTCTATCAAGTTTCTTTTGTTGTTGTTGGACTAAACCTTGTTCAATGGCATTTTGGGAAAACTTCTTCAAGTTCCAGGCCAATCCAAGTTTGGATAAA
Organism: Candida albicans SC5314; assembly: GCF_000182965.3. Lineage (NCBI taxonomy): Eukaryota > Fungi > Ascomycota > Pichiomycetes > Serinales > Debaryomycetaceae > Candida > Candida albicans. The sequence continues at coordinate 1,834,694 of NC_032089.1, forward strand.
CACCAAATGGTAACTTTGGTTGGGTCGTATTGGTACCATTTCAATGCATTTCTGTAATCACTTGGGAATTCGTGATGGAAGTTATGGTAACCTTCACCAAATGTCACAAATGCTGTTAACACATGATCACGAGGGGTTCTTCTATCGTCAAATGGTTGAACACCAATCCAATGGGCCAAGGAGTTGACACAGAAAGTAGCTTGTTGAATGGCAAAACCTTTCAAAATACCAGCATAAATGAACCCTCCCCAGTAGTCACCCCAGCCCAATCCAGCAACCAAAGTTGGGAAAATAAATGCAGCTGTAATCATAAGCAACAAATAATGTCTGTGTTGGAAGGTGACAACCCAGTCGGCAACAAGATCAGAAATGTCGGCTCTAGCTCTGTTCTTTGGGTTGGCTTTAGTCAACATCCATCCCATGTGAGAAAACCAGAAACCTCTTCTGGCATCATATGGGTCTCTTGGAGTATCGGTGTATCTGTGGTGAATACGATGAGAATGACCCCACCATTTGATTGAACCTTCAATGGCACCGGCACCGAAAAAGGCAAAGAAAAGTCTCACTGGCAAAGCAGCATCATATGATTTGTGAGAATACAAACGATGGTAACCAGCAGTAATGGAAATCCCACTAAAGGCATACATGACAAATGTCAACACTAGAGTCTTCCATTGGGGTGGGTAATTCCAGGCGCAGTAAGCTCCAAATACAGGGATGAAAACAACCAAAATCATGTTAAGCCAATTGATTTTTTTGGCAAAATTGTCTAAAGTCCATGGCTCTTCTGAAATGTGTTTCTTGTTGGCATATTTTGCCTTTTCTCTGGCATCCTTTTCAGCTAATGATTCCATTGAATCTTTGGTGATTTCTTCGGCAGTGACCTTAACTAAATCGGAAGTACCCATTAATTTACCACCTAACCCAGCAGCCACTACTCTTGGCACCTTCTTATTAGTACCAGCAGCAATGGCATTCAATTTAGTGATATCAACAGTTTCAAGTTGTTCAACTGTAGTCATTGTGAAATGCTAATTTGTTTTGGTCTTGACTTTCAAGTTCTTGTAATAACAGTATGTGTTACTTGATCGATGACTTTTGGACGTTGTGGTTTAGTATAAACTTCAATATCAATTGGTTAGTGGTATACTAATAAAACGTAGATTCGATGAAGAAGAAGAAGAAACAAAAAAAAAGAAGTTAAACAAAGAAGTGGAAAAAGGGAGGAAATAAATTAGGTTGATATAAGTATGATTTTGCAGTTCTAAATTATTGGGTTAAAGAAAGAAAAAAAAAAAGAAATTTTCTTAAGTCCTCACTTACTTATTCATTACTTTGCCTCTGATACAGAAAAATTTAGATGCGAAGTTCCCAACAAAATTAAAATTTGTTGTTCTTGTTGAGCAGTTTGAACTGTATACCGGATTTGGCCAGCTTACACGCACTCCCTTGATTGTTTCTTTTATTATTATTTTTACGCCTTTAGAATATGATAGGGGGTAGTGGATGGATAAAAGGAGACGAAGCAAGATAACAATTCCAATAGCAACCACCCGTTAGCTGTAGTCACCTTATAACATCGCCAACAAAAAAAAATTGGTGGTTAAAATGGTACCATTTTTTTTTTTTATTTTCTAGTTTGTAGTTGCTCTATGACAATGCCTGGTATTTCATCAATAATGTCAGCGGATTATTGAGCCAACCAAAGTTAATGCTGAAAAGCCGGATAAAAAAAAAATTTTCAACAAAAATTCTCTTGAATATTTCTTAATTTATGAAATTCTCACTAGTAGATGTCTGTTATTTTAGTCCCCTTTCAATTGGGAATGGGGTGCTAATTATTGGCTAGAATAGACTCGCAAGTGTTCCTTAATTGGGACAAGTTATTAGAGTTCTTATTTTAGTTTTAAGCTATATCTTAATTATGTTCGTGCGGTTTCTCTTATTTTTTCATTCTTACTTTCATCCTCTGATAATTTTAAATGATAGAGCCACATGATAAGCTTTCGAGGATATTATTGTTTTTTCAAAAGGGGTTAGTTTAGTTCCGTGGGATCTTCGATATCATTAATTTAAAGTTATCTTGAGAGTTCTCGGGTACCACACTGTTAGATAAACTCAAAATTAATCGCATCACATCTTCTTTTCTGTGTGATATATCTCAAACGTTTCTTCTCTTCCTTTTGTTTAAATAGAAGGAGTGTGTTAAGAGTTAAGAGAAATTTATTGTACATATATTTCCTCTTTTGAATTGTAGGAGTGTGAGATCTTTAGTAGAACAATGTTGGTTATATCGGCTTGTTGTCATCATCTCCAAAGCAAGACTAAGTTTATTGTAAGTTCAATAACTTTTAGTTTATTTGATAATACCTTGTTTAGCATTTTTGGCAAAATAAAAGTACAATTGATGCAAAATCTGTGGGCTATCAAACCCTACTTATCTCAAACGGATCTGGACGCAAAAATTTAGATCAGTATTTGTCCTAAAAAATAAACAAATAAAATAAAATAATAGAAGCAGTTCCCCTGAAAATTTTCAATTCTTAGTCAATTGCCAATGTTTAACTTTTTCTTCATTACCATAAACCCTACAAATAAGGTAGTTCCATAATCTTAGGAATTGTTTCGAATTCACCGCTCCTCTAATTAAGTTGGAATATTTACCTACATTTAAAGTAAAATTCATCCAGAACACGGGGATGAAATCATGAACTTTAGGAATACTTTCGTCACTATAATTATGTGAATTCCCTATTTACAAATAATAGAGAACGGAATAACTACACCCATAGTAAATAATATAACACACTACAGATTATCTCACAATTGTTGTTGCTCTTGTCTTTGAGATTCATCTATGTTTTTGTCTTTGAGATTCATCTATGTTTTTCTGGTATGCCAGGTACCAAAAGAAAGAAATATTACTATTTCATTGGCAATGATGATGATTTCCCCAACTGCTCAAACATTCTCAAATCAGAATGAAATCATCAAAATAATCCCATAAAACAACTTGTGGGAGTTAATTGGAAAAGTTTTACTCCTCGGAGTGTGCGAATCCCGTGTTTTGCCGTTAATCGAATGATTTTGAAACTTTTTTTTTTGTGCCAGAGTACATTTATTCCAATGTATGTATTGTTTAAAGGCGATCGCACAATAATGATGATGACGACGGCAATGGTAGGAGACGGAATCACCATCCGGAATACCACTCACAGCCTGAAAGGAAGCAAACAACGAAAGAAAGAGAAGTAGTAAATCAATTTAAACTAATTCCAGTGACCATGTGGAATGAGTTTTGAACGCTTATCTTATGATGGTATAGTTTCTTTTAGATCGAATTATCATACCACTATCGATGGTTTTTGTTTACTCCGCACTGGGGTCACAGGGTTTTTGGGCGGCGCGCGGGCGGGGACACTTGACTAAGATGTGACTGGCACGTGTATAAACTTCTTTTTCTTCGACTAAAATCGCATTTTTCAAGTCAAAACGAACAATCACTCAATTGTCACACTAAAAGCAGTATTGCATCACTCTCCAGAAATGATCTATTGCAAAGACAAAATGATTAGTGATGTATGCTGTGTTAGGTAATTGCTGTGCTTGTCAGCTACAGGAGTTCGTCTTATTGTTTAAAACAAAACAAACATTGAAACAAGTCCCAAAGCGGAACATCAATTGTTCAACGAGGAGCTCAAAATGCTATTCTACAGACGACTGGTGCAAATACTGTAGATTGAACAGCAAGAAAGACACATCCAGCTGACAACTGACATCTATTTCACTTCGGATACACGTATTTACCACCATTACTATCTCTAATTATATTTCCAATATCCAAGTCAAACAATGTTGCATATAATAAGGCGAGAAAGCCAAAAAAAAGCCAAAAGTTAAGAAAATATTAGATTAAATTTGTCAAATAATCTCTCAGTCATTCATCCTAGTAGTACACAAAATCGCTCAAGTCATTTGGGAATGGTTGATAGTGGTGTATATTCGTTTGTTTGTTTGTGTTTGCTTGTTCAATAATTTCATCAATCGAAATATGACTGGAGAAATTTTGACCTAACATTTTCTTTTTCGTTAAAAATGGAAATTTATTTATTTCTACAAGTAAAACTCCCCACTTTTTTTTTTTTTGATTAAAGTAATCATTTTCTTTTTCTTCTTCCTTTTCTTTTTCAAGATTCTCTTTCGTTTCGATTGTCTGCTTTTCTTGTCAACAATTATTGAGTATTACTACAGTTAACCAATATCCATTATAAGAGACAATTTCAGTGTGATTGTTGAAATCCATACACCAAAAACTAATCTCATTTATATTTATACATCACAAACCAATTCTTCGAGAAGAAAAATCAGTAAAAAAAAAGTATAAAATCTTTGAAGAAGCTATTGTACAAATCGAGAGTTCAAAGCAATCAAACAAGCAAAAAAAAAAAGAAGAATAAAAGCAAAATCTATATACTTCAACCTAGTCAAAGAAAAAAAAAGAACACCCACAACTGTAACAACATCAAAGCTATCTGTATCCACTATGGTCAATCCTCCGCAACCAAGACAAATGCCTAAATCGCCACGTCTTTCAACGTCAACTTCTTCGGGTCCATCAGCTGTACCTAATCTATTAGGATCTCCTCGTCCATCTCCTCCGCAATTGCAACATCAGCCATCCAGCGCATCTACATCGTCAACAACCTCGACAGCAACAACAGGGGGGTCTATATCGGCAACTGCGCCTGGCTCTACCCAACATTACCTTCATCACCATCCTTCTCGTAAAACATCAATTGTGGAAATATTGAGCTCTCCACCGCCATTGCCAACAGACCCAAATGATCCAATTCATCAACTTAGTTTGTCAAGACACGCCTCAACAAGCTCAAATAAATCTTCATCACAATCAATCGCTCCTGGTTCGACAGCAATCACCAATCATGCATTCTCGTTGGTTGATTGGAGCGAAATTCCATTGACGGAGTTGACGGAATCAAACAAGTTGATCAGCATTCATAGTTCTCACTCGGTGCAATCGGCATTCGAAACGTTGCTCAAGAACAATTTGACCAGTGTTCCGGTATCCATTTCGAAATCTGACCCGCATGATTTAACTAATTGCTTAACTTTTGATTACAGTGATTTGAACACTTATCTTTTATTAATCATGAATAAAATCAACTATTCGGAATTGAATGTCGATGATATTGGTGATCCTAATATATCGCCTCAAGAAAGACATGAATTCGTTACTCAAACTATTAGCAAAGCTAAGAGGGGAGAAGAAGTCCCAGTTGAATTTATCATCAAGTTGCACCCAAAGAACCCATTCATCAAATTCAATGAAACCGATACTTTGTTCTCAGTGATGGAAACATTAGGTAATGGTGTTCACAGAATTGCTATCACCAACGAAGAAGGTAACAAAATAACCGGTATATTATCGCAAAGAAGATTGATTAAATACATGTGGGAAAATGCTAGAAGATTCCCTTCATTGGACTTTTATTTGACATCAACTTTGCAGGACTTGAAGATTGGGTCTTCCAACCCAATAACAATTTACGAGGATCAAATGTTGATAGAAGCTTTACACAAGATGTTCAACGAAAGAGTTTCATCGCTAGCAGTTATTGATCGATCAAGAACATTGATTGGAAACATCTCGATTGTTGATGTTAAAAATGTTACCAGCTCCAAAAATTCCCATTTGTTGTTCAAGTCTGTTTTGAATTTTATTAGCTATAATTTGTCACAAAAGGGAATTGAAGAAGGACAAGATCAATTCCCAATATTCCATGTCAATAATCAAACGTCATTAGGAAGAGTCATTGCAAAATTAGTTGCCACTCAATCTCATAGATTATGGATTGTTGACAGCTCACGTCAAGCCAGTTCCATGAGCAGTGCCAGTGCTTCTGCCCCCAATAGTGGGATGAACAATGGCGTAACCGTTGGCTATCCAGCACCAGCAGACTCATCAATAACAGATAAAGCTGAAGAAGTTGAAGCTAGCAGTATGTCATCACCACAATTAAATGCTGCTGCTGCTGCTGCTGCTGCCGTCGCCACTGGTGCACCAACCACTGCTACCTCAGCTCAACCAGATTTTTCTTACACTAGTGGTACTGGAAAATTAGTTGGTGTTGTCACATTAACAGATATTTTAGGCTTGTTTGCTACTTCCAAGGGTAGAAGAACTGACCCTCAGGCTGCTAGAAATCAAAGAAGAAGAAGCTCAACATCTACTACCAGATCATCTATCGATAGTGCTTTAAGTGCTGAAGGTATACTTCCATCCGGAAGCGCTATTATTGGTAGCAGTAACGCAGCCAACACCGGCCGCAGAGGTAGTGTTGAAGTTTCTAGTGATGTTTTCCGGAAATCATACACCAAGGCACAAGAAAATGCATTTTCAAAGGAATAGTTTCAAATAATTGTTTACTTTTAAGTACATAGTAGTAGTTTTGTTCAAAAAATGAAAGAGTATCAGGCTTTTTTTTTTCAGCTCGAAAGAGAATCAGTTAATTGTAGTGTATTATAGGCGACTTATATATCACCTTTTGTAAAAGCGTCACTTATATAAATACCTTAAGTATTACGTTAGTGGATTTGAAGCAAAAAGAGAAACGTGTACCTTTGCCAGGTTCTATCTCGGCATTGTTTCCTTTTGTTGCTTCGAGTAATTAGCTTTTGTGATGTGGAAATGTCTCATGAAATAAGTCGACTACAAACAATAAAAGATGCGATGAGAAATGAGCAAAAAAAAAAAAGGGGGGACGGACTACAAGGCGGACATGGCCCAAAACCAAAAATGTCGAACTAGTTATTTTGATGCGACATAGTTGGTATCCAGGCAGAGAGAGAGGGGTGACGAAAAATATTGATCTTTTTTTTTCACATTGAACAAAAACAGGGGATGAAGGGGGGGGGGAAGAAGTTGATTTGAATGATATAGTTTTGCTTATTAGAATTCTAGCTCTCATTATTTAAAGCATCTAAACATCAATTGACTTTTGTAACTAAGATACTCTTCTAGTGGGAACATGTAGAGCTCATTGAATTGACTGGTAGTACAAAAATATTTTTGCAATACAGAAAATTTCAGTTTGTACTTCGTGTCTTTTATTTTCTTTCTATTTTTCTACTAAGAAAAAATTGTATAGTGCTTGCTGTTCGATATTGCTAGAGGCAAAGAAAAAGGATTACCTCACGCCTAAAATGGAATTTGAAAATTGAGGAGATGAGTTGAGCTTTTGTCTTTTACACTTTCCCTATTCAATTGTGCCGCAAAAACTTCAATATCTAACACAGTGTGAAATATTTGTTATGTATACCGAAAGCCAAATACCATTTAAACTGGTATTTCAAGATTTCATAAATCAAGTTTCTGGTTAAATTAATTGCTGTTAAACAGAACAAGAGCTTCACATTGATGTTGGAATAACTACTATAGAATTATAAAATACACAAAACCAGGTCGTGTACGCAATAACTTTTCAATGTATGAAAAAATTTTTTTTTTTTTTTTTGCTTCTTCTCTTCGCTTTTTTTTTCTAGTTATCAATTTGGCAATGAATTGATTTGATTGCCCTTTGTTTAGTTTACTATGAAAAAAAATTTTTTTTTTGTCTCTGTCAGATTTTCTCTCATTTTTTTTTTTGCCTCATAATGAACAACTCAAAAAAGAATATAAATTTCTCATCAAAGACCTTTCCAATTGAAAATTTTTTCTTTCCTTCTTTTCCTCCTTTTTTTTTTTCTTTCTTTCTTCTTTTCTAAGTATACATTTTATATAATCAATCATGGGTAAAGAAAAAACTCACGTTAACGTTGTTGTTATTGGTCACGTCGATTCCGGTAAATCTACTACCACCGGTCACTTAATTTACAAGTGTGGTGGTATTGATAAAAGAACCATTGAAAARTTCGAAAAAGAAGCTGCTGAATTGGGTAAAGGTTCTTTCAAATACGCTTGGGTCTTGGACAAATTGAAGGCTGAAAGAGAAAGAGGTATCACCATTGATATCGCTTTGTGGAAATTCGAAACTCCAAAATACCACGTTACCGTCATTGATGCTCCAGGTCACAGAGATTTCATCAAGAATATGATCACTGGTACTTCTCAAGCTGATTGTGCTATTTTGATTATTGCTGGTGGTACTGGTGAATTCGAAGCCGGTATTTCTAAGGATGGTCAAACCAGAGAACACGCTTTGTTGGCTTACACTTTGGGTGTCAAACAATTGATTGTTGCTGTCAACAAGATGGACTCTGTCAAATGGGACAAAAACAGATTTGAAGAAATCATCAAGGAAACCTCCAACTTCGTCAAGAAGGTTGGTTACAACCCAAAGACTGTTCCATTCGTTCCAATCTCTGGTTGGAATGGTGACAACATGATTGAASCATCCACCAACTGTCCATGGTACAAGGGTTGGGAAAAGGAAACCAAATCCGGTAAAGTTACTGGTAAGACCTTGTTAGAAGCTATTGACGCTATTGAACCACCAACCAGACCAACCGACAAACCATTGAGATTGCCATTGCAAGATGTTTACAAGATCGGTGGTATTGGTACTGTGCCAGTCGGTAGAGTTGAAACTGGTATCATCAAAGCCGGTATGGTTGTTACTTTCGCCCCAGCTGGTGTTACCACTGAAGTCAAATCCGTTGAAATGCATCACGAACAATTGGCTGAAGGTGTTCCAGGTGACAATGTTGGTTTCAACGTTAAGAACGTTTCCGTTAAAGAAATTAGAAGAGGTAACGTTTGTGGTGACTCCAAGAACGATCCACCAAAGGGTTGTGACTCTTTCAATGCCCAAGTCATTGTTTTGAACCATCCAGGTCAAATCTCTGCTGGTTACTCTCCAGTCTTGGATTGTCACACTGCCCACATTGCTTGTAAATTCGACACTTTGGTTGAAAAGATTGACAGAAGAACTGGTAAGAAATTGGAAGAAAATCCAAAATTCGTCAAATCCGGTGATGCTGCTATCGTCAAGATGGTCCCAACCAAACCAATGTGTGTTGAAGCTTTCACTGACTACCCACCATTAGGTAGATTCGCTGTCAGAGATATGAGACAAACCGTTGCTGTTGGTGTCATCAAATCTGTTGAAAAATCCGACAAAGCTGGTAAAGTTACCAAGGCTGCTCAAAAAGCTGCTAAGAAATAAACTAATTAAATACCTTTGTTTAAATAGTTGTGATTATATTATTTTTTTAAAATATATATAAATAAGAGAATAATCATACAACATGTAGTAAGGAGCGAAGAGTCCCAGCTCTGTAAATAAAAAAAAGAAGAGGAGTTATGTGCTTCTTTGTTTATGTATATATATATATTCTTACCAGTTAGTTAATCTTACACATATGTTGATGGTGCTATATTGTACATACAAACTCTAAATCATATCAGAACTGCTTGGAAACCTTTCCCACTAACAACACCCATCCAATCCCCTTGGTTCTGTCTCCAACACACGTTATTGATTTCCAAGTCTTCTGAATATGCCAATACAGGTGTATCAATAATCCTACCTGAATGATTACTTCCATTCGTGCTTCCGTTCGTTGCATTTGACAAATTGTTGATGTCCCATACCAATGCCTGACAATCATCACCACCACTAAGTAAATAGTTTGATGTTGGATGCCATTTTATCAGATTGATCAGAGAATTATTCATCCCACCTAATGAAGCATCAATTATCACAACGGGTAATCCTGGCATTCTCATATCAATGATAATAATTTGATTAGAGTTGACACCAACAGCTGCTAGATGATGTTGATCGACATTCGACGTACTTAATGTTAACAAAGCCTTTGAATTGAAAGTTGCTGACAAGGAGTGGTTTGCTGCTGACGTTGATGCTGATGCCGATGCTGTTGCAGATGAAGAGGCCGACGGAGACGGTTCGTATATAATGGTTGAATGTTCCAATGATCGTAAATCAAACACTCTCATTGATCCATCATTCCCCACTGATGCAAATACATTAGTTGACTTGTGTAAAAACTTGACATCAAACACTTCTGAATCATGAGCAATCAATTGCGTCTTGACCGTCGCCGTATCTAGCATTTCTTCATTGATTGCTGTTCTGCCGGGTGATCGGTGCAAATCCCACACTGTGCATGTTGTATCCACACTCGAGGTTATTAGTACATTTGGATCAGTCTTATTCCAGTCAAACGATGTCACGGGAGGGAATGTGTTTACATCTTCAATAGTTCGAGCACTGCTGGATCCTGATGAATTGTTGCTGTTGGAAGAAGTACTCGAACAGCTAGCAGTATTATTAGCCAACACATGAGTCTGTTGCAATGAATAAGAATCATTACCGTTATTAGCAACTTTATACAACCGTAACACTTCACTAGATGTAGCTAATCTTTCAACACCGCTTGAACCGTACAGTAACATCAGTGGATCCCATTGTAAATGAGTGATTGGATAATCCAAAGTGACATCACAAACTTTTTGGAAACAGAACCCTTCATCACGAGACGCTATCTCTTCATCTTCATAGTATGCATTAGTGTTGTTTTTGTTATTATAATTGAACGAATTGTCTGTGCCAGGACTAAGTGAATTCTCCATATTAAATTCATTTTCATAGTTACTGCCATGGACGATTTCTAGTTTATTGGCAAATGTTTCCTTGTATGAACCCACTGCAATACAATCCATTTGTCCATTGTTTAAACAAGTCCAATCACATGCATAAAGTGGGAACTCACTAAAATAATACGAGTTCCTCTCTAATGGTGTTGGAGGAATTGTCACAATAGGCGAGTTTGTTTGAGACACCGGACTCAAGTTACGACCCATAGTTTGTTGCGACGATAGATTAAGGGGCGATGGAATATTACCGTGCTGCTGCTGTTGTTGCTGTTGCGTGGGATACTTATTTGGATTAATCATGGACGAGGAGGAATACGAATTGGATGAAGAAGATAATGAACTTGATGCGGTGGTACTATTATTAGAATTGATAATTCCATGAAATGCTGGGTTTGATTGGGTGGGTTGACCTGTTGTTATTGAACTTCGTCTAGATCTGTTATTATACCAATCCATAAAATTTTTTTTACTAATAGTAATAAAGATATTAAAGATTAAATTGATGTTTCAATAAAGTGGAGTGGGTGAGAGAACCACAAATGTTGGTTAGAAAAAAACAAAAAAAAGTTAAAACTTCAACAAGCCAAAAACCTAAAAGGAAGAAGACAAACTGAAGAAGAAAAAAAGAGAGAGAGAAACAGTAAAATTGAATTAAACTGTGTGAAGTGAAGTGAGTTTGAAATCAAAAGTTCCTGTTTTTTTTTTCTTCTCGTTACCAACGGGCACAAACGTACAGAAACAGAAAGAAAGAAAGAAAGAAAAAAAAAAGAGCTTAAGCAGCAACTTATTAACTGTTAGAATTGATATATTACACATTAAAGACAACACAAATTGGTAATAGTTTGACTCGTGATTCTTTTTCCCCTCCCTCTTTCTCTCTTCCTGTCCTTAGAAAACTTGAACTAAGCCCAAAATCTTTCCTCCTCATCCATAAAGCTGGAAAACACACAATAGCAAGCATGGCAAAAGCAAATAATAAAACAAAAAAGAAACATCTATTCTTTTATAAAACTAATATATATAAACTTGCAAATTATTGACATATACAGAATTAAAATATCTAACTTTCAGCAGCAACTTCTTCAACTGAAGGACATGTACAGATTAAATTCAAATCACCATACGTATCGTTCAAACGACTAACAGTTGGCCAACACTTGTTTTTCTTTAAGAATGGTAATGGGTAAGCAGCTTGTTCTCTAGTGTAGCCTCTTGCATCCCAATCTTCTGAGCTAACAATGTCTTCCAATGAATGTGGGGCATTTTTCAAGACTTGTCCTAATGGTTCCTTATTTTGGTAGGCTTCAATTTCTTTTCTGATTGAAATCAATGAATCAATAAATCTGTCTAACTCACGCAAATTTTCAGATTCAGTAGGCTCAATCATCAAAGTTCCAGCAACTGGGAAAGACATGGTTGGTGCATGGAATCCGTAATCCTGTAATCTTTTAGCCACATCAATGGCTTCAATGCCAATCTTTTGGAATTCACGTAAATCAAGAATAAACTCATGTGCACAATGCTTGGTACCACTTTCAGATGAGGCATCACGGTCAACAAACAAGATCTTATAATGTGGTTCTAATTTGGTTAAAATATAATTGGCATTCAACATAGCAATAGCAGAAACATATGGTAAAGCTTGTGCTCCCAACATCTTGATGTATGAATATGAAACGGGAATAACCGATGCACTACCATATGGAGCTGAGTTGACGGCTTTGATCGATTCACTGGTCGAATGTGGAGTATTGACAAAATGATGTTTTGGTAAGAATGGTTTCAAGTGTTCTTTAACACAAACTGGTGCTTGACCTGGACCACCACCACCATGACTTAATGCAAATGTTTTGTGAATATTCAAATGACAAACATCAGCACCCAAATCACCAGGAGAAGTTAAACCAACTTGGGCATTCATGTTGGCACCGTCCAAGTAAACCAAACCACCGTTGGCATGAACAATATCAATGGCTTTCTTAACACCCGGTTCGAATAAACCATAAGTAGATGGGTAGGTAATCATGATTGAACACAAATTTTTAGCATGTTTGGCAGCTTTTGCCTCTAAATCTTCCAAATCAATGGACCCATTAGATAAACATTTGACTGGAACAACTTTCAATCCACACATAGCAGCTGATGCTGGGTTGGTTCCATGAGCACTGACTGGAATCAAACAAATGTTTCTTTGGTCATGTTCACCACGAGATCTATGATATTCTCTAATTAAAGACAACCCTGTGTATTCACCTTGAGCACCAGAGTTGGGCATCGAAGTAGTTCCATCGAAACCAGTGATGTCATTCAAGTCCTTTTCAAATTCATCAATTAATTCCTTATAACCTTGAGCTTGGTCAATTGGGGCAAATGGGTGAATTGAATTGAATCCAGGAATAGACAAAGTCTGCATTTCCACAGTGGCGTTTAATTTCATAGTACAAGAACCCAATGGGATCATACTATCAGCCAATGACAAATCCATTCTTTGTAAAGAGTGCAAGTATCTTAACATTGCTGTTTCTGAATGATGGGCATTAAAAACTTCATTTGTTAAAATTTCATCAGATCTCAATAATTCTTGAGGAATAGCTGGCAATTCATCTGGAGAATAGTTTTCTTGACCAGTGAAAACATTGACTAAATTGATCAAATCCTGCTTTTGGACTGTTTCATCTAATTGCAATGATACCGTGGATTCATCAACTCTAAACATGTTGATATCGTATTCATTCAAAGCTTTAGCTAAAATTTCATCTGAAGAAACACCATTCAACTTAACAGTCAAGGTATCAAACCATTTGTTGTTGACCAATTGATGCTTTTTGGAGATTTCATTAGCTAATAATGTTGTGAAACCATAAACTCTGTTGGCAATGTTTTTCAATCCTTGAGGACCATGATAAACAGCATAATTGGCAGAAATATTGGCCAATAAGGCTTGGGCAGTACAAATATTTGAAGTGGCTTTTTCTCTTTTAATGTGCTGCTCTCTAGTTTGCAATGCTAAACGTAAAGCTGGATTACCCAATCTGTCTTTTGAGACACCCACTATTCTTCCTGGAATCTTTCTCGCATATTTAGATGAAGTAGCGAAAAATGCAGCGTGTGGGCCACCATAACCAAATGGAACACCAAATCTTTGAGAAGTACCCAATGCAATATCAGCTCCAAATTCACTTGGTGGTTTGAGAACAGTCAAAGCCAATAAATCAGTAGCCATGGCGAAAAGAGCTTTATTAGAATGCAAAATATTACCGATTTCGGTGAAATCAGTTATTTCTCCATTGGTATCTGGATATTGAACCAATGCACCACAGACTTTATCAGCAATTCTAGATAATTCTTCAACCCCTTGTTTAGTAGCTAAAGGTATTTCAACAATTTCAACACCAATATTTTCGGCTCTGGATTTTATAACATCCACAGTTTGAGGATGAAGATTGGCATCAACCACGTAAATCTTTTTCTTGTCTTTTGAGTTGTGGAATGACAAAGCCATGGCTTCACCAGCAGCAGTACCTTCATCTAACAAGGAGGCATTAGCCATTGCCATTCCTGTAAGTGAACAGATCATGGTTTGGTAATTCAATAATGAGTTTAATCTTCCTTGGGAAATTTCTGGTTGATAAGGAGTATACGAAGTGTACCACTCAGGGGATTCAAGAAGGTTTCTTTGAATTACGGGTGGCAAAAGTGTTCCCGCATAACCTTTACCAATGAATGATTTCTTTATTTTGTTTTTATTAGCTAATTTATGCAAATGATCCAACATTTCTGATTCAGTAAAACCCTTTTCTGGTTGCACACTTAACTTTCTCTTGATCAAAATATGTTCCGGAACAACGTTTGATAAAAACTCATCCAAATCATTGTACCCCAATGAAGATAACATTTTTTGCACCTCTTTGGGCGTTGGTCCTATATGTCTTCGAGCAAATACATCGAGATTATCAAACGACACTTTTGGGTTAAGGACTTTAGCAAAGTTTTCTGACGACGTGTTTGCCTTTGTTGCCAAAGACCTCAAGACAGTCCTAATCGTTGACTTGGTAAACATGTTATCCACTGGCTAAATGATTAGAAATCAGTTGAAAAATGAATGTAGTTGGTTCTGTTAAAAAGAAGAAAAAAATAACTCAGAATCTGAAAAATTTCCAAATAAATAAACAAACTGGGAATATTGTAAAGATTATATATACTCGTAGTAAAGAAGTCAATTTTTAACCTTCCGTATGAAAAATCTTAACCCGAGATGAGAACTCTAATAATAAAGTATGGTTACATATTATTGAATAAAATAGAGATATCCAGAAGTTAAAGCGGCACCAAACTCTGCATCAAATCGGAGTCACTATTACACAAAACTCACCACCCACACACGAGTGAAAAAAAAAAAGAAACACACTTCCTTCTATCCATTCACAGTTGTCAAAAGATTGTATTGGACCCAAACTTGTTATGTAGGAACTATGCATGACCAGATTGTTTTGTCTTCATACTGAGTAAGATTCAATGATAGTTATGAAAAGGAGAAAAGACTAATCCCTTGCCACCCACAGAGCCCTTTTCTTTTATCAAAGCTAGCTTATCTTTCCCGGAGGAGATTGAGAAGTAGACAGAAAAAAAATAAACGAAGTCAAAAATACACTTTCCTGTATAGACACAATCTTTTAGTATTTCTTGACCTCGGTTTTGTTTTACCGAGAATGCTATTACTATGACTCTGGTTATAGTCTTGCTGTTGTTAGGAAGACATCTAAATGGTCTCCCTTAATAATAATAATAATAAATATACTTTACATAGAAAACAGTTACAATATGGATCTTGCATATGATCTTAATCATGAATATCAGCGAAATCAAAACAAAAAAAAAAAGAATTGTCAACAGCCTTATGCCAAAAACATAAATCTCTGTTAGCACGGACCCTCCTATAGAGCTAACTAGTGTTTATACCACACAGTCTGCTAGTCTATAAGAACTTATATTTACAATCTATAATTTATTAAACTATACAGTTTTGGAGAAACGTCTATTGGTTGATCAATTGTGCAACTTGCTTGATTTCCGCTGGAGTGGTGCTACAACAACCACCAATAGCCTTAACATTTGGGAAAGCCAACCACTTTGCAACGCTTTTTGACCAAGTTGATTCTTGCAACACTTTCGAAACAAATTTGTGGACAGTAGTGTCATACACAAATCCCAAGTTGGGGTAAATAAAAAGAGGGAAGTCGGTCAAATATGTTGAGATTTGATCAACATTTTCATAACTGGTACAGTTAATACCAACGGCAACAAATCTTGGGTCATTGATTTCAGCAAACAATTGAGCTACTTCAATCAAAGATGTTCCATCACTCAAAGCAGATCCTGTTTGAGGATTAATTGAAATGAAAAATTCCTTCGAAGTGTACTTTTTTGCCAACCCAATTATAACCTTCAACTCTTGGAAGCTTGGAATAGTCTCAATGCATATAATGTCAACGTCGGAATTCTCGTAAAATTCAAACAACGGAGTGTGGTATTCAATCAACTCTTCGTCAGTAACACCTTGATAATCACCGTTATATTCTGATCCGTTGGCAAGCAAAGTAGCATAAGGTCCAATAGACCCAGCAATAATAACATCGTCTCGACCAGATTTCTTGACGGCGTTTTTAGCAACATTCAAAGCCAGGTTCCAAAGAGCAATGGCTTGATCCATATCGTAGCCAATATATTTATGCAATGACGCATATGATGTTTGGTATGTTGAAGTAATAATCATGTCGGCGCCAACATTGATATAATCTAAATGGACCTGTTCCACCAACCCAGGGTTCTTGATCAAAACTTGACCAGACCAAAGTGGGCTGCCGCTTGGGAGATAGGTGGAAGTTGTTGGTAATAATCTTTCCAACTCAGTACCTAAAGCACCGTCGATGACTAATTTTCTTTTTTCTAAAATATCCTGAACACGTCCCATTACTGTTGAAGTAAGATAATCAGTTGAATGATTTACCGAAGAAGAATAAGGAATAAGTTATTAGTATTGAAATTTTTTTTTTTTCAACAATGATGAAATGGATGTATGTATTAGTCATAACCCAACGATATGTGGCTAGTACTTCAATTAGGAATGGTCCGGTATATAATGAAATCAAGAAATTAGAAGAGAATTTTGTTTTCTGTTTGCCGTGCGCTGTTGTAGGATTGGTAAGGTGAGAGAGAGAGAGAAAGTAATAAAGAGTTATGCAATTTTTCGCCTTGGTTCACGCAATTTCTTTCCTTCTCAGTTTGATTTTCTCTTTCTTTTTTTTTTTTCCTGCTGTTTGGTAATTGCATTGTGGAAGACTTGAAAAATAGACCATCGGTTCTGCGATACATTCCCAGCACTGCTTTAATCAACTAAAACAAAACAAACATACATACAGTGAGGTAAAACAGAAGGTATGGAGTTTTCAAATAAAAGATCAAGAGACGACTTTGAACAAGATGAAGGTCAATTCCACGATGGTCCTAGCCATGATAGTTTTGACCATAAACGACACCATATTGACCCAGCACAGGAATTGATAAATAATATATGTAAAGACATTCGAAGATTGGGTGAAGCAGGTGATATCGAGAACTTGATTGCTGACACAAACTATATTTCCAACCCTATAGTTGCTGAATTTGAGAAAATTGACAACTTGAGAAACTCCATCTTGTCAACTATTTATGCATTAATAACTGAACAACCTCATAAAATCAGTGCTATTGCAAACTTGATATTGATTTGTAACGCCAAGAACTTTGTCATTGCCAAATATGTGATTGAATATTTACATTCAAAGATGCAAACCATGTTGGATTCTCAAGAAGGCTCAGTGTTTAATGATATTAAGAATATATTGAAATTTTTGAGCACATTGACACCAATTATCGAAGATAACGGAATTATCCAAATCTTCAAACAATTTTTAAATTTTGCAATCGAATTACAAGAGCAAACTGAAGTTAGAAATGGTTTAGCCCAAGAGATATACTATAATGTTTTGATTGCCATACCATACGTACTTAGTAATGATAATTCTGACGATTTGAAAAAAAGTATCAATGAGTTGATTGAATTGGCTAGAAATTTTAAAATCGTTGCAGAGTCTGCCACTGTTTTACTTCCATTTGATACAAGAATGGGGAATTTCGAGTTGCCATATATTCCAAAGCAAATGGTAGATTTAATTTTGCCAGCACTCATAAAGTTACAGAATGATGACTGGAATTTTAGATTGTTTCTTGATTTCAAGACTCATTTGGATCCAGTAATTCAATCTGCTTTAGAAAACAACTCGATTTCTAGTGAGTTAGTCAAACACAAATTGCCTCAGTTATCGTTTCCAAGTGTTGAGAATGCCAGTTTCAAGTCAACGTCAATTGATAAATTATGGAATGATAATCCACGCTACTTGTTCCAAGTGTATAACAACACTACAGAGTATGAAACTGTTCCTCCAATCGAAACATATTTAGGATTGTTTTTCAAAGATATCGCTTTTGATATTTTGACCAATCTCTCCTTCAACAAAAATGAAACTGCAATTGAACTTAGTATTTTGGATATGTTTTTCGATAATAAATTGTTTGCTCCACCGGGTACGAGCATTGATCAATTGAATGCCATATATGAGGACAACAAACTGGGAACTAATGATCCGTCATTATCAACTTGGAAAATTGAAGATGTTGCCGTTGAAAGTATTCTTACTATGATTTTCCAATTACCCAACCCATTGGAAGTAGAAATTTACTATTACACCGTTTTGATTTCGTGTTGTCGTGAATCACCAGAATCAATTGCCCCTGTGTTTGGTCGTGCCATTAGATATTTCTACAATCACTTGGAGACATTAGATTACGAACTTAAAATACGATTTTTAGACTGGATGAGTATTCAGTTGTCGAATTTTGAGTTTTCTTGGAAATGGGAAGAATGGGTTAGTGACTCTAAGAAATTAAAAGATCTTAAATACCACCCCAAAAAGAATTTCATCAAAAATTTAATTGCCAAAGAGATTAGATTATCAAATAAGAAAAGAATAAAGGATAGTTTTATTGATATAGTAGACGGTGAAGTTGTGAATTTAGACGAATTTTATCAATACTTGGATATCAGTATGGTTCCAGATGTGAAATCTTATATCATCTCATACGACACAGAATTATATGGTGAAAGTCTGCGTGACACATTAATCCAGTTGTATGAACAGAAACAGGAACAGCTTAATTCCAAATCGAATATTGGTGCTCAAAACGAAATATTTTTCAACTTTACTAATTCAGAACTACCATTTCATGAAACAGCATCTAAAGTTTATGATTTCATTCTTACGCATTGGAAGTCAAACACTGATTTCAATGAGTTGTACAAATCAGTTCTTGAGTCAATAACTGCCCCTAACAATGAAAGGTTTGCCATCAACTTGATTATACAAACGTATGCCTATATTGGATCAAGATCCATTTATTCTGTGGTCAGTATTTTGAGTAGAGATATCAACAAGTTGAAATTCTTGAGTGGCGCTCCAATTGATTATGTTGGCGACGAGGCACGTTTTGAAGATTTGCATTTTACCGAAGAAGAAAAACAAAATAGACAGAATTGGATCATTGAAGCTGTTTTCAGAATTTGGATTCATCAACCCCAAGTGGTGTTTTTGATCTTGGAGTATTTAATCGAGTTTGGAATCATTGATCCAAAATATATATTGGTAAAGGCATTGGAATCTAACTTGATTATCGATAATGTATCATGTATGGAGTCGATTAATAGAATATTGAGCAAGGCTGAACTGAAAGAGTTGATCATACAATTATTCACTGCCATTATTGATAATTTGAACAAATTAGAGTTGGACAAAGAGAAACGTGTCGAAATCGAGGAAGTCACCGAATCAAACGCTACAGAAGTCGATAAACAATGGTTGTTTTATGAATACTTGGGTTTATTGAAATCGTATTACAGAAAGTATATCATTGGTGATGTAGAGTGTCACGATAAAGTTAAAGAAATTGTCGGACAATTGGAAAATGCACTGGCTAAAGACGAAATTCTTAAATGGTTTGGCTAAAGATGCATTTTTAGAGCTTGTAATATAATGTATAGTATATAAGTAAGAGTAAATAGTTAAAAGAAACTGATACATTCGAAGAATAAAATAATATACAGAAGAAATAGAATTCTGATGTGTGTTCATGCAAGATAACTCATACTTATGCAAATCTCGATAGAGTTTTTTTGGCTTTCTTCTGTTTTCTAAAGATCTCCTGACCTGACATGCATAAGATCAGTTTGTTTTTGGTTTGGTTCGGTAGATATGGACGACGCTGAAAAAAAAGAACCACCACTCTCTGGACGAACGAAGGTGGTATCAGTCAACGAACCAAAAAAAAAAAAAAACGAAGGACCCATTTCTATCTTACCTTTATTCTTTTAAGTTCTTATTGATTAACACTTAGTATGACTTTAGATACCATTGATAACACTTTAGCAATCGAGGTTAAAAACCTTACTTACGAATTCCCAAACAGCAAAAAGATCGGGTTACAAGATTTCAATTTAGCCATCCCCTGGGGCACAACGAACTTGGTAGTGGGACCGAATGGTGCCGGAAAATCAACATTATTACGTATATTAGCTGGGAAAACATTGATCAAGAAAGGCCATCTCAAACTTGGTGGATTTGACCCGTTTCATTTTTCATCTCAACGTCACGAACAAGCCAACTCCGATATTAATAATTATATAACATACTTGGGCACAGAATGGGCAACTAATTCCATCATTAAAAGGGATATACCTGTCAACTTGTTACTTGCTTCTATTGGCGGAGAAACATATCAGGATAGACGCAATTTGTTAATTGACATATTGGATATTGATCCAAGCTGGTCAATGTTGAATATAAGTGATGGAGAGAGACGTCGAGTGCAGATTGCCATGGGGTTGGTGAAGCCTTGGAAGTTATTACTTTTGGATGAAGTCACCATTGATTTAGATGTTGTAGTCAGACTGAAGTTGTTGAACTATTTGAAACAAGAGTGTCAGGAGAGAAACTGTACTGTTGTGTATGCTACTCATATATTTGATGGGTTGGGGCATAAGTGGTGTGATAGAGTGATACATATAGATGCTGGTCTTAAGTTGAATGATGTGAAAATCAAAGACATAGAGTTTGTGAATGACGATGGTCGAGTTGAAGTTGGCGACGAAAAGATCATTGTAAGCAAAGCTGAATCCTTACATCCATTGGCATTATTCTGGTTAAATAAGGATCTAGAAAGAAGAGGAACCAGAGATGACGAAAAATTGAAAATGAGTAAACGACACAACGATTACGTCAATTCCAGAGATGGTAAATATTTTGATGCTGACGACTCAAAACTTGCACAATATTTCAAAAGCACAAGAAGCAGCAAATAGATAAAACGAAATTGATCATTAAGTATGTATATGCATAGTTATGTAAATTAAAAAAAACAAACATAGATCTCTAATAATTGAACTATATCGATACTTCTTGCTCTAGTATTAGAAAATCTTTCATTTCATTAGCTTGCTGTAACCGCCTTTCTAGCAACCAATTTCTATAATTTAATTCGATTTCAGCTTCAGTGGTTCCAAATGTACTATCAAAATCTGTTGGAGTAGATTCTGGTTTATTGACTTTCAACCGCACAGATTCGCGTTGTAAAGATACAGGGCTCCCTGCTAACCTTTTCTTTGATGAAATCACTGAAACTGGTTGTTGTTTTATCGGTGATTTGTTTATTATGTTTGGTGATGTTTCTTGTAGTGGCATACCCCTTTTTTGGGAGTTCAAAGCAGTAATATTACGTGGGAACGAATTAGTGAAATTTTCCAGAATACTAACCATATTATCCATCCAAATGGTTAGCTATATGTAGATATATCCTTAGTCTTTTGTTGATGGTTATATCAAATTGATCTTCAAGAAAACTGAATAAAGAAGTATAATGTATTTTTTAAGCAAATAGAGACCCAAAAACCACAACAACAAAAAAAAAATTTGCGAACTGTAAACAAACAAAATCAGAGTAACTCAGTTGTGCTCTTCTTTTTTCTGTTTGCCCTTTTGTTTCTCTATCACTTTTGAAACACGTACTTTCTTTCTTTACAATGTATTTTTCTTAATCAATAATATCCCTGTCTTGTTGTCTGTAGTTCTTTGTTCCCTTTTTTTTTAATTGTATTATCTCTACTTGATTTATATTATGTCTAGAGTCTTACACACATCTTTTTTATTGATTGGAACACTGTTTGGCGAAACAGCCCAACACATCAAACGAGATCAAACCTAAAGATAGGTTTTAGAAAAAAACTAATTATATATTTAATGATAGATATTCAATATCTCATGTATGCCCTATTTCCAATATCCTCTATCTTCTAGTATCGCCGACCTATAAAATAGTACACTTTTTCGATTTTTTAATTACAGGAGGTTCTAATGCAGCTACTATAGCCTCGTCAAACACTGTTTTCAATCCTCTTTGAGTCAATGCAGAACACTCAACATACTTGACAGCTCTCAATTCCTTAGCCAATTTTTCACCCTGTTCCTGGGTGATTGGGGACAATTTTTGTCTGTGCAATCTCTGTAAAATAACATCATCGTTTCGTAAATCAGTTTGGGTACCGACAATAATTATTGGCACACCGGGACAATGGTGATGAACTTCTGGGAACCATTTTTCTTTAACATTTTCAAACGAAGCAGGAGAAATGACGGAAAAACAAACAAGGAATACATCAGTCGATGGATATGACAAAGGCCTTAATCTGTCGTAATCTTCTTGACCAGCAGTATCAAATAATCCCAAGGTAAATGGTTCGTCTCCTATCATCACGGTTACAGCATAATTATCAAAAACAGTAGGAACATAATCAGCTGGAAATTTACTAGTGGTATACGAGATTAATAAGCAAGTTTTACCAACGGCACCATCACCGACAACAACACATTTTATAGTTTGCATGATATATGGATATATTAATTATTTATGAGCTGAATACTTTTCTCTTGTGCTAAAAAAAGAAAAAACTGAAAGCAAAAGTGAAAACTAAAGTAAAAATAACAATAAAAATAGATTTAGGACGAGAAACCTGTATGATTATAGGAACTAAAAAGTGGGTAAATCAGTCTTATTAACAAATCAAATGAACGAGTAACGCTGTTATTTTTAAAATAGTATTGAATAAAACTTTTGTTGAAGATATTGGTAGAAGGATGAAAGTTGGTTTGGTTGTTGAAAGATCTTTCGTTATCGTGTGTTGTGTTTTTTTTTAATGAACAAATTTTTTTCTTTTCTTTCTTTAATTCTCAAGAGTTTGATTTTTTTTTGGGTTTTATGTATGCCTTGTCTTTTATTTGTTTGTTCCTCTAGTATCACTCTTGCTAAGATATCTATCACTCTCAGTAAATTACACTACTTTCGTTTCCTTTTAATTATTACACCACAGTAACGAATCACATTTGTGAACAATTAATTAACCGAATATAGAATTTTGATCTTTATTCTTTTTCATTTTCCTTAAACTGTATCTTTTTCCCACTCGTCTGTTTTTGTTATTAATCTCAAAACTAGCTGTGATTTTGATAAAGTACAATATCCCTTCTTTTGCAAATATCGGTAGAAACCCGGCTAGTGTTGTAATAAACCCTACACAGTCGTAAATTCCTATCATCTACGCGGTATTGACCTGTCAAAAAAAAATTTTTTTTTGTACATTAATTATTAAGCATATTAGTAAACTATTTCATATTCATAAACCCATTATCACCTTGCATTAAGTCTAAATTACTGGTAAGGACGCTTGGAAGATTATCAGTATCTATTAATTTATTAGTTAAAGTCCCACTGGGATCGAATTTGGTTATTTCGGCATCAATTTCATTATCATCTACAATGGCTGGACCCCCACCAAGGAAATCCATCATCATATGCATACCACCGGCTCCACCTGCGTACTCTTCCACATTAACAGGCAAAACTTGCGAAACACCTTCTAAAAACCATACTTTGTCTTTCATTTCGGTTGTAAACGAGCGGAGCAACTTATAATAACTTCTCATTATCCGCATGGCCTTGACATCTCCAGACATTAACAACCCCATAAATTGCTTGTCCAAAAGTGCTGGAAATGCAAATATACGTAAAATAAAGTCAGACTTGTATCTCTCCTTGTGCAATTTATTCAAATACGCCAAAGTTATCAAATATGGAGAGTCCAAAAGCACTGGAAACAAATCTGCAATATCTGCATCGTGACATTCTAAATCCGTATAATAAGCCGAATTCTCACGGTCAATTCCTTTCGACTTATTCATGTTCACACCTTGGTTGATAATGTCGCCTAAATCTCCCAAGTCGACAGATATAAACTTGTAGAATCTCGATGCTTCTGTTAATGGCCAAACTGCTGTCAATATGGTAGCGGCTCCCTTGACATGGAATATCCATGCAGAAGCTGGCAAAGACTTGGGAGACGTTGACGAAGGGAACGAGGCATTGGCTAACGAATCCATAATTAATATCAAGGCACTGGCAACCAAAGCATCAGTATTGTCTGCATTTATATTCAACACGGCTTCTCGTAGCAATCTCAAAGCATCCCCACGATGACATGTAACACATTGGTCTAGACCTTTCTCTGTTCGTGACAAATGTGTGGCACTAAAGGCAAGTATCGAATGCATCAAAAATGGATGCTCAAAAGCCAACTTGGGAATATCGCAGTTCCATATATTGGTATCAGATATACCAGCTCCTGTAATAGTATTGGCCACCACAGATGTGTAATGAAACATCAACTTCAAGTCAAGCATATTGAGGTTTGACCGCATCCCTTGAGTTAAAGGGTCACTTAGTGGATTTGCAGGAATGGACATATTAGGTGATATGTTAGGTAACGATTTATCACTACTGCGACCAAATGGATCAGAATTACTAGGGCAGCCAGGGTAGCTCATGCCGGGTGATCCCAGAGTTGTGGCAGGGATTGAGGACTGAAGAGTTTCTGGTTGTGGTTTACTCCTAGATGGCATATTTGCTTGTTGATGAGAACTAGTGGTTGTTGCAGCCCCCATGGAAGTTATCGGCACTGTAGGCTGCGGAGGCATCTGTGTCTGTGACTTTCTTTGATTAGATTCTTTGAATTCGGAATTTGTTGTAGGAGGAACAGTGGTGGCAGCAGCCAGACCTAAAAAACTAGCAGCTATATTACTTGCTGCTGGCGAGTCCAAAAGTGACCCCAAATTACTCAAGTCGATGGGCAACTGTGCTAATGAAGCTAAATTGGATAGACTGGCCAAGTTTCCAAGACTTGCTAAATTAGATAAGTCACCTAACCCAGAAAGATTATTAACTAAATGGGCCACATTCAAGTTATTCAAATTACCTGCACTCAAAAGTCCTGAAGACAAAGCACTAAGTGGATTAGTTGGAGGAATCACCGGCTGAGTTTTGATGTCTTGAGAATGATTAGGACTAGGGGTCAAGGATGGAGTTGCTTGTTGAGTAGTTGATTCCGAGTCGGATGCAGCTGATACAGTGGAAACTTTTCTTTTTCTCTTCTTTGATGGGGGTTCATTATTGGCAATATCCTTTTTCGTATTTAAAATATTCTCCAAAGGTTCGTGAAGATAACCACAATCCAATTTCAATTTGGTACAGTTGCCACATACAGGTCTCTGTTCATCACATTTGACGCGTCTCTTTTTGCATGTCGAGCATCCGTTTCTTGATTTTTGATGGTATTTTCTTTTCCCAGTAGAAGATTTAGACACTTTCTTAGGAGGCTCAGAGTTATTTGTCTTGAGATTTTCATCAGACGAGAACTCAGATGTATTCAAAGTTGAATTTGGTGATTCTTGTTTCACTGTCATCATCATAAATGGCTTTTTTGTTGAAAAAAAAAATTTAAAAAAATAGAAAGGTAGTAATAGTGGTTGAAAACTATATCTTCAATGAACTTGATTCAAAGAACTTCACTGTGATTCTCTGCAGTTATGGTATAAATAAACTTGATGTAGTAATAAATTAAAGAAAAAGGGAAAGAAAAAAGTGTTTAATGATATCAAATCAAAATATAATTCAAATTATCAAATATATGTTAACCAAAAATAATAAAATGAAAAGGTGGCTATGGCAATCTCATAAAATAGGGGTTGCAATGGAATTGGGTAATGTGTGTGTGATTTTTCAATATTCCAGGAATCTTTAAAACAAAATAATGGTCTGTATTGGAAAGCTGAATAACGTAGATCAATGTTTTGTACTATTGACGTGATGTAATTAAGTATAAATGTTTGTGTTGTAAAGTCGTATAGCTCGTTCCTAATGGTTAGTTTATTTTTTCCTCAGCTTCGTTTTTTTTTTGTTAGTAACTATCAACAACACTCTAATTTCTGTCGCTGAAAATTCCTGTGATTATAAAAAAAACTTGGGACTGAATAAGAGTAGATGCTTCTGAAACTAATGACATCAAGATCTCAAGACAATAGGAAGTCTACAACCTATTTATTTAAATGACACATTTTGCAGTATATCCCTTTCCTTTCAAAATAGTACGATTCTAGTAGTCATCATCAGGTGTGTGAGAAACAGATCGAACACCTCCTGATATACCAACACCCATAATTACTTTCCCCCCTCTTCTGCTTCTGCTCCCAACAAATTATGCAGAATGTGCGGCTCAGAATTTTCTTGAAATTTTTGCACTAACATTTGAAACATTTGCACTACCTTGCACTTCTTTTTTTCTCTGGTACAATTCTTACAATTGATCCATTTCTGGTTGGTCAAGGTAAACCTTTTCAGCATAGATAAATATCAATCATGTCAGCGGTGAAACCATTGTGGTACAGATGGGCACGTGTTTATTTTGCAGGAGGATGTTTAGTGGGTACAGGTGTTTTATTCTGGTATACCATTCGACCAACAGATGAACAATTAATAGCCAGGTTTTCTCCTGAAGTAAAAGCAGATTATGAAAGAAATAAAGAGTTACGACAACAAGAACAGAAAAGATTGATAGAGATAGTAAAAGAAACTTCTTCATCAAGTGACCCTATTTGGAAAGCTGGCCCAATAGGATCTCCGTTTGAAAAGGAACAACGGAACTTGAGTATGGAGTTGGTTGATGCCGAGTTATTCCACAAGACAAAGCACGAGGAACAACAGAAACAAGAGATAGATAGAGCAAACGAAGAATCTAAGGAAGCAGAAAGGTTGATGCAACAAAATAAAAAGCCATGGTGGAAGTTTTTTTAAATTTTAATCTTGTGTTTATTCTTGTATATACTATTTTTGCATAATTCATTTCGTATTTATCGCTTTTACCTACCCCAGAACCCTCTATCTCGAGACAACGACAGGAGTATTGATGCACTAATCGTACTTCCATTGGAGTTGACGTTTTTCTGACTGTTGGCTTCATCCACAGCAGCAACTATTCGATTAATGTTGGTGTCGATCACCATCCCGCCTTGCACGATTTCTTCTAACACAGTTTGTAGTACTTGCCAGCCAAATACCAAATCCAACTCACACACATTAGAAAAACACTTGTCCAAACACTCCACAAATACTTGGATCAAGTCCAATATCCCCAACTCGGACTCTTGATCGTCAACAATAAATACAAAATATAAAGTGGCGTAGTGACGATAGATTACCTTGATATCATCCAAATCTTCCAAAAGAGAGGGAGGGGTAATAAACGAACACTCTTGTGCTGATCTAGTAGATATCAACAGGTGCACTTGTTGCAAGAGCAATTTCTGTGTTGGAATATCGACTTTGGTATAGAATTTCATTAGTCTCGGAAGACCATCATTATTGACTATCCAATGATTATGTTAGTACTAAAGTAGACCACAAATAAAATTCACGAGTTTACTAAGTACATACATATTAAAACGGAATGAATCATAGTTTCTCGATTGTAAAGCTCTCAAGCTGTTAGAATTGTTGTTGAGGCTCAAAGGCGTCTTTTTTTTTTCCACCATTCGCAATTATCTCCCACATAATACTGGGTATCAACTTTTTTTGTTGTTTCCGATTTTTTTCTTCAATTCTATCTCTCCGGTTATACCACCAACTACTCCAACCCCATTTTATTATCAGATGTCATTAGCCGAGGCAAAGAAATTGGACAAAAAGTTCCCAACTTTTAAAAATGAGTTTGCCATACCAACTTTTGGATCATTAGGTATCAAAAATAATAAATATGAGTCATCAACTGAGTCTATTTATTTATGTGGAAACTCTCTTGGGTTGATGCCTAAGAATACAAAGAAAGCTATCAATGATGAATTGAATGCATGGGTTGAACGAGGGGTTGAGTCTCATTTCAATCATCCTGACAAACTGTTAACACCGTGGGTAGACATCGATTTACCCTTATTACCATTAATAGCCCCCATTGTTGGTGCAAAGGAAAACGAAGTTGCAGTTATGGGTTCTTTAACAGCAAACTTGAATGCATTGTTGATCCATTTTTACAAACCTGAGGGGAAAAGAACCAAAATTTTATTTGAAAAACAAGCATTTCCTTCTGACTACTATGCATTTTTGAACATTGTTAAATTGTTCGGATACGACGAGAAACATTTGATTCAATTGGAAGTTCAACCTGGTGAAACTTATATTAAAACAGAAAGAATAATCAAGGCTATAGATGAGAACCTGGATGAATTGGCTCTAGTGTGTTTTCCTGGTATCCAATACTACACTGGTCAATTTTTCAAGATAGAGGAAATAACTAAATACGCTAAGGAAAAGAGCCAACAAATTAAAGTTGGGTGGGATCTTGCCCATGCAGTTGGGAATGTTCCATTAAATTTACATGATTGGGGAGTAGATTTTGCTGCTTGGTGTTCCTACAAATATTTAAACTCGGGACCTGGAGCCATAGGTGGAATTTTTGTGCATGAAAAATACACTATAGAGAACAAGAAGAGCAGTTTCGTTCCTAGACTAGCTGGTTGGTGGGGCAATAACTCCCAAGAACGATTCAAAATGTTAGAAGAGTTTGATCCAATAAACTCGGCTCTTTCTTACAGACAGTCAAATCCTTCTGTTCTTGATGTTGTTGCTGTGAAGTCGTCATTGGAAGTGTATGCTAAAGTGGGTGGAGTATCTAAACTTCGTGAAAAAAGTGTTGCTTTGACTCAATTTTTACAGGATCTATTGACGAATTCCAAGTATTACATACCACAATCCAGTACATCAAACTCCAAATTTGGGTTTAAAATTTTAACTCCTTTGAATCCAGCTGAAAGAGGATGTCAATTGTCCATTATGTTTCAACCGCATTTCGATGAAAAGGACAAGAACGTCATGGAACGAGTTAATGCGTACTTGCATGATCATGCTATAATCTGTGACGAAAGAAGACCAGATGTAATCAGATTAGCCCCATTGCCGTTATACAATACTTTTGAAGAGACTTTTATTGCTGTCCAGAGATTATTTGAAGCCCTAGATAATATCTCTAAAGAATATATGTAAATAGACGTTAGCATCGATTAATAAAATGTGCAATTAAAAAGAATCAACGCGTCTAAGTTAGTCTCCGTTCATCTCTTCACCAGGTGCTGTATCCCTTTTTCTTTGACTGCAGCTCAGTGATTAAGAGTAAAGATGGGTAAAAAATTATCATTTAATTAGTTCATATATTCAAGATGTTCCTATAAAAGAAAAAAAAGCACCAGCTTTTTTTTATTTAATCAGAGGCAAACTTACAATTGAGAAGCCTTTTGGAAATCTTTACCAGCGTAGATAGCTTCAGAACCTAATTCTTCTTCGATTCTCAAGATTTGGTTCAATTTGGCCAATCTTTCAGATCTGGCTGGAGCACCAGTCTTGATTTGACCAGATCTTAAACCAACTGACAAGTCAGCAATGAAAGTATCTTCGGTTTCACCGGATCTGTGGGAAACCATGACACCCCAACCAGCAGCGTAAGAATCGTTAGCAGCTTGTATAGATTCAGTCAAAGTACCAATTTGGTTAACCTTCAACAACAAAGCATTAGCGGCTTTCTTTTCAATGGCAGTCTTGATTCTGGTAGGGTTAGTGACAGTCAAATCATCACCGACAATTTGGATCTTGTCACCAACTCTTTCAAAGAAGTGGACCCAAGCATCCCAGTCATCTTCAGCGAATGGATCTTCAATAGAAACAATTGGGTATTCGGAAATCAATTGTTCATATAAGTCAGCCAATTGTGGGCCAGACAACCATTTAGATGGGTCGGATTCTGGGTTTTTAAAGTCCAAGTCGTATTTACCGTCCTTGTAGAATTCAGATGAAGCAACATCCATGGCAATACCAACCTTACCTTTGTAACCGGCTTTGTCAATGGCATCCATGATCAAGTCCAAAGCTTCCTTTGGAGTTTTGATATCTGGAGCAACACCACCTTCGTCACCGACGTTACCAGCGGATTGACCGTATTTCTTCTTGGTCAAAGATTTCAAGTTGTGGTAAACTTCTGAACCAATTCTCAAAGCTTCAGAGAAAGTGGAGACACCAGTTGGGGCAATCATAAATTCTTGGAAAGCTAAAGCACCACCAGCATGGGAACCACCGTTCAAAACGTTTTGGAATGGAACTGGCAAAACGAATTTACCTTTCTTGGCATTGGAAATGTTGGCAATGTGTTTGTACAATGGAATGCCTTGAGCAGCAGCGGCAGCATTGGCAGCAGCCAAAGAAACACCCAAGATAGCATTGGCACCCAATTTGGATTTGTTTGGAGTACCGTCCAAGGACAACAAGAATTCATCAATCTTAGCTTGGTCGACAACATCGATCTTGGCTTTTATTAAAGCTGGGGCAATGATGTCATTAACATTGGCAACGGCTTTCAAAACACCTTTACCTAACCATTTGGATTTGTCACCATCTCTCAATTCCAAAGCTTCGTGGACACCAGTAGAGGCACCAGATGGGACAATTGATCTGAATAAACCTTTGTCGGTGGTGAAATCAACTTCAACGGTTGGGTTACCTCTGGAGTCGTAGACGTATCTGGCGTGGATTTTAGTGGCGTAAGACATTGTTGTAATATTCCTGAATTATCAATTGATGATTGAATGAAGAATTAAAAAAAAGGGAGAAAAGGAAAGAAATAGAAACAGAAAAAAAAAGAAAAAACAGGAATTGGAAAATCAGACTTATTTTATATTAATTGGAGTCTAAAAGATCTTACTGTGAGCAAAATTGTCAATCAACAATAAAGGGAGTAAGGTGGTTGAAAAATTCAGAAATGAAATAACCTGACGGCGCGCATACACAAAAACTTACTATGGTGGTGGTGGGTGGGCTACTCATATGCAGTAGTAGACATATAATGAATGGAACACAACTTCCCGATGCACTTTTTTTTTTTTTTTCTGTTGCCCTAGTGTGGTTATGTTCTATGCAATGAAGAGAGAAATCTGGCCAACATCAGGTGAACGCAGGAAAAGTATGTCTGTTTGTACGTTTGTATAATTAGTGTGGATCACCTTATAGAAATCGTTAGTCAACTTTTGCAACGCATAAGTTCTAAAAAAAGGCATCACCTGTAAACAAATCTTGATCTCTTTTTTCTAAATCAAAAACAAAAACCCTAATTGAGAACCCACGGCTTAATGGAACTCATTTGTTTAGATCCGGGCCAGATTTATATGAAGTACAATTAAGCACCTTATCGAGTGAAGGTAGGTCGCTTTCCATCTCAATTGTAACGGCTTGCTGTCGACCCGGAGGACAATCATGGGCCGAAGGAGAAAATGTTTTAGTTGAAGATAGTTGCTACATCAAAAAGAGAATTTTTTTTGTGTAATTGTTAGCTGTAGTCATGTGATTTGAGCTATGCGCCGGGAATGTGGATTGTTGAGCGACATTGTGTATTATGCGACACCACTAAGAAACTAGAAGAGACATTTTTGGCTTTTTTCTGATGAACATTTTGTTTTGAAATTGATAGAAATATGACAGACCTTTCAAAACAAATAATCACGGTATTGCACAATCATGTCTACTAAAGATACAAATGATGTTAAACCCACAAGTTCCAAATCTAATGAGATAAGTCTGTCTGGAACAGCAACGCCAAAAAAGACGAGTTCAGTGCCAGCCAAGGAGGATCGAAAAGACACGACCAAGAAGGATATAGCGAATGAACGCACATCTTCATCAAAATCTAAAGATGACTCTGAGAAATACGTTGAATTGAAAAATAAACTAATCCAGCAAATTCTTAAGAAGCAAGAACTAACTAGAAAGCTAACCACGCTAGAGGATTCGATATATCAAAAAGAGATAGATTATTTCGAAGAGAGCCCGCTTGGTAATATCGTAAAAGGTTTTGAGAATTTCTCAAAGACTAGTGGTGGCGGTGGTGCAAATAAGAGAAAGATTGTCTATAGTGAAGATGATCACATATTTAGCCTCAGTTCAGTCAACTATATAAAAAGTTTGATGAAAAGACAGGGCCATACATCAAACGGGGGGTCTTCAAAAGACGATTTTGATGATTATGAAGATTCTGTTGATCCAACCACTGCTAGTGCAGGAAGTAAAGCTAATAGTATCGAGAAGAACGAGACGCCCAGTGGTAGTAGTGGCACACCTAGTAGAAAAAGAAAGGCAAGAGTATTGGAGGATTAGGACGAGTTGAACAAATAATAACAATCTATTCGATTATGTACATTTATAATATAATATCTATTTACATCTGAACCCAGTCTAATGATGGGTTTTTGAAGGAACAAAGTTGTAAGTCCATGGCTTGTTAGGTGGATAATCGGTAGGCACTCTCATCTCTATTGGGAAGGTAGTGAAACGTTTAGGGTTTTTAGCATTTGCAGCTTCGAACAATTCGGGACTTGTTTGCTTCAAATCTTCCATGGCATTGACAATGCTTTTATATTGCTTAGACAATTTTTCAGATTGTTGGGTTATTCTTCTTCGTTGTAACAACTTCCAAGCGTTCATAATGGTTTTATGTTTGATGAAATCTTCATTGCACAATTTCAAGAGCTTTGGTTGTTTTCTACTTGCTGATAAAACTGATAATTGGTTGACTATTTTTTGAGTTGCAATATTGAGCTCAGTTGCTTGTCTCTTCCCACGCACAAAGTGTTTTATCACATTTGATGTGGTTGTTGGCTTGTTTAATGGGTTAAACATTGTTCTGTTATTGGATTGATGGGGAATGGATCTAACAAATACTAAAAATTTTCATCAAATTCTGCTTTTTTTTCTTCTTGGTGTTTCTCAAGACGACACAACTATACAGTATAAATGTCGCACACAAAATCGTATTTCATTGAGACCGATAACTGAAACTGATAGCAAACTTCTTGAAAAGCACACATGGCCGCAACCACTTTAAACAATAAAGAGTTTTCTATTGAAAAGGGTTTCCTTTATTTTTATTTAAACAGGATACTTTATCATGAGTGAAAAAGACAAATTGAAACAGCAATATCAAGCAGAACAACAGGGATACTCTAGACCTGAAGCCCCTCCCCCACCATATGAAGAAATCCAATCGCAACAGAATCCTTATGGTGGAGAAACGAGACCACAGCAAGGATATGATAATAAACCATACCCAGATCAACTGTATCAACAACAACAACAACAGCAGCAGCAACAGCAAGTGCCAGACCCACTCAATGATCCTAATGTTTATAAAATACAGCCCGAAAAGGTGAATATAACTTTAGCACCTCCAGAACACTTGAATCCTCAATATCAAGAGTATCTAGCTAACGAACCAGACCGTTTTAAAAGAGGTGATTACCCAAACAAGTATTATAAACACGGCGCACCATTGAATGAGGGTCATGTTAATTCCAGCAATAAGAGTAATAAAGGATTCCCTGGTAGAAGTGGAGTTACCTACCATAGAGCTGCTAATCTGTAAATATAATCCAATAGTTTTATGTAATTACAGGTCTCAAATATAGTGTGAAATAATTAAATTTTTATGTATACATATATATATATATATATATATATTGTTCTTCCGCTTATAAAACATTGTCACCATTGTATGTCCACCCACCAAACTGTTTTTGAACACTTTCAGTCAAAAAGTCATCGACAACTGAATCCTGAGGTTTTTCATTTGTAAAATCGGGATCAAAATTGGACGTATCTAACAAATTTTCCACATTAGGTTTGAATGGTGGCAAATAGCTCTTATTCAATAACTTATTCCAGTCAATATCTTTGAAGAAAGGATGGCTCTTTATTTCCGATGCCTCGTCCAATCTCAAACTTGGATCCTTTTGCAACAATTTAATTAACAAGTCTTGAGCATCAGTTCCCTCTAAGAAGGCAGGGAATCTCAATGGGTTTTGCAAAATCTTCTTATACATTGAAGGCACATCATCATCGTAGAACGGTGGCAACCCCGTAAGCATTTCATACAAAAGAGTACCCAAAGTCCACCAATCAACACTTCTTGTATAACCTTGATTTAGTAACAACTCTGGTGCCAAGTATTCTGGAGTTCCACAGAATGTGTTAGTCTTATCGTCGTTACTCATGTTTAATTTACACAATCCAAAATCACATAGGGCAATATGACCTTGATAATCCAATAGGATATTTTCTGGTTTCACGTCACGATAAATCACATTCAATTCGTGTAAACTCTCTAACGCTGTCAATAATTCTGCAATATAGAACCGTGATCTGTCCATCGAGAACTTACCTTCACGTTGCAAGTGCCAGAACAATTCACCACCATTGATGAAAGACAATACCAAATATAATTTTTCGGGAGACTGGAACGAAAACTTTAACGGCACAATAAACGGGTTATTGATTCTTGCCAAAACAGTTCTTTCAGCTAAGGTATGGGTGACTTCCAGTCTTGACACAATATGTTGCTTACGAATAATTTTCAAGGCATAAATCTGTTTGGTATCTTTTTTCACAACTTGCATCACTTTCCCAAATGACCCTCTACCAAGAAGTTTCAATAAATCAAAATCCTCAATAGAAAGACGTTTCTTGGTTAAAGGCTTGAACTCTATCGTGAGCATGATTTCACCCATATCATTAGAAACAAGATCCTGTAAACCAGCATTGAAATTGGAAAACTTCAAGTATTCATGATTCATCAATCTGATTTGCTGAGTATGGCATTTAAGATTCAAAGGTAATTTAATGGTTCCAATCAACAAGTCTCCGATATTGTTTCCGCCATCACTGCCAGTTCCTTGACCCTGTTGGAAATTGGTGAACAAGTGTTTTTTACTGGTTTTCTCGTTCTCGGGTATTAACATATTTGGTAATCTAATGAACAAATTAAGATTCAAAAAATTAGACCCCATTGTCAGGTGTCCATTTTCCTGTTGAGATTTTTTGGAGACATCAAACGAAACAACTTGATTCCAAGTAGATTGGTTAACCGTGCCTCGTTGTGGCTCGATCACCAACACATTATTATCAAATTCAATAGTCAAATAAAGTAGCGACTTTACCATATTTTCGGCATTCGGGATAGTGATGATCGAAGGAAGAAAATTGGTTGCTATTGACCCTGGCAAGTAATCACCAATTTCGGTGTTTTCTTTTTCCAACGCAGACAAATTTTTTAGCAATTTCTGGCCAACGCTTTCGTTATTGGCATTGATAGCTAATGCATGTAATATCTGTTTGGTGTTGTTGATCTTTATAGGAAGTTGAATGTTTTGAGACCCATAGATTTTAACTGTTAATAGCCCTGGTGAGGCCGCTTGGGTCAGCTGATCCGACCCAGTGGAAGCTTGTCCCAATAATGAAGTTGCTTGTGATGATGATGGTGAAGCCCTATAGGAGGAGTTAGAGGTGGTGTCTGTAGCTGTTGTGGATAAAGGTGGTTCGCCACCGGCT
Organism: Candida albicans SC5314; assembly: GCF_000182965.3. Lineage (NCBI taxonomy): Eukaryota > Fungi > Ascomycota > Pichiomycetes > Serinales > Debaryomycetaceae > Candida > Candida albicans. Next base: position 1,870,272 of record NC_032089.1, read on the forward strand.
TTATTATTGGAGCCCAAGCTTTTTTCTGGCGATCTATCCGCAGCAACCGTCAATTTGGAAACATCGTCAGCTAAATTGTTGACAGATATTGTATTTCTCGAATCAGTTGATTGTCTTGGAGTGGGACTGTCTTTTACTGAGGTGCTACTGTGTTGTGTTGATGTTGATGTTGAGGGTGACGCAGGTGCAGGTGAGGGTGTTGATGTGTCTGTTGTTGTAGTAGGGGTTTGCTGCTTCTCAGATGATGAAGTACCAAATTTCAATTTGTTTTTAAACTTGAACATAAATAGCAATAAATACCTATGGTTGATATGTATATTATAAAAAAAAAACTGTAACTGAACAGTCCAAATTACTAATTGTTGTAAAATTGGCAATATAAAAATGAAAACAAAAAAAAAAAAGCTTCGAGTTTAATAAAGAAAAAACGTCAAAGTTGTATTGAAAAAAGTGTATAAAGACAAAAACAAGAAATAATTCAAATTTATTAAAAAAAAAAAAGAATTAGAGGTGCGACTTTAAGTTAAGTATGGATGGGGTGGTGGAAAATGTGGATTTTTAGTCTACCGTTCTCGTCATCCATCCATCGTCAGTAATTCACTTTTCCGGCCATTACGACTAAAAAAAAATAGTAGAAGAGTTTGGGGCCAGTCACGCATGATTATTGTTGTTGAGGCGCACGAACATTTTGTTAAGCCAAGTATCAAATATGATATTTTAATCTAACTATGGTCAAAAGGGTCTAAAAAATCTTATTTCATTAATGCTTATTGAATTGGGGAAAATCGTATAATTTTAACTGTGAAAGCATTTGTAGTTTAAATAGTAAAAGAGTATTTATTTTTGATTGTATTTTACCCCCTTGTGCAATTACTATGATTGCAAAAAGATAATGACAGTTGTTAAACAAATTGTATATTTTTACATATATTTTATAGTTCAAACAAATTGTAAGTTGATGTATCTTTTATTTAGTTTTCTTTTGTTTGATTTAATTGGCTCAACTGCTTTGCAGCAAATGGCCCATACTTCAATTCAAGTTATATAATGTGGGTTTATCATAACCGACCTCTTTTAGTTGATTGAGTTCTTCAAAAGTCATCCTCCACTTTGTAGTTTTCCTTAAATTTCAAATAATCACTGTATTCCTTCAATCTAAGTTCTTTCCATTTTTCAAGAGCCTTCTTGTATTTTTCTTTATCTTCTTTACTGATTTGGTATTGCTGCTTTTCAGTTTCAGATAACGCATTCCATTCATCGGCTAACTTCTTCATAGTTTCGGTTAAAGAATCACCTCTAATGTAATTTTCTTGTACATATTTTGCAAACCCGTTGGCACCAAGTTTTGGTTTAGGAGTAAAATAGCTTTTGGCCTTTTCCCAATACGCATCACGAGCAGCTATCCATTTTGCCTTCTCTTCCTCGGGGAATTGATAGAATTCAGCAACTGAATCACCAGCACGCTTCTTTTGGAACATGGAATAAAAATTACCTGGTGCCAATTTATGTATCTTGCTTCTTGCTTTTTCTTCGAATTTTCTTTGTTTACTCAAAGTCTTGTGTTGAGTGGAAATATCTTTAATTTGTTGCTGCAAGTTCTTCTTAGCAGACCTAGCCTCATTGATCTTCTTCTGAAGTCTGATAGCCTTGGTATCGACTTTAGGAGGTTTGGTAGATTTTTTAGTAGTCTTTTTGGTTTTTGGTGATGCTTTGGTTGTGGATTTTTTAGTTGTTGTGGTTGCAGCTTTTGTTGCCAATGCTCTCATCAGAACCAATGATACAGCATTGTACCCAATTGGACTAATAGATGTTACAAATGATCTCAACATTATTAGATGAACAACTAAAATTGACTTTATACAGAATGTTACAAGATCTTAATGGATAAATATAGAATAGAAAAGTGGTGAGGAGTTTTTTTTTGTTTACACTTTGTCTCTGTTGTAAGAATTTTCTCTTACTTTTTTTGTTTCTCATAGTTTAGCAAATAATAAGGTGAGAAATTTGAGTTATATGTAACAATAACGTTGAAACCATAGAATTGGTTGTGCACACGACTGTTAGAAAGGCAACCCTTAAAAGAGTTCATTCATATAAGATAATGTAGCACTAATGCCTAGTCTAATATACTGGTGATGGTTTTTGGCAATTCGTTCATCTGCCGACTGACTGACTGTTTGATTGTAACTCTGCTTTGTTTGACATTTGTTTCATGAAGACACACAATAATGAGAAAACCAATACAAAGTATAATGGAGAATATAATATGGAATTTTATCCCACTAATATCTAGCCCAGGCCAATTTCACCTTGACTTAGTTGAGTCCTTTTTATTTTTAAGTATTTTTTGGTGATTTTGGTTTAAATTCTAGACATTGTATTCTTGCTTTACTTTGGTGAAATTCGATTATGTTCTCATATATTCTTTTTGCCATGATCTGGCTCTCAATCGCGAACTGAAAAAAAAAACTTCATCAAAAAAAAAAATTTTAATAAAGAAGTAAACTGTTTGATTCTATAACAACATTTAAAGTCAACTAAGTTCAGTTTACCATTTTCTTGTTAATCTTTTAGAATCATACAATAATGTTTTCAACTGCACGTTCAGATACATTATTTTTAGGAGCACAAAAGATAAGTGGAGACGATGTTCGTACTCAAACTGTACTTGCAGCTCAAACTGTCGCCAACGTCGTCAAATCATCATTAGGGCCAGTTGGATTGGATAAAATGTTAGTTGATGATATTGGTGATGTCACTGTTACCAATGATGGAGCCACCATTTTGTCTTTATTGGACGTACAGCACCCTGCAGGTAAAATATTAGTTGAGTTAGCCCAACAACAAGACCGTGAAGTCGGTGATGGTACCACAAGTGTCGTTATCATTGCTGCCGAATTGTTAAAGCGTGCACACGAATTGGTGAGACATGGTATTCACCCAACTACAATTATAAGTGGATATAGATTGGCTTTAAGAGAATCTATTAGATATATCAACCAAGTTTTGTCACAAAATGTCGATCAATTGGGCAAAGAAACTTTGATAAACATTGCTAAAACATCAATGAGCTCTAAAATCATTGGTTCTGATTCCGATTTTTTTGGAAAAATGGTAGTGGATGCTATGTTGGCCGTAAAGACCACCAACGGTAAAGGTGAAACCAAGTACCCTGTCAAAGCAGTTAATATTTTAAAAGCCCATGGTAAATCAGCCTTAGAATCTGTTTTAGTTGATGGTTATGCTTTGAATTGTACTGTTGCATCGCAAGCAATGGTAAAGTCAGTTAAAAATGCAAAGATTGCTTGTTTAGATATTAATTTACAAAAGGCAAGAATGGCCATGGGTGTGCAAATAAATATAGATGATCCTGACCAATTAGAAGAAATTAGAAAAAGAGAATATGGTATAATCATTGAAAGAATTCAAAAGATCTTGGCTAGTGGTGCTAATGTTATTTTAACCACAAAGGGTATTGATGACTTGTGTTTGAAAGAATTTGTTGAAAATGATTGTATGGCAGTTAGACGTTGTAAAAAAGAGGATTTAAGAAGAATTGCTCGTGCCACTGGTGCCACTTTGGTGTCATCCTTGTCTAATTTGGAAGGTGAGGAGACTTTCGAAACTTCCAATTTGGGATATGCCGAAGAAGTTGTTCAAACCAGAATCAGTGATGATGAATGTATTTTAATCAAGGGTACAAGGCAACACACTTCAAGTTCCATAATATTGCGTGGTCCAAACGATTTCTCCTTGGATGAAATGCAAAGATCATTACACGATTCCCTTTCTGTTGTGAAACGTACTTTAGAAAGTGGACACGTTGTACCAGGAGGTGGGGCTGTTGAAGCTGCATTGAACATTTATTTGGAAAATTTTGCAACAACCGTTGGCTCACGTGAACAATTGGCTATTGCTGAATTTGCAAATGCTTTATTGGTTATTCCAAAGACCTTGGCTCTGAATGCTGCCAAAGATGCTAGTGATTTAGTGGCTAAATTGAGAACTTACCATGCTGCTGCACAAATTGCTAAACCTGATGATGAAAAACGTAGAAAATACAAAAACTATGGGTTAGATTTAATCAATGGTAAGATCGTCAACGAAGCAACTAACGGTGTATTGGAACCAACAGTATCCAAAATCAAATCCTTGAAATCCGCTTTGGAAGCATGTGTTTCAATTTTAAGAATTGACACTATTATAGAAGTTCACCCTGAACCTCCAAAAGAAGATCCTCATGCTCATTAAAACTGGTAGTTTATTCTATGTGTATGGTGTTTAATAGATGTGAATTTTTTTGCAATAGCTAGAAGTAAGCGTGGCACTATTGATGCTAGAGTTTAATTTTAGAGGGGTTCGATCTCAGTTTTCGCATATCTACAAACCCTGTTCAGGTATTATAGAGACTGCAATGAGCAACCAGTTTCAGGTAATTTACCAATCTACATTTGTCTTACAAATTTTATTTATTAGGTCTGTCGTGACAAGTCATAAATTCATGTTTATTAGTTTTTATACAATATTGTAGAATCTACTATACTTATCATGGAGCGTTTCTTCTTTATGGGTATACTATTGTAAGAGCTTTCACTTAAATTGTCTGAATATAATGATTCTGAAGAACTAGAAGAATGTAAGGATAATTTCGATTCGATCGAATTTGAAGAACCAACGGCTTTAGATTTTTGCATCATCCGTATTTTATATTGTTGGTGTTGAATATATTCTTCATGTTGCCTTATGATAGGTTGCAAGAAAGGGTATAGACTAATAATCAATTCTTCCTTTGTAATATTGGTTTTCCAATTTAAAATATTTAACAATTCACGTTCAGCTAAATTAACTTCTTCAAGAGTTAATAACCCATCAGTGTATTTTGTCCAATGTTTATTTAATGGTGAACTATCGTTTAATGATTTAGCAGCAACTATCAAAGCACTTAAAAATATACGATGTCTAGTAGTTTCCATCCCTATGGCATTGGCAGGTAATAGATTGCGTAGTTTGTTAAGGTATACTATGGTGGCCATTAATGTAGGAGTTTGTACGTTGGAATAATTTATTAAATTTTTAATAAAATTCGTCAAGGAAATACTATGGTTATAAGGTGATATAATGGTAGAAGAAGTTGATGATAGTTTTCTGTGATGCTGGTTTCTCTTCAGTGGTTTGACTTGTATAATAGAATTGGTGGTTGCAACTAGAAAGTTGACCATATCTTGTGATACTGGCTGTCTTGAGAATATTTTCAAAGCTTCTTTGTCTGACATTATGGGATTAATAGTATGTTTGATATGAAGTAAAATGTTATTGATCTAAAAACTAAATTGTTTAAATAAATGAAAAAATAGTAAAAAAAAGGGGGAAATGGGGAAAGGATTAAATGGAAAAAAGCTTTAAGTTATATATAATTATGTTTATTCATTCCCAAAAGTATATTTTAGCAGTAGTATAGTAAATTTGATAATGGTCGATCATATGGTAACAACAACTGGTGGAAGAAAAAAAAAATTACTAGAAAAAGTTACAATACCAAATTAGGAAAAAAATTATTTTTGCCTTAATTTTTCGCGTGTTGCAAATTTTGTGTAAGGGGGGACCCAGATTTGTTTTTGTTTTATTTACGTAATTAAGTTAATGAATGAAAGGGGGGCAGCAGGTCCTTTAAACAGGTTCGTCTTTACGCCAAAAAAAAAAACTGTACAACAACAACAACGCCAACACACCAACGCCAGCAATGTCAACAAACATCACCAATACCGCCCACTCACACAATAAGCCTTTTTTTTTGTTTTCTTTGTTGACGATAGCAAATTTCGATTGTTTTACTTTGTTGGCTTTGCTTCAAAATAATCTGACACACGAAGAAAGTTTAATTGTAGAGTTTATCTTGATACACTCCTTCTCTGTGTCTATGTTTTTAACTGATGATGACGTCTGCTGTCAGTTTACTTACGTATCGTTAACTCACACTTTTACTTAACAACGGACGTCATTACAAAGTTTATAGACTATACAATCGCATTGCCATGGATCATTACCAATGTATTGAAATGGAAGTGGACAATCCCTCAAAACAATAAGAATACGTGATCTATATAGTTAATCAATTATGATACATTTATTAACGATTTTATTAACTTAGAAGTAGAATTTAAGCCTTATACAATCAAACGACAGTCACGACAATATCAAAAAAAAAAATTTCGTCTGTGTTCAAATTTCTACGTGTTGTTTTTGTTGTTGTTTATTTGTTCTGGCGCGCAAAATGTTTCTCAGCCGACAGCTCCATGCATGAATGGTAGTGTATGAACACGGTCATAACCCAAACCAGATTCAAAGGACGTGGGCGAATTGTGTTATTTAGTAGTCGTTTCACACAACCACGTATAGATTATGATACATTCCTTTAAACAAAATAAAAAAGTTGTCTTGGTGGTTCTGAACGAGTGTGAATCCAAAACAGATAATAAATTCTCAGAACCAAATAAGCGTGTCATTTTTAGTCTAGACTTTCCTTAAAACTAAAATAAAAGTATCGTCTAGTTTTGGTGTGTAACAAATATATGAAGAACCCCATACTCACTAAAATGCTTTAACTTCTTGTGATCTGTTCACATTTATTATTATTGTTTTATATAGTTTAGTCCATTCTTTCTGAAGATCGTTTTTTGTTTCCTGTTTGTTAAAGTCGGTTTAGAATTTCCTAAAGTGGTTTGTTAGTTTGGTTTAGCAAATCTCTTATATTGGTTACATATGACCTAACCCATAACGAGTAAGTCTTATTTTTTTTTGGTCTAATTGCGTGGATAAAGATTTTATCTCTACATAGCAACGACAACTTGATTTGCAATTTTATTAGTGGCAGTGATACTACATTCTCAACTAATATTGGTGATAGATGTTAAGTGTGTTTATCCCTTTTAGTTATTAATGTCCTAATTAGGTTAATTGATTGAAACGGCGTGCATTTCAAATAGCTAACTACTTCCTGGCTTGAGCCAAAACGATTTACAATTTAACAGGGGTTGGGGGGAATAGAAAAAAAAGATTATTTACATTCTCTGTTGATGCAGTTTGATGTCTTTTGCTTTTACTGTGTTGGGTAATATAAAAGATTTTGGTTTCCTAGTCAAAAACAGTTGGCAGAGAATAAAATGGGTTGGACTGTCAAAGTTTTTCACTGTTTTTAGAAAAAAATTGTTGTTGAGTTGGCTACCATGGAAGATTGACAATTCAATCCACATAAAACATTATTTTCTTTAACTTGGATCAATCAATCCACTCTTATAGTGTCTTTTTTTCGGTTAAGTGTGATTAAAAATGTTGATCACTGACCAGTTGCAACAGAACAGTACTGAGACTGAAATATAATTAATCAGCCTCTCAAACAATAAGAGATACCTTTTGTTCAATAGAAAGAGTTGAAAGAAACCAACCCTCTGCTCATGTTGAAAAAAAGCCTTGGCCAGTAAGTAAAAGACCTGCTTCATCTCACTTAAACTCTCACAAATATTTTAACTTGAAGTTACATGTATATTTTGGTCAACTTTGCTTGATCTTTCTATAGATCTATTTACTCATTTTTCAGCAAATATTCTATCATCTTCTCTTTCTTCCTCTTTCTTATCATCATGATAGTTGAATCTAATTAACATCTGGATAATAGAAAAATGCCAAAGCAATAATCAAATAAGTGCTCAACAACATGGCCCCTTCCAACCAATTGCTTTCTCCATCCAAAATCACTAAATTGGTAATGAATACACTGACAAATAAAATTGCAGTTTCAAATGTGGAGAAGTATAATGACATTGGCACATCAATAGCCCAGCCAACCAAAACCATGAATGGAGTTACAAAAATAGCAATTTGCAAAGAAGATCCAATAGCAACACCAATTGCTAAATCCATCTTATCTTTCATAGCAACAACAATTGCAGTAACGTGTTCGGCAGCGTTACCAACGATAGGGATAACAATTAACCCAATAAATGTTTTGGACAACCCTGAAGATTCAACAATCTCATCAATTGATCCAACTAAATAATCAGCACAGAACGATACCAAGATGGTTGTCAATAACAATACGACCAAGCCAGCAGTCATACTTAAATGACCATCTTCTTCTGTCTTCGGACCAGTAACAACATCAAGGGTGGAGTTTTGGCTACGTTCATTCAAGATCGCATCGGCACTTTGGTCTTCTTCAAACAATTCTTTGTGGGTTTTCAAAGAAAACAACAAGTAAAACAAGTAAACGATCAACAAGACAACGGAAACACCACGGGAAAACGATAAAATCAATTCATCGGAACTCCCCGGTTCAGGAAAACCACCACCCTTCTTTGGTGTAGGTAATGAGGCATGGAAAGCAGCTGGGATCAACAAAGATGCTGTTGCCAATGCCATCAAACTTGACATTGTTTGAGCAACGGTTTGGTTGAATGTTTGCTGAACTCTTGTAATCCCACCAGCGACAAAGCAGCATCCCAATACTAACAATAAGTTACTCAAAATACTACCAAGCATGGAAGCCTGAACAATTCTCACCTGGTTGTCTTTTAAAGCAATGATAGAGACAATCAATTCCACAGCATTACCAAAAGTGGCATTCAATAATCCTCCCACTGTTTGACCAACGTGTTCACTGATTTCTTCTGTAGCAAATGCCAACACTGACGCCAATGGAACAATGGCAAAGAAATTCAACAAGAACCTGGCAGTAGCACTCCATTCTAATTCCCCAGCAATAATACCCAATGGAACAAAGATCAACAAGTAATTGACTGGTGATGACTTCAATGTAGACAATGTGCCATTGTAAACTGATTTCTTAGCTCTGTGCATAAAATTCCCTTGGTTTCTAGAACCTCCCAATAATGGTAAGTCACTCATTCTCTGTTGGTTTGTTTTATTTGTTGTTTAATTTGGATTCTTTGAATTCAAGGTAGAATAATAGAAAAGTAACCAAGCAATTAAAGAAATAAATAAATAAATAAATAAATTCGAAAATTAAAGAATGATGGAAAGAAAAAGTTAAAAAGTATACTTTTCTGTTGTCAAAACTTGTTAATGAAATTTTAAACTTTTATTTAGGGTAGCAATCTCAAGAAGAAGAATTTGGAGGGGAGAAGAGACAAAGAGAAAAAAAAAAAGATTGGGGTGGTTGGTGGTTAGAAATTCGCATAATAAATTGAAATACAAACAACCACAAAGAAACGACTTTGAACGACCTAACCAGCCAACCAACTTTACCTAGTCCAAAATTCTATTCCAGGAATGAGCATCAATACCAAGTTATTTTAGGGTTAAACTTGTTGATAATAAAGATCCTAAAGTGTACTATAATAGTTGAATATTTGTTCTCTCTTCACCAACGATTATGTAATTTTTAGACAAAACATATTCAGTAAACCTTGCTCAACTCCCATTCTTAGTTTATCCTTGGTGTAAGGGAAAAAAAAGTATGTTCAGTAAGGGGGAGGAAAGGGAGAACAACGACTCAAATTCTTTCGTTCCCCTGCCCGCATACAGATTTAGTTAGCCGTAGATCATTTTGCTCTATTGTAGTATTGTCATTAAGCCTCGTACACGATCTCAGTTTTTCTGACACAAATATTTTTCTGGTCCTATGGAGATCAAGATGATGGATTATATAACTTGAAAAATATATAATAAAACTTTCTTTAAGAAAAAATAATTACATTACCAGTTTGTAGAATATAATAATTGTATGTTAAAAACAATTAAGTCTATAGTGTTAGCTTATTTTTGCATACCTCGGAAATGAAAGGTAGGTTCTTTTTTTCACATTTTTTTTGTCAAAATGTTGTAACAAAAAATTAGCAATATGGAATCTGCTCCACATTTGCGGAAACAGATTGCATATCAAGTAAGTTAGTTGATGACTTGTACTAGACAGTGGTAAATTAGATTATTAGAATCATGAATGGAAGAAGAAAGTGTTTCTGCTAAACAAAACCAAGCTTAATACCACACTATGTTACTTCGTTTCTAGTATCTGAACAGTACCTTGCAGCTCAGAAAAATTCATCCAACAAATTCGAATCAATATATTTCACGTGACATTCATTTGTCTTGTGGTATATTATTTGCAGCTTTTCCATACCCTCTCATTTAATCTACAACTACTATCTAAACCAATAAAATGTTTACAGTCTTATATTAAAGTACATTGGGTCATTTCAGCTATCATATAATGTATCATAAAACTATCTATATATCAAAGAAAAAAAAAAACTAGTCTCTCTATCTTACAATCTCGTTCCATAAATATGGAGTAAAGATTACAATTGCAGTGAACAACACTTCAAATGCCTCAAATAATGCCAATGGGAATCCCAAAAGTCCTCTTTCTATAAAATTCAAATAGACCGAATAGAAGGCAACACTGAAAAAATGGTTGAATAACAACATTGGGAATGGTAACATGCCACTCAATAATCCAATTGGCCCGTTAACACATTCTCCACCTCTTTGGAAATATTTAAAACAACCATTTCTTAATATTCTTAAAGGTTTCTTATCAGCGGCAAATAATGAATATAATGAAATAGATAATGTGTTGATAACAGCGTCCAAATTCTTTCTTTTTCTGTGGAATGTCTTTAATCTTTTAGCAATCAATTGGTGATCATCAAAATCTTCAACAAATTTTGGATGCAACAATTTTGCTAATAACACACTATCATTTAAACCAACTGTCATACCACCCCCAGTTAATGGATGTCTCATATTTAAAGAATCACCTAACAATATAAACCCTTTATGGTTTTCACTACCTTGTTTCATAGCAGAAAGATACTGGTTTGGCATGATTCTAAACTTTCTTTCTTCAAGGGCTTCCTTAAAAGCAGGAACAGTCTCTTTAGGAATTGCTGGCAAAATGTTATCTCTCAAATACTTGTAAACTGCATCGTTAGCAGCAGAAGGAGGTTTTGATGAAACATAAACACACAATACACGTGTTTCAGTTGGGGACACTGAATATATCAATGCTGGTGCATGTCCTCCCAATAACACATGACCTTTGCCCTTAGCTGGTAATTCAGCATTCTTCAAATACAACCCAATAAAGTAAGAGCCAATGGTTGGAACATTAGTAGGACTTAATTCCTTTCTGAATTTGGAGTAAATACCATCACAACTGATTGTCAACTTTGCATGGTAATCAACAGTGCCACTGGGTTGTTTTGTTTGCACACCAATAACTGTGTTAGGATCCAGAGGATCACGCAAAATCTTTGTTACTGTTGCTTCAACTGCGGTAACATTTGGTTCATCACGACAAATTTGTCTTAAATTCATAAGGAAATCCCCATGGTGAAATGCAGCCCCACGTACTCTTTCATCAAAATCCCAGTCATCAACATTCAATGTGGAATCACTATCCAATTTATCATTTACACCATCAACGGCATCAGGAACTGGCTTCACTGGATTAGTGATACAGGCATCTTTTTTCAATGGATAAGGGATAGTAATGGTCTCGTCATAATATTTGATATAGTACCCAGTACAATCAACAGCCCTAATATTATTAATAGCTTTGATCATCCCCAACTCTCTTAATGCCTTGATACCAGCCGGTTGCATCAACTCTCCAACAATTCTATCTGGCTTGGACCAGTCTCTTTCCACAATCAAAACCTTTCTCCCTTGTCTGGCAAAAGCAGTTGCAATGGTGGGACCAATAACCCCTGCACCAATAATAATAGCATCATACTTAACTGAACTCATGATGGACTGGCACTATTCTCTATAACTTTATTTTTTGTTTGTCCTTTTTTTTTCTTCCTAAACAACTTCGATAAAGTGAATAAACAAAATTTAACGAAGGAAAAACAACTTGATGAATGAAAACAAAATGAAAAATGATATTTAAAGAAATGTCAAATGGCTAGAATAATTAACTCTTTATATATTGTTTTTTTAGCCTTGCCAAATTAAAGCAAAAAAAAAAATAAAGTGGAACCCATAAATCACCTTATGAAAAATTTATATGGTGTTGATGATTTTTATCGCATTGTTTTTTCGTTTATTCGCATCACCTTTTTTTTTTACTTTGGGGAGGAACGAGGACGTGTTTATTTTTATAAAAAAAATATACGATGACACTGCCTTACGTCAAATTAACAACATCAAATAATAAATTACTGATTGGCTGAAAAAATAATACCAAACAACGCTTATAGATACGAAGACAAAACCGATGAGATTGCGCCTCAAATGATGAGCAGATTATTGAATCGATAGAGTCTGATATCTCATCAGAAGAGAGGATACGTGTCTGTAGGCTTGTAACACTGTTGTCAGTTGATCGTCACAAGAGTCGTAGAGACAATCAAGAATCTGAATGGTATATCAATATACTTCCAAGTATTAATTGTCTAATGCCATTCATATGAGTAAACACGGCTGTTCCATCAATTAATTAAAATATATACTATCTACGGTAACTATTCACTATCCTCATCATCCTCATCACTATCTTCTTCGTCAGCTTCTTGTAACCAGGTAATAAATTTGGCAGCTAACGTTCTCACCTCATCGTTCTCACCATCGTTCCACCATTTTAAAATATTTTCTTCCTCAACGACTTCCATATCGTAAAACGATTTTACACCAAGAAATAACACAATCTGATTATACGCTTTGTCCAATACGGAAGACTTTTCTTCCACAATATTCAATAAATCAACTTCTTCCTCTGGACTAAACACTTGTCTCTTAAACATGATCCCCCATTTAGTAAAAATCTTGGTAGCAGCTTCTTGTGGAGTTAAGGTACCGGTTGTTATAAAGTCAACAATCTTATTCACCAAAGCTTGTGTGGTGACCGATCTTACGTCATGATAAGTGACATTCATCGACATTCTCAACGTATTCAACTCTAACAAAGCAGTGTCAATGTCATGGTTATTTTCAATAGCTCGTGTAACCGTGGCCAACCCTTCTACACCGAAGTCTTCTTCTTCTTCACCTTCATCACTTTCAAATGCTCCTCCATTATCACTGATCATAGAATTCATCGACAATCTACGTCTATGAGAATGTTTTTTGACTTTCTTATTGCTAACAGAAGCAATCGAGTCGTCAGAGACATTCAAAGACTTCATTTGGTAGATTATACCCGAGTAAGTGCCATTCCCAACAAATTCTTCATCATCTTCGTCGCCACTCTCTATTTCTGACTCATATGCAAATCCTTTTCCTGTTTCACCAACCAATTCAACATCTTTAACTGCCAAGACCGGCACAGCATTTCCATCTTCATATTCATTTTCGTCTTCACTGTTGCTCTCGTCATCAAAATCTCCAAACTCATTCTCCGTAACGATCGGAGTTTCAACAATCTTTACATTGTGTGGAATTACTTTGTCGTCGCCAATAATTACATTAAAACCAATTACTGAGCCAGGTGACAACGTAACATTATTTCCAATTTGTGCATCTGCTGCAACTATTGAGCGATTTAAAACTGAATTGTCTTTGATGACAGCATTGTCCCAAATATAGGAATTCTCAATCACAACATTTTTACCGATGGTACAATTTCTTCCAATAACAGAATTCTTTATCTGTGTGCCTTCACCCACACTAGAGTTTCTCCCAATTGAAGTTGAAGTGCCAATCTTACAAGATTGTGCCAATATAATCTTATCCTCTTTGTAAATGTTATTGAGTTCGTAGGAATAAGAATTGCCTTCAACAAGGTTGGAATCAGGAACCAAAGGATAACACCAACGTGCCAATATGTCTTGAGATATAGCATCATAAGTGCTCCAGCTTTCCACTCTTGCTGCATATTCGGAACTATCCTTACTGATATAGGCGTAAATTGTTTTCTTGAGCAAATCTGATGTCAACACCCCTTTAAGGAAATCACTTCTAAGATACTGATAATCAAAGTTTTCCTGAAATATTTGTGGAACATGAGGCGAGCAAATATCAACGTGACAGTCTATCAAGTCATTGCGCACCTGGAGTTCACCTTGGAAATCTTCCAACAATTCTGGATCAATGGATATACATGTCTTTTTACCACTTACTGGAGGGATACTCTGGTAGAATATACAACGATTAGTCTCCTTGTCCAACACAAATGCTGCAGGGTCTATTTGTGATCTTGTTCTATGCAAAGGCGAAGCCTGATTCAATACCATGGTGGCAATGTGATCCTTATCTTGTGCTTTTTTCTGTTTATGGAATTGCAATGCCTTGCTAAAATCCATATTGGTAACCACATCCCCAGATACTAATAAGAAATCACCAGCAATTAAGCCACGATTGTCCAAATCTCTCATCGTGTCACCAACAGATCTTGATTCAATTGACATGATCGTGGTCACACTGAAAGGCGAGTTATCACCCATCCATTTGGAGTTTTCAATATATTCTTGAATCTGATCAGCATGTGCTGAACACATAAGGTAAACTTCATTGACCCCGGCATTGGCTAAAAATTCTAAAGTGTACTCGATTAAAGGGACATTGGCTAATGGTAACAAACATCTTGGATGCACCGCTGTTAATGGCATAAACCTAGTTTCGAAGGAGTCTGTCAAAACAATTGCTTGAAATCTCTCATCAACTAAGTCTTTCAGCTTCTTCGATTTCGATTGCGTAGCTGCTTGCTTTTTCAGTTTTGGAGCCATGTTGGTTGTTCGTCTTGCTTAAAAGAACTTTCAAGATGTGATTTTTCATTACAAAAGAGAAAAAAAATTTTTGAAGTGAGTAACAGAGCTATCAACTGTTTATAGAACAGAAAAAAATTACAAAATTTTGGTGTCTGGGACTGTTGATACGTAGGTGCTGGCTGCACATAAGGTTGTTGATTTTGCATTGGTTGCAGTTGTTGGTACTGTTTTTGATGTGTTAGTGTTACTTGCGGTTGTTGATATTGGTGTTGATATGACAGTCCTTCTTGGGGTGCTTGCTCATAAAGTTGTTGTTGATATTGTTGTTCGTATGCTGTTGTTGGTTGAGTATAAACTTGTTGTCGTGCCTGAGCATAGACCTGTTGTTGTGGTGGTTGATTATATTGCGCTGTTTGTTTTTCTGTCATTACTTGTAACACCACTGTGTCTGTATTGATCATTAAACTTTATATTCTGTAAAATAAGGAATAGATACCATTAATCTAAAAAAACTAAACTTATAAATATATACACATAAATTAAAACAGGAGAAACACCCTCTTCTCTATTGAGTAGCCTTTTCTTGGGCGACTTTATTAGCTTCATCAACAAGACGTTTATCTTCAGCTTCCTTTTCCATAATAATTCTCTTCCATTCTGGAATTGGTTTTGGTTTCTTTTTATTTATCTCCTCTTCTTTCATAGCCAACAAAAGAGTACCCAATAATAATATAATGGTGATACCTTGTGCGTACATTCTTGCTTGAACAGCTTTTTGTGCGGTATCCATAATTTTGTCTCTGTTAACCAATACCCAAGAACCATATAAGGAACCAGCCCAAGCACTTATGATAATTTTATATTTATTGTCATTCAATACGGTGAAACATTTGTCACTAAGCGATAATCTGTTCCATTCACGGTATTCTTCCAAATATTTAGCTTCCTGATACTCCGATTGATGCATCTTTCTATCGAATTCAACAGAACCTTGATCAGCGAAAAAGGCAGCCACAGAAATTGTTGGCATAGCAATTATGGCTGCTTTGATACTTGGATTGAATGTTGCAAATCTCGCTGGATGTCTATGCTTTAAATATTGGTACAAACCGACTGAAAGTGCACCACCATAAAACAACCCTTTGGCACCTTCTGAAATAATATGTGAAATGTGAGCGTCTTTTTCTTCTTTGGATAAGATCTTCATTGTGGAATTAAGATGACTTTGTGATTAAATTGTTGACTTCTTTAAGCCTTTTAATGTGGAGGAAAAAGAAAAATCTATAATTAAAAAAAAAAAGATAAAGCAGATAATTCTTTGATCTTTATATACTTGGTCTATATGTAGTAGGGGAAAGTCGGAGTCGGAATTTGAAAAAAAAAGAGAAAAAAGAACGAATATTTAGACTGTAAAATTCAAACCCCTGCTGATTAGTATATAAAAAAAATGAGTTCATTTTTCCTTTCTTTTTTTTTTTTTCGCGCGGATAGCAACGGTCATTAAGTTAACGAGATAAAAAAGAAACAACCAGATAATTATGAAAAGTTGTGATGGTGTCACGTGCGAACATGAGAGTCATGAATTTTGACGAAAACGTCAAGCTTCAGTTTACAAAAGACCTCTTTATTAAAATCGAATTGCTTATAGGGTCGTCGATGATGAGAAGGTGTACAATTGATATTACTTAACTGTTTATTATGGGTAAACGACATATTTATAACTGTGTGTGGCTATATCAAAAAATTCCCCGGACATGGGAATAAGAGAATTATTTTTTCTGACTTATTCCTCTACGTAAACAATAAGAAAAGAACCGAATTCTGTAAAAGTGTCAAGAACTTCTGGTTATTTCAAATATTGTTTACATACATATCTTTTAAGGTTCTTGTTTAGAGTTTAACTGTTTTCAATCTTTTATTTTCTACAATTACAGCCAAATATGGATCACTTTGAGCACTCCGACGTCGGATCCACAGTTTCTTATCACAACATGGATCACAATATGCCTGGAATGGAAGACAAATGCTCCATGAATATGCTTTTCACATGGGATTGGAAGAATACTTGTATTGTATTCAAATGGTGGCATGTTAAGACAGAAATAGGATTTGTTTTATCACTCCTTGCAATTGTATTATTGGGCGCATTATACGAGTTCGTCAAAGCATGGTTCAGTAAATGGGAAAGGAATGAATTGGCAACATTGGGTGCTTCCAATGCTTCAACGATAACACAGGAAAAACGATTCAAAATCAAAAGGGGAGTTTTGTATGGTTTTCAAGTGATTTACTCATTCTGGTTAATGTTAGTGTTTATGACTTATAATGGATGGTATATGTTAGCTGTTGGTGTTGGTGCTGGCTTAGGTAATTGTATATGGGGGAGTTCCAGCGAATCCAGCTCATCTAGAAGCTTATCATGTCATTAGTGTAATTTCCCAATAAAAAAGCTATACACGAGAGAACAACAAATAGAAATGGTTTGAAGAGAAGAGCTTAAATTTCATAGCTGTTGCGAGAAATAAATAGACAATTTATTCTTAACAAAACATATATATCTAGATATTGAAACCATTGCAAAATGATGTAGTAGTTGATGCCACTACTGTAAATTTAAAGCCGTGGTAGCTAATCAATTATATGTCAATGATACTTACGTTGATGGGCATCTCTTAACACCAAACATATGTTGCAGAATATTTTTTGTTCACTGCGTCTATAAAACTAACAAAAGAAAAATTTTAGAAGACCTTTATTTGTACCATCTCATAATCAGATACAACACACTACATCCTAAAATGAGGTCCCCGAATGGATTCTTGCTGTCACAATGGACTAGATTACTTGTACTGAATAGACGCATTTCCCATCATTATACATGTATTCGTTGGAATCACCTGAGTTCAGATTCTCAGCAAACAAGACAACAAGTACCCATATCACCTGAGATATCTGGAGAGATAGATGCTATCGGTAAAAAATCAACAGAAAAATCATTTGAAGGACTTTCTTATGATCTTAGTCAACTCCTTGATGAAGATACTTTAGTGGGGAAGCAAAAAGATCAAAATCAAAGTTCGGAACAACTTCCAATTGGAAGTATGATGGAATCATCGAGTGATTCTGAACCAATGGATTTTCAACAATTAAGCAACTTTATCAAAGAAGCTTACGAAAAGAATCCAAACTACAAAGAAATGGAAAGGAGCCCCAGTGCTAAAAGAAGACAAGTGGATTATTTTGAGGCTTTATTTTCTAAATATGGTGGTACACTGGATCGTGGCAAGAAAACGAAAACAAAGTCATCTGTTTCTGATTCTGAACTGGATAGAATTTCATCGCTAAAGGAAAAGCTTAGAGGGGAACTAACCTCGAGATGTACTGTAGCATTAGAGCCAACATTAACCCATTTCAGGACATACAAGACATCACATGAATTATTTCAAACTGCTCAAACAATCCTAAACAATTTTGCAAAAAAGTTGCAAAATGTGGGTAAGAAAACCAGAAAAACAAACACAAGCGAAACAGATTCAGTGAAACTAACACAAATAAGAGAAGAAATATTTGTCCAGCATTTGTTTCTGCCAATAGACAAAAACAGTTGGTTGGATGTACATGAAGAATACGTTAATAATGTCGAAACACAATCAAGATTATCACCTGAAAATCCTATTTGTGATGTAATAACCTTACCTATTATTTTCAACGAGATAATAGATTGCTTGGCTTTTAAATTCAATCAGGGACAGTTGGCGATGTCATTATTTGATTTGATCGAGAAGGATTTCAGTTTTCATACAATTGCCGTCAACCAAGATACCTATAATTTGATATTACGTCTTGTTTGGGTATATTATGGAAACACCAACTTGGACCAATTTTACAGAAGATATCACAGAATGACTTCATTAGGATTCACTGGCGATGTGAAAACCCTAAATATTTTAAAAACTGTCTACAATGAGTATGACAGATTGAAGAACGGGAAACTGATTTTTAATAACAGTAATAGTCCAATTTATACTCCAGAGGACAATATAAGAATGGAGTATTTTGAAAAGGAATACAACAAATTAAAACGCAGACTTGAACACGGGGTACAACACAAGGATTTTATGTTAAATAATTACTAATGTGTTGTAGCAAAGAAGGTTACACTCGATGAAAAACGATGAATAGAATCTTTCAACAAGTTGAAGAATAATGTGAATCACAACATGGTATAGTAACTTATAAGCCCTTGTCATATTTATTGTAGATACGCACACGACAATACATGTATATATTATCTAATAGTAACTATAAAACATTTTTTTCCTTCTCTGTTTGGTTTATGTTTTCTGCGTTTAGGTTTTTTTTTAACCACAACCCCCTTGTTTCAATCCTGGTAGATACGTACTTCCATAAGCAAACAATTTGTCTACATATATCTACCTAACCGCTGGAAGCCTTAGAAAACAATAGATACCATTGACTGTGACACTTATTTTTTACACAATTAGATAACTCAAACACACACTTGTAGTCATATTTAAAATGTCTCAATTCGGAGAGTTTTATGATACATATCTGGTTGAGAATAACCAACAATATGATACCGACTTGAATAATTCTACAAATACACCAATTGTACAATCAAAACAACGAAATGATAATATAATTCCAAGTATAAATATTAAACAGGAAGATTTCGATTCAGTATTGAGTGGCTCATTAGATGTGAAGAAGCAGTTATCACTGTCACTAAATACCGCAGGAGTAGGAATTGGTAGTAGCTATGGAAATGGAGGAATATCCAAACCACAATCCAGAAGAAACTCTACCTATATCAAGTCTCACGAAGGAAGTGACAATGAAGATGAGGACGATCAGAATGATAAAGATGTTGGCAACGAAAGGAAACGTCGGGACAACATCAATGATAAAATCCAAGAGTTGCTAACATTGATACCCTCAGAGTTTTTCCAAAGCAACACAGATAATAATACTAAAACGGGAACTAAAGTAGTTAAAGAGAACAGCCCCGAAGACGATGCGGTCAAAAACTCTGGTACAAAAGACGGGAAACCAAACAAGGGACAAATTTTAACCAAGTCTGTGGAGTATTTGCAATATTTACAGAACCTTATTGATGAAAATAATAGAAAAGAGGTTGAACTAATCATGCGATTAAAGACCTTAGAGCTCAAGGCTGCCAATAGACCGTCAGAAAATATTCCAATCAGAATCGGTTATACGAGTGCAGAAAAAGCACTTGGAGAAATTGGGGTTGGCCCATGTTCTGAGGAATATTTCAAGAACGTGTTAATCAAAAGTGCATCCACAAGTAAATCAGGTAGACGGGGAAGTACGAGTGGATAAAAAAGAAACTCACCGACTGTTATAGTGTTTATTTTTTCTATTTTCTATTTTCTATAATCATTTGTCTATTGTCATTTTAATTTTCAGATTTTTTTTTTCGTTTTTTTTTGTATAGTATATAGTATTGGATTGTATTAGTGGGTTTCCAGCCCCTCAACAGTAATGTAAAGTTTCTATCGTTATTTCTATTTCTTAACTCTACCCAACCGCTCATTATTGTCAGCATCTTCCTTAAGCATATATGCTGGTTGGTATTTGCCATTCGGTAATTTTAGTAATGGATTTGGAACAGTGCTATTAATACCACCAAGAGAAGTATATCCTTGGTCATACATTTCGCAATATTTCACATCACATCCAATAAGAAAATCCCATATATCAACATAATTCCAGTGTAAAATTGGATGAATTCGTAAGAATTTGGGCCAATTATGATCAGTCATTTGTTCATATTGCAAAGTCTCTCCGTACGGATCAGAATGTCTAATTCCAACGATTACTGATTTTACTCTTGGGTTGACTTCATTAAGATAGTATTCAAACCCATCTTTCAAAGACTTTTGTATAATTATTGGATTCAAATGGTAATATTCAGTGGATGAAGTAATGAAATCCACCAACTGCGGAAACGGCGTTTCGGAATTAATATAGATCGAGTCAAGTTTATAATCAGGAGGCAATATATTGACAGAAGGATTATTCATTTCTGATGAAGAAAATTTCTTGTGGATAGTTGCCATCAACAAAATCAACATTACAAGACAATCTTTACCTCCGTTATAGGATATTGCTATCTCTTGTAGCCTAAGTGTTAAGTTAGTATTTGGAGGATTAACACCGTATTAACACCATATATGTGGTATTTCTTTTTAAAACAACGAATACATACCCATGTAAGTCTATAGAGCTTTCTAGTTTCTCCATACTGAGAAGAACTTTTGATTTCACAGACTCTCTTAACTCTGGATCAAATTGGTAGTTTTTATGAGTATCTGATGTCAAAACGCCATTCACAATATCACGACGCACTCTGTCATGTAAAAAGTCCTGCACAATCAGAAAACACTCAGAACATCGTTGTAAAAATCCTATCTGGCTATCTCTTAAATGCTGGTTTGTCATGCCTGATGTTGAGTTTTAGCGTTGGAAAACGTGTGGGGACAAAGTGTTTTTTTTTTCTTCAAGTTTTAACACCGATAATCGAAAAATTTAGTAGTGGAGCGAGTCTGTAAGAAATCACCACGTAAAGAGTACGATGAAAAAAAATCGAAGAAAGAACAGTGAGATACACTACCATATGATACATTTTATTGTTCCGTTTCTATTTTCCGCTTTACAAGCTATTTATGATCTCAATTAAAAGGAAACCATTATCTACTAAATCATTATAGTTTATATAAGAACTGTAGAAAGAATTCCTTAGTATCATTATCCCAATACCACCAGTAACTGTCGGACATTTTATTCTCTTCTAAAGGTTTGTCAATTTCATGTTTATTAGGTATCACAATTGCAATGTTATCATATGGTTCAGCAGACACAACAAGATACTGATACTTGTTATCATCACCACCATCACTGTCATCATCATCTTCAGCATCATCATCGTCATCGCTTTTATATTTTTCAATAAAGTTCCGACAACTGTTTTGATTTTTCGAAGTCAATTCATAGTACGACATAATTCTAAACATAGGCTCTTTTACCGTAATTTTTGGCAATTTAATATTAACTAGGATTCCAGTACGTAAAGTTTCCGGATCCCTAACTTTGGTAATCTTATAAATAGGCTTACCTATCTTTTTCCACGATCGTTTTTCTATGTTATTGATACTCAAAATGTTTTGAGAACTCAACTGATGCTCTCTCAGTTTATTCTGCTTCTCATCCAAAATCCTTCTTCGCTCCAAATTTAAATGATGCTTTCTACCACCCAAATGGGATATATATGAAGATTCATTGATATGTGTGGTAAGGCACAACTTACACTCTAGCATACCCAAATGGTTTCGGAAAACGTAAGGATCGTTGTCTATATCCAAAACATGGGTGGATAACAATTCTTGTACTCGTTGCTTTGTCTGGATGTTGATATCTTCATTACTTGCTATTCCACCAGCACCCTTTTTAGAGTTAACTCGTCCTGAGTAATCCATGGTTGTGATTACAGAAATGTGTACATGCTAGAAAGTGTGCAACTCTCAATTTTTCTCTAGAAATTATCTTTGTCTTCCCATCTCTGTAGAAATGTCGTAACAGACATTTCCAATTCCATTTTTCTTCTCTTTCTTTTTTCTTCCTCAATCTCGTTCGTTCATTTTTCCCCAAAAACGTAATCAATGTGTGCAGGTGAACAACGCGTTTATTACAAAAAGCCAAAAAAAAAAAATCAGAATACAGAAAAATTCTGATAATTATCAACAATCATCATAGCTTTTCAAGATAAAAACCCATTTGTCTTTCACAACAGCAGTTGCTAATTCAAAAATAAAAATATATAAAAAAAACAAGGAAAAAAATAACCAACAGCAAATTATACTTCCCATACTTATTTCATTGAAAGGAAGCTGAACGTTATCATTATAAACGCTGGCTCAAGTTTATTAACAAACTATGGATTCTCCTATACACATTGGTGACTTGACAACACAGTCAATTCAACAAAAATTATTCGAGACCCATATAAATAACAACAATAAGAACAAGACCATTAACAACAATTGTGCTTTATTGTCGACAATTTATTCGTCCATATACTCTGGTGTAAAAACTATTCAGTTAACAATGAAACTAGATTCTGACAAAAACAACAACAACAACAACAACAACAATGATCTCAAATTTGACAACAAAAGTCATGGTGAAATTATAGTTTTGAGAAGAGTACAAGACTCGTTTGTTAATGTTACCCAGTTATTTCAAATTTTAATTAAATTAGAAGTATTACCAACCAGCCAAGTTGACAATTATTTTGACAATGAGATATTATCAAATTTAAAATATTTTGGGTCATCCAGCAATACCCCTCAATATTTGGATTTAAGGAAACACCAAAACATCTATCTTCAGGGAATATGGATACCATATGATAAAGCTGTAAATTTGGCTTTGAAGTTTGATATTTATGAGATCACCAAGAAATTGTTTTTGGTCGATGTACATGATTTCGACAAGTTACCCAAAGCAAACAAAAGATTGTACGAGGAAGATGCCAACAGCGATAGTGATATATTGGACTCTCCCTCCAAAAAACAAAAGTTGGATAAAAAGTCTAAAAAAGATTTACTTTCCAATGGCAAAGCAATAACCAAAAAACTCATAGCATCGTCGGTATCACAGAATTCAAACTACCCATTCACGTTGCCTGCTGTAATCATTGATAATAGCAATTCAGAAATTGCGAATGACATCAAAGTTAAGTTGGGAGATGTGTTCAAACGTGATGATGAAAAACCCGATGGGATTTCGTTCGAAGACGTGAAACTGGCATTTGCAGACGCATTGTCAAGGTATACACCCGAGACAATTATCGACATTCCGTTGGATCTGAAAGGTCAAACTGCATTGCATTTTGCTTCAACATTAGCTTCTTTGAACTTAGTGTCCTCGTTTATTGAATTGGGATTGAATTCTCCAATCAGAGGTAACAATGCAGGCGAGTCCCCATTAATCTCCTGTATTCAAGTAACAAACTCTATGGAAAAAGGTAACTTCACCAAAATCCTTAGTAATTGGTTGTATCCTGATATTTGGTTGTTAGACAAAAGAAAAAGAACAGTATTCCACCATTTAACTTTACAAATAGATAAGAACGATAGCTTCAGGTTCTACACCACCAAGATTTTGGAGTATATTATAAGCGATAACAATCAGAATTTACTAGATTTTCGTGCCAATATACTTAACGCACAGGATGAAGACGGTAATACGGCATTGCATTTGGCTATAGAAAAGGATTCAAAATGGTTTATTAAAGTTTTAGTGGATTTGGGGGCTGATACTTCTATTTCTAATAAACGTGGCACAAAGCCCTCCGATTTTGAAATTATCAGGGACTTGGGTTCAATTGAAAACGATGATCAAATATTTGACTTGATATCTACCGGATTAGAGTTTTTAAATAAAAGATTGGAAATTGGGGGTGAAAAATTACCAGAAGTAGAAAGTCCCAAGGTGGTAACAACCCCCAAATTGATAGACCAGGAAGGAAGTTCGTCCTCTGGAAAAATATTCAATAGTATTCAGCAATTGCTTTCCAATACTAATGTTGAATATGAAAACATTTTGAACTCCAAAAGAGAGCAGATCAAACAATTAGATAGAGCTCTACATGATGCTACCATTGTCACTGCCAATAATCGTTTCAACACCAAAAAAATTACTGAAAAATTGATAAATTTAGACAATTTGAAATTGCAAGTAGCAAATGTTACGGATAAATTAGCTCTATCAAAGCAAGAGTTGAATGAGGAAATAGATGATACCAAAGAGTATGATGCAGACGCTCCATTCATAATACCTCAGATATATGACAAATTGAAAAAGGGTAAAGACCCAATACAAGATTTGAAGACTGACGATTATTTATTGAGCCAGTTACAGCCAGCACCAATACTAAAAGCCAGAATACAGGCTTATAAAGACATCAACAGCAAGTTAGAGAAGGAATTAAAAACTTTGGTCGATTATAGCGACTTGACTTCTAAGTTTAAGAAAGTTGTCAGCATATGTACAAATGTTGGTGTAAACGAAGTTGATGAATTTTTAGACGGGTTGTTGGAAGCAGTGGAAGGACAACAGTAATCAATATCACCAACTCAAACAAAAAAAAAACAAAAAAAAAAACGATTCCTATTCTTTTGTATGTTTATTCTGTATATTATTATTTACTTTATTCGTATTAACTAATCGAACACATGTATACTTCTAATTCCCGGTGTATTGTGTTATATGGCTCTCTATACCAAACCCAGATAGGAGTTTAGTGCCGCAGCTATTCCTGAATCTAGTTGAGCCAATTTTTTAAAGTCATTCAAATCTAATTTGTCGGTATTCTTGTCCTTGCCCAACAACTGGAAATATCTATCTACTCTAGCTTCAGGAGTTTGTTGATCTTCCGGTAATTCCACCATCGGTCCAACCATTTTATAAGTAGCCTTCACAATGGGTAAAATTTCTTTATAACCTATCTTTCCTTCCTTTTTATAGTCATACATTTTAAAGCTCCAGTTGATTTTCTGTTCCTCTGTGCCTCTACTGGTTATACTCAATGCAATTATAAACTCTTTAAAATCAATGTATTTTGAATTATCCAAATCAAAAACTCGAAACAAATAATGACAATAATCAGTCGGGTCACCAAATGGGAAAAATTGCTTGTAAACTTTCACAAATTCTTCTTCTGACAATTGGCCCAGTGGACAATCTCTTAGAAACCCTTTGTACCATTGTTGCAACTCACGTTTATCAAAATACGTGGCCTGTCGAAGCTGCCTCAAATCATCTTTTGATAATTTAGAAACCGTTTTCCCCATTGCTGCTGTAGTAAGATTTAGTATGGATGTGGAAGATTATATAATGAATAAATAAAGAACCAAAATCTGAATGTTGCTTTGTTTATATATTATTAATAATACGTTTTAAACGAGCCCAAAAAATGTAAAAAAAAAAAAGAATTATCAGTTTAAACAACTTTTGCTACGCACAGATTCCAGTAACTTTTGGAAAGGTCTCTACCGGGGACACGACACTTACACTTCCACCTACACCAAACAAAGGAAGCAAAAAAAAAGTTGAAAGAAAAAAAGGACATAGAAAATGTTGAGTTTATACTTTAAGATTTATCATTTCAACTATTCGAATAAAAAACAATGTTAAGTAAGTCCTATCGTGCTATCTCGAAGAGATCATTTTCTCAATCTCTGGTTGTTTTTGCTAATTATGGAAAGCCACAAAACCCTCCAATAGATACAGAAATCAAGTTAAAAATTCAACCAATTGTCAGAACTGGTGAGACTATCGAAGTTAAAAGAGCTAGATTATTGTACCAATCACGAAAGAGAGGTATTTTGGAAAGTGATTTGCTATTGAGTAGATTTGCCGATAAATATTTGAAAACCATGACCATGGAAGAGTTGGACGAATATGACAAATTACTCGATGAAGCGGATTGGGATATCTACTATTGGGCAACCAAAAACTACAAGATTACTCCACTACCTGATAAATGGAAGGATTCAAAGATTTTAAAAGAAATCCAGAAAATTGCTAATAATGATGAAAAAGTTATCATGAGAATGCCTGAATTGAAATTAGAACCTGAATCCAACACCAAATGAGAGAGTCTTTGTTTAAACATATACATCAAATAAAACTGGTCTATCTTGTAAATATACAACTCCTATTTATTATTGAACATCTCTTTATACAACTTTATGTAAATGGAAGAATAAATTCTCCAGAGTACACGACCCAGTTTGTATTTTCGGTATTTCAAAATTTTTTTTTGCCCTTTTTTTTCCTTCCCTTGGTTTAGAGGTAAGAAAAAAATATATAACAACAATAAAACCAGTTTTCCGTCATCTGATGCTTACCAACTTACATTTATCATATTGTCGAAATTAAATCATCATTTTAACTTTCAATTTAATTAGGTATAAACAAGATAATACAAATTTCAAGATATACTACAAACCATATTGTCGAAAATACTGAAATAAACAAACACTATCATAGAACTCATATAATTTGCTCGTATCAAATATCCACCTTCAAACCAAGGGCAACAATATAATCGAGTCTTATATTTAAATATAATTAATGTCATACAACAGTAATACACACTATACTCCAAGGTATGGTAAGAACCATTCAAAGAAGATATATGACAGCGGTACGGGAGGCAGAGAAGGAGTAACTCTGCAAGGTAATCAGAGTTCTAGTACATATATTGGTTCCGCAGGAAAAGATCGTGAAACAGGTACAAGTTCCTTATCATACTCCTCAAGCAGACGTGACACTTATGGTGGGTCTGGCTATAGATCTCGTTATGAGTCATACACTTCTAAAAACGGTTCGTCTAGTAGTAATTCTTATTACAGGACTGGACCAAAAGGTGGAAGTACTTATTATGGATCCCGAAGCCATTCAATTAATGGGCAAAGCACTACTGGTGGAGTAAGTGGAAATGGTAGTAGTAACATACCGAACAGAAGACGACCTGGATTTGATAGATATGATTCGTATTCAAAGTATCTGGATGGAAATGACAAGTTTATTTCGAGGGCTGGAAACTATAGCAGCAGCAGCAGCAGCAGAAAAAGTTCGGATCCTACAAGTAATTATGATGCTAAAGAAGATAAAAGAAAGTCATCCTATGTCAGTGCGAATAATACAAGCGATCGTTTGAATAATCCAATGATTAGCTCTGATCAACGAAGTTCAAAATTTTCCCCTCAAGGACGTAGTACAACAAGAGATAAGAAGAGGTTTGAACTGTTTGATTTCAGAGGAGATGACGGTGCAAAAAGATCTACCACCAAAGAAGCACATAATTTTTTGAATGATTCACGAAAGAGTTCCATTAGTGATATCTCAAGCCAAAAATTTTCAAGGGAAAGTTCCCGTAATGTTTCACGGGAAAGCAGCAGGCGGAGTTCAATAATAAAAATTGATCATCATACTAATGTGGACGTGTCAACGAAACCGGAAAATATAAATAGCAGAGATAACAAAACTGAGAAGAATATGACTTTGAGTTCAGGGTCAACCAAACCGAGTGTCGAAGAAGTTAGTAAATCTTTGAAACCAACAATTACCAAGAAAACTTCATTCACTGATTACTTAAAATCTGCCAAAACTAAAGCTAAAGAAGAAAAGGTAACAATCGAAAAAAGTGACAAAACGATTAATTCAGAAGAACGAAAAACGGAACCAATTCAACAAAGCGAGCAACTTTTAACGGACAAAAAGGATAATAAACTGGAACCCAATAGTGAAGTAAACTTGAAAGACAATACTGATGACCTGAAAGCTACAGCTGGCTGTGCCCTAGGACCTGATAAGAATACTGGAAAAAACGATTCAGATAAATCAGAAACGACTCAACCAAAACTTGCCCGCTCAGAATCATTTGCCGATACATCATTATTGTCTCCAGTTAATGAAAGTGATACTGATTTCAATTTCAATGAGTTAGCAGAGATACCGGAAGCAAAGGATGGTTCAGTTGTGGCAGCAAATGTGCTGGAGAACATTGATGAGAATGAAAATATTTCGGAAGCTGAAACTGTTATAGCAGATGACCTTCCACGTCTCGATGAAGGAAAGAAACTTTTACGTGAACAAACAGCAGATGTAAAGAGACACAAATTGAAGAAAACAAAATTGAATACTATTTTTAGTTCCGATGAAGAGGAGGAGGAGATTCAAGAACCAGATTTCAAACTCCAAGAACCAGAAAAACTACCAGAAGATGACCAACATCCTGATTTTCAAAATTCAAAAGCAACAACAGAAATCAGTAACGATAAAACAGAAGTAAACAAGCCAGAAGTGAAAGAGGTTGGCGAGAAAGAGAGAAATCACCAACTAGAAGATAGATTACCAATTAAAAAAGAGAAAATGCGGTCGGAGAATGCAAAGACATCTGAAAACGGTGTCAGTTCAAAATCAGAATCTAAGATTTCAAAGTCGAAGAAACTACCTTACAAAGTTAAACGTGATTCAAGTGGTCGATCATTATTACAACGAGCTTGCAAGAAGGGTAATTTTGCAGATGTCCAAGATTACATAGAGAGGGGTGCTAGTGCCAATGAAAAGGATTTCTGTGGATTCACATGCTTGCATGAGGCAGCATTGGAAGGTCATACACAAATTGTGAAATATCTCATCGAAAATGGTGCTAATGTAAATGCGAAAGCTGATGAAGCTGGTGATTCCGAGACACCATTGATCGATGCAGCTGAAAACAAACATCTTGATTGTGTTAAAGTGTTACTAGAAAATGATGCTGATCCTACTATTTTCAATATTGATGGATTCACCGCTTTAACTAAGATTTATAATGAACATGAAGGAGAAGAAGGATATGATGAAATTATTCAAGTTCTAGAAGAAGCAACTGCAAACTATAACAGTCGTTTACCAAGAGAAGTTCAGTTTGTATCAGATGCTCCTATTGGTAGTGGACCAATCATGGAGGATCCAAATGACAACTATTTTGCAGAGCTAATTAAAGGTAAGGGAATATATAAATACGCTGCAGAGAATTCAAAAGAGAAAACAGCAGAATATTTTGTTGCTGGTCATAATTTAGAAGGAAAACCAGATATTTTAATTTTAGCTGCTAGAAACGGCCACACAGAACTTGTTGATATTATACTAGGGCTAAACCCTACACCTTTTAATATTGATACCGAGTCAAGTTGTGGTGTTACTGCATTATTGGCCAGTATTGGACGCGGTCATTTTGAAGTTGTCGATTCCTTGTTGTCCAAAGGTGCTGATCCATTCAAGACAAGAAAAAAAGATGGGTTGAATGCTTTAGAAATTGCACAACACTCGCCACATTTTGATTCACGGGAAGTTAGTGTAATAATGAAATTCATGGAGAAGAAGAGTGGAACCAAAATTTTGTCTGGTATTCCGTCAAGGGTAGTATCTCGTGCAACATCTCGTGCACCTTCTGTTCCCGTATCATCAGACGAAGATGACGTAGTGGAAGAAAAAGAAATTACAGCACACACAGAAAATAAAAGTGCTGAAAAGAAGCTGGAGGATAAAATCACGAAAACAGTTAATGAGCATGTCAGCAATCGGAAACCCCACGAGTCTACAGGTCGAAAACTTGAAAAGACTCATAGCAATGAGGAAAGAAAGCGGAAACGTGAATGGTCAGACGATGAACC
Organism: Candida albicans SC5314; assembly: GCF_000182965.3. Taxonomy (NCBI): domain Eukaryota; kingdom Fungi; phylum Ascomycota; class Pichiomycetes; order Serinales; family Debaryomycetaceae; genus Candida; species Candida albicans. The sequence goes on from NC_032089.1 coordinate 1,900,210, forward strand.
TAAAGAACCACATCTTTTGAAGAAGTCAAAGTCTGATTTGAAATTGAAATCACTACATAGAGAATTCACTTCTGATGATCACCACACCAGTGAAAGCCATTCAGATTCTTTTGCAGAAAAAAGAAAACATTTATCGGCAACGCCACCTGCTCCTCCGCCACCACCACCACCACCACCTTCTCAAGCAGTTATCAAGGCACAAGAAGAACAAAAAATCAAAGATGCTGAAGAAGCTAGATTGTGGCAAGAAAAGGTCGAAGCTAAAAAGAGGGCTCGAAGAGAAATGTTTTTAAAGTCCGAGAAAGAAAAAGAGCAGAAACGGAAAGAAGAAGAAGAATTGCGAGCACAAGAAGAAAAACGAATTGCCAAAGCAAAACAGGAAGAACAGGAGAGACTTGCTAGAGAAGCAGAAGAGAAATCGAAAGAACTAGAAGAAAAGAAAGTGGGGTTGCGACAACAGTTGACATTAGATCATTATCCGATTGGATTGCGTTATTGCAAGTTTGATGGAAACCCAAATATCTCGGCTGTTGATAAATTTTTGCCTTTCTATGTATTTGTAATCGACGATAAAAAGTATGCTGTTGATTTGCAAGTCTCCTTGATCACGTCAACGGTTGTCAGCAAGGTTATCAATACTGTACAACCTCATCAGAAGAGAGAAATAAATGCAACTGAAAAAAGCAAATTGTGGAAGCTCTTTTTCAAGTTTATTGGTATTGATCCTAGGAATCCAAATTGTGATCAAAGAAGCTCAATAACAAATGGTCAAAAACAGTTTCAAAATTTGTTGCTTCATTTTGTGGAGGTAGATTTAGCTGAAGAATTTTTAAAGGAATTTCCAGAAGTACACTCAAAAGCAAAAGATAACCAAATTGATGTTAGTTTAGAGTCTTTGAGTGGGTTTTCTGATTGCGTCAAGGATGATATAATAGTTGATGGAAATCTTGAAATTGATATTGATTCCAAGAAAATCGAAAAGTTTATTCCTCCTCATTTGAATACTAGGAAAGACATTATTAGGACTGTCAGTACTTTAGCACACCCACTATGGTGATATTAGAGTTGAGCCACGTTGTTTTCTTTTAATTGAAATATACAAGTATGTAAATATTATTCACTTTGCTAGTGTAATTTTTTTTTCTGTTGCAACATGTAAATTTTCTGAAGACATCGCCAGATAGATTCTCCAGAAAAAAAATCAATAAGCATTAACGTACAGAGGAAGTCTCTTCAATAGTAAATTATATTACTTATAATACTTGTGCCTATGAGTGAAATAAAGTATGTATGATAAACCAAAATGATAATTAACATTATCGACCATTTAACTAACATATAATTAGAACAAACAGGTCTTTATTATACAACCTGGAATCAGACTATGATTCTGATACGTCAGATTATGTTGTACCAAAACTAGAATTTGAACTTAAGGAAGTTGAGGAAAACGATAATGAAGATAATAAAGGAGGAATACAAGAATCAAATGGTTCAGATGCCGAATTTGACTTTCCTTTGTTTGCTGCCAGTGACACCGTTGTTGAAGATCGAGGTCGAAGTAAAGAGGCTAAACCATCAATAATGAAAGTTTCACTTCGGGAACAATCTGAAGAAAGAGTCATCAACGAAAGACCCGAATCCTTTTATTTTGCCAAATACACAGATAAACAAAGAGAGCAATTCCAACAATGTGCAGTAAGCAGTGACGATATTTACCAACAGATGTATATTGTTGATACTCGGCCATGGAAATGTCTAAACTTAAATGAATATAATGCAAAAATAGAGAGTGAAATAGCTAGACAGAAGGCAAAGTGTCGCAAGAACAGACCAGGTAAGAAGAAAAGACAATTAAAGATTGTGTGTCGTCAAAGGAAGCTAGAAAAAGCAAAGATGAAGAAACTAGAAGAAGAAAAATTGAAAAAACTAATGAAGAAACAGAAGTTTCAACAAAAGTTTAATGGTAAACCCAATCAAAGACAAGGAAAAGGTAGAAAACCAATGGCTGGGAATAAAAAACAACCACCGAAACCAAAATATAGAACTGAATAAGTTAATATTACATAGATTTGACATTATTATAGAAAGTAGTGTGTTGGTCGCACACATAAGAAATCGTAAACAACAGAGAGAGACAAGAGAGAACAGATGTCGTGGAGTACGACGTTATCAGGTAAATGATGCTGATTTGATAACTCGTGCACGACATGGACTAGAATTACACTTAATTCGCATAGTACGAGAGAAGTGAGAAGTGTAATTTAGTGTTGTTACCGTTCGGTAATTGATATTGTTTAAGTGAGCCAATGAGAACGCTTTACACTATTGGTTCACACACGCTGAATTGTTAGTGAAATTATATAAATGAAGGAAATTCAACAAATAGAATAAATAGTTTCTTTTCACCTCATGCGACGTGAGAGTGAATCAGGGAATACAAGAATATAAGAGCTTACCATATTAAATAACCTTAAACGAAGTTTACTACATTCTAGGCGTTTCACTTAAGAGATTAGTATCGTGATCTGTTTACATCAATTGCATTGCATTGCGGCAAAGTACTTTCTAGAACTATATAACGCTGACACTGCATTTAGCTTAAGTCAGTAGGAGATTCATAGTACGCACTTCTACGAAGTGTTGCTACTACACGACAACAGACAATCTAAATATTTATTCAACCGCGATCTCTATTATTTTCATTTTTTCATGCTTTATTGACTTTAGAACAGAGAATAGACGTACATTTAATTCATAAATGACAAGCCAAACTACAGAGTATCCAACGAATGAACTAGAAGATTTTGAGGCTTTTTTGGAGACAAACTTTGATCCTCAACAGTTTGCGAACGAATTGCTTCTAGCTACTAATGGACAAGAAAATCCACATTTAGACTTGGTAACACCAATAAAAAAATTGAAGTTTGACATCCAAGAATGTGATAAAAGAATCGAAAAGATTTCCTCTTCAAATTATTCATCATTGATATCAAATTTTCAGAAAATTGCCGAGTATCAAAAGATTTTGACTACACAGATAAACCCCAACCTTGAAAGAATCAATGCACCTTTTAAGAGAATTAAGCAAGAGGTTGTCGAGCCATTTGACGAGGCAATGAAACTAAATAAAGCATTGAAGAGAATCCATTTAACATTAGAGTTGTTGCGAGGCACAAGTTTTTTCATTTTTATTATTCAACAAATAGAAGAATTGACAAGTGTTCTGAACGAGAGGGATTTAGTAAGGTTGGCCAAATTACATATCCAAATCAATCAAATGTATCAAGATGCAACCAGTGAAAAAGGTGCTGAGGTAAGCGTATTGTCAGTGAAATTGATTCGAGATTATCAGTCCATTGCCATATCAAAGAGATCAAATTTTCTTTCCCAGTGTATTAATGTTGTAAGTGGTGACTTCAACCACCCTTCGACTCTTGAACGCAAAAATCAGAAATTACATTCCCATTTATCTGCATTGTATATATTGGATAGTAGTGAATTTTTCAATGTTTTTGATCGCTCAACTATTACCAGAAAAGTTCAATCTGCGTCAGCTCAGCTATCACGAGCATTACAATCACCAAGAAATTTTACAGCAATCCTTACAGAGGTTAAAGAAGAATCGAGTGAATATTTTACCAAGTTGAGTGACATTTTGAGTGATTGGAAGTCTGAAAATGACGATGATAAATTAACTTTTTTAGAAATAGTCTTGAAATATTACAAACTGGAATCATTAACAGAATTGTTTTGGACAAAATTAAATCAAAAATTTAAGAAAAGTATAGTGGCAGCAATGGCTAGAGGTGGGCCAATTGCAAAGAATTTGAAAATTTACTCCCAGGGTCTTAAAACATCAGTGCTGGAGACATTCAAGTCAGAAGAAGAGAGGAACATGTTACTAGATTCATTGTCCATGATAGATTACAAGTAAATAGGCGAAATCAATAATAAACATACAGTAAGCGATCAAATGTAATTCATATATACCCAAACATGTAGGTCCCGTAGTACCATTACAGAATAAACATTATATATTCCAACTCAGACTAGAGACCTACTAACAAATAATAATAATGATAATAAAAAAAAGAATTGAGCTTATTGAGAAACTTTGGATTTCAAAGAAGTCAAGAAATCTCTATACGATGGTTCGCTGCCGGTTTTATCTTCCACCAAGCAGCTTGAAGCCCACATTCTCAAAGCCATCAAATCACGTTGTTGTGAAATTTCAATTGGTTCATTTGATGATGCACCAACAACAACATAGAGATTCTTCCAAATAATTGAATCGTTTTGTTCTCTGATTTTGCCAATAATTTGACGGACTCTGTAGTTGAATTCAGATTCCTCGAGAGAAAACTCAGGCAACTCAGTTTTACCAGTTGGGATTTCGTACAAATTCTCGGTACCAAACAAGTCTTGTACTAAACCTGGCACGACATTACCAGATACCCACAAGAACAACTCGCTGCCATTATCAATCAAGTATAAACCGTAGTTTTCCCAGGAAGCTTTAGAATCGTTAATTGGGTCTGGAAGAACAACATCAATTTCTGCTCCAGCACCTTCCTCATCATCTTCGTCTTCTTTGACTCCTGGTAATCCACAGGTATCAGGCATGTTATGCAAAGAATATACAGTTGGATAGATGGATTTGATTAATTGAGGAATTGGAGATGATCCCAAATTGTTTAAAGCTGCTGCTCTGTGGTCTGAAGGCACTCTCTCGCCTCTGAAAGCCAAATGCTTGGTCAAACAGAACAAAAGTAATGGCAACATTCTCAAATTAGTCGAAATTTGCAATGGTGAAGCACCAGAAACGTTTCCGGCAACTAATTCTTTTCTGTAAACGTTCAATATGTCTACGACTCTGGCAATTAAGTATTCTCTAGCTTCTGGCAATGAACTGGACAATGCTTTTTCGATAGCCTTGTGAGTGAAATAATTTGCGATTGCCAACTGATCGGCAGAGGCATAAATATCTACCAACTTGGATGATGTTGGCAAAGCCAAGTTCATAACCCTAATTCTTCTCTCTCCAAAACATGTGGAGTGCAAAACGGCGGCTTGGAAGTAAACCACAGGTTTGTTAATTGTTTCTTCAATCGACATTTCAATAAGGTAAGATTGATCTCTTGGGAAAGTTGGGAATGAACACAAATCAGAAGAACGGTTAAAAAAGTTTCCATAAAATGAAGACATTCTGAATCCAGTGGAACCTCTGACTCTTAACACAGCTTCAAGGGCAATATCTTGTGACAAATGATCGCTAACTTCTTTAGATAACTTGGCAACGTCCTCGTATTTGTTGCTAGTCCATGCTGGGTAGAAATGGGTTTGCCCTGCAGTATATCTTGCCAAGTTTGACAAAGTGGCAACATCCTGGTATGCCGAAGAGGTCAAAAACAAATCAACTGTAACCTGTGAAGAATTGCATGTGACGGCAAAAGACTTGTAAAAACTATCAGCTGGAGCTAATAAAGCCTTGGCTTCTTTAGCTTTACCTGCAACGCTAGCTTCGTCTCTTACACTCAACTTACCTTCACCAATATTTGGTAAAGTGGCAGCAAAACATACTAATTTACCCCCAATGTTGCTTATCATTTTATGACCTGCTTTCAAAGCTGGTCCCAAAGCAAAACCTTGGTTAGCATTGTTTTCAAAATAAGAAGGAAAGTCTAACAATAATTTTTCAATCGCTTCTCTATTCTCATCCAAATTGACCAACAACCCACCTGGAGATGGCAAGAATGGCTCATCTATATCAGCAACAACCAAAATCTCGGTACCTTCTAATCCTTCGTTGAAACGGATATAATGTAAGTTGGAGTCAACACCGATGAATGAAACTCTAGCTGTTTTATTTTCGTTAGGAATTCTATCTAAACTTTCCAAGATAGTTCTGGTTATGGTACCGGTTAAACCACTTTGAATAGCGTGTACAGAAACATCAATAATAAATGTGTAAACAATTGGTTGTGGGGCTCTTGCCATGTACTCTTTTGGAGCAATAAATTCGACAACTGAATGGTTCAATTCAACTCTGTCAAACTTGTTTTTGACTTGGCCACTGATTTCGTCATAGTCAAAAGCGCTTGGAATGTCGTTCAACAAATTACAAAAGTTACATCTCCAACGTCTGCCATTCTCAGCCAAAGTAACAAATGGGTTGATGTAACCACGACAACGACGACATCTGCTAATGACAGTATCACAGGTGACTGGTACATTTTCGTTTTCAATTTTCAAAGCGTTGTAAGGATTAACAACAATAGCCAATGGTAACTTTGATTTCTTCAAGAGCGATGAATTGGTTGGTACCACATTCAAAGTTGATCTGAAATACTCAGGAGTTGCATTAGCAGTCTTAGATGCTGGAATCAAAGTTGCATTATCTGGTAATGTTATTGGTGGTGGTTGGAAGGACAATTCGGCAATTGGTGGTGGAAGGTCCCTTGATAAGTCAGTGGTATACAAAGCATTCAATTGAGCACCTAAACCGATGTTGTTTTGTTGACCATATCCGCCATATCCAGCTCCGCCAGCAGGCACTGCTGATGGTGGAACACCGCCCATGCCTTGTCCGTACACACCAGTATTTGCTTGAGGTTGGGGTTGATATGGATCATAACTGAGTTGGGGTGATTGTTGAGGCTGCCCAGGTTGTTGATATGAGTATTGTGGAGCTGGTGGAACTCCTGTTGGTCCCACTCCACCAACATTCATTTGCTGAAATTGGCCTTGCATTTGGTCAACTCCATATTGTTGCACTGGTTGTTGTACGGGTTGTTGTTGTTGGAACTGATTAGGAGCTGGTGGTGTAGCCATTTCAGCTGGTCCTGTTGCATACTGAGGTTGTGGATATGCTCTTCTTCTACCAGACATGTTTGAACAATTGATCTAAATAAAAAGAAAGTCACAAGTATGTAATGTGAAACCAAAAAAAAAACAACGACTGAAAATATACGGTGATTCCTTTTTTTTTTCAAGCGCTTTTCAATATGGTTGTTTTTGTTTGTTCACTTTTAACTTGTGGTACGTGGTCAAAAAAAAAAGTCAACATACAACAAATACACGACCATTTTATATGGTAGCGTTATTTTGCACGTGAGTGTGAGTGATAATTGATATCTTGATAAAAAAAATTGATCTCCATTATAATATTTCAAATTCATTTATCACACTTTTAGATGGTAGTTTTTTCCCTTTAATTCTTTTCTTTGTATTATTATTTGGAGAGACTTTTTAGAAAGCTAATATGTCCAATGCAGAAACTGTTTTAGATACGGAAATTACCAAATCAGTTGACAATTCTTTGACAAGAAAACTCAAAGATATTGCAGCTGGTTTTGTGGGAGGAGCAACACAAGTGTTAATTGGTCAACCAGCCGATCTTGTTAAAATAAGATTGCAGACAACATCAGCTACTTCTTCTTTTCAGGTCATCAAAAATGTTATCAAGAATGAAGGAATTTTGGCTTTCTACAAAGGGACCTTGCCTCCATTATTTGGGGTTGGTGTCTGTGTGTCCCTTCAATTCTACGGATTCCATGAGACAAAACGACAAATTTTACAATACACAGGTCAGCCAAGCTTGAATTTGTGGCCACAAACTTATATTGCCGGGGCAATGGCTGGTGTGGTGAATACCCCTGTCACAGCTCCAGTGGAGCAATTGCGTATATTGAGTCAATCGTCAGGGAAACCAGTCTCCTTACGTGAAACTGTTAGCAAGATATATAGAGAACAGGGTATTGTCAATGGTATTTATAGAGGATTTGGGATAACATTGATTCGTGAAATACAAGCCTATGGTGTTTGGTTTTTGACATATGAAACTTTGATTCAAAAAATAATAGACTTGCAACATTATAAAAGCCGTGATCAAATAAGTACACCAGAATTATTAGCTAGTGGAGCTATTGCAGGAAACGCATTGTGGCTTCTGTCGTACCCACTAGATGTTATAAAGTCTAATGTGCAGAGTGACGGGTTTGGGAAAGATAGCAAATTTGGTGGCAGCTCTTTAAAGGCTTTGAGATATATTTATTCACATCACGGATTAACTGGTTTCTGGAAAGGTATTGTACCATGTCTTTTAAGAGCTGTACCTTGTAGTGCAGGTACATTTGCTAGTGTTGAATTAGCGTTGCGGTTGATGGGATGATAGTTTTCAATAGTTAATTCATTATAACATATGCATTTTTATACTTGTATTATTTTCTCCAATTCATATTTATTAATTTATTTAAACTTTTTCTAGGAACGTTGGTAAAGTTAATCTTTTATTCTCTTGCTAAAATAGAATTGTAAAAGTTTTGTACAAACATTTTACCAAAAAAAAGTGAAAACAAATTCTACTAAACTACAAAATATATATCGACTATCAAAGCACAACACGGTTTATAACATTTTTATCTTTTGTTTTACTAATTTTTCAAATATTAACTAGTGTTATTAAGTATTTGTCATTAAACCATACACCTCCTGATAGTATTATCCTTTGTGTCTGTGTGTGTGCTATTTTTTCGCCATTTTTTTTTCCTTCATCTTATGAGACCATTCCGATTTCTCTTCCTGCAAAATCTCAAAAATCAAAATTGACAAGTTCAATGTTAAATGTTAGACCACCTAAGCTGGATATGACATCGTCTTCATTAAAGTCTGCCACAAGGTTTTTTTGGACAAGCACTATACGATCGAAAAATCGGAAACAAGAGAATATTTCACTAGCAGCAGCTCTCAACTTATTAGTCAAACCAACAGAACCCACCAAAACATACAAACCATCATTATACGATTCCTTGACTAAAGGATCTGTCGAGGAGCAATTCAATAAAGTGCCTATACATGTACCAATAGCGAACGATCATGTTTCTGACAAGTTCATAAGTAACATTTTGCACGGTATCAAATCGTCCAATGTAAGCACAAATCATCGAGGAGTTAATTATTCTCAACTTTATGAGATGAACCGTGTTGATTTGAGTGCCTTTATAGCAAATGTTGATAGCCAGGAGATTTTATTCGACATCATGGAAACTTTTCAAAATCATAACAAGTTAACACCTCGTGTTTTGACAGATATAATATTAAACCGGAGATTTCATGATTTGGACAAATCACCTATCGATTTGATAGATTTGAAACAATCAACCAATTTCCAGGATTTGGATGTCTACAAAATTCAGATTGTGTTGCTCAAGAAATATCACGATTTGAAACAGCCGCTAAATATCGTTAAGAATTTGAAGCATAATTTTGACTCCATATATCTCCCTCTAATAGAGACACGAAAATTAACACCTTTTTATGAAAAAATCATATGGCATTTCACTTTTGATTATTTAAACCAATTCAAGGAACCACATTACATTGAGACATTGAACAATCTTAGAACAAGCTTTCTAATATGGGAAACAACGAATAAAAGAAAGAGTACCCAGATAAGTCAAGAAATATTAAATTTTCATACCGACTTGAACGATTTACAAAAGTCATTTTTGGAAACAGCAAGTAGTGTAGAAGATCCAACTCATATTTCATCTCTACGGAAATTATCGATGAAGTACAGGATATATGAATTGCACCCAGAGGATGCAAAGCTGGAAAGTTTTAAAAAAGAATTTGGCGATTTAGTTTTAACGCTAAATAAGATATAGGTAAAATATATCGAGGAGCCAACTCGAGCTCGCTTATTACAACTCTTTTTGTTGTATTTATTCTCTATTTTTTCTTGTGGGCAATTGTTTTGGGGGAAATCGGAGTTTCCGTTAACGGAATAATCCAATTTCTAGCCCCATTTTTTTTTTTTTCATTCAAAGATTTAGTATAAATAGAACCAGTAAACCCCTTTCTCCAAAGCTATTTTAGTGAACCACTTTTCAAAAATCTACTTGCCCTGCTTGAAATTAAGATTTTGCGAAATGAAGGTGATATCTGATCAGGCAGTGACTGAGTTTTTGAACAAAACTCTTTCCAAAGAATCAATTCTCGATGCATTTCAACCAACATTACTCAAGAGTTTGACAACTTATTCCCAAGATTCTGACCATATAGTACCTCCCAGAACTGTTCAACCATCCAATAATCCCAATTCAGATACCACACACATATATATGCCATGCATATCTCCAGATGAAGTAGGACTTAAGGTAATCAGTGGTGGTCCTGGAAATAATTCCAAGGGGTTGGGATTCCAAGGATGTGTATTGATAATGGATGAAATCACCGGACAATTGAAGGCTGTACTTAATGCCAATAACTTGACAGCTTTTAGAACGGCATTGGCAAGTAGTTTAGGTTTGACAAAGTTAATTGCCCCTAGCAATGCAAACATTTTACCAGAATTGAGTGCTTTCGGTGTCGGTTTGCAAGCTTACTGGCACATCAAACTAGCCTTGTTATTGTATGAAGGTAAAATTAAAGAAGTCAATATTTTAAATCGTACATTGAAAAATGCTGAGAAATTAGCAGACAGACTTTCCAAGGAATTCAAAAACGTCAAGTTTAACAGTTTCCTGTATCAAGATGAATCACTGGGATTCATTCCTCATGTTCAAAATAGTTCAATTATATTTGGATGTACTCCAGCAACATCTCCAATAATCAAAAAGGAATATTTGAACACAAACCCAGAAGTCCCCAAATTCATATCTTTGATTGGCTCGTACAAGCCTCATATGATTGAGTTGGATTTGGATTTATGTAAAGAACTCAAACAAAAGGGCATTTCTATCATAGTTGATTCTAAGGAGCATACATTGCATGAAGCTGGTGAGTTGATACAAGCCGAGTTTGATGAAACCCAATTGATTGAAATCCATGAGTTGTGTGCAGATTTTGATGCTACTGTTACAGACAAGAGTACTGGTATTACAGTTCAAAAGATTGTTGGTTTATCAATTATGGACTTATCCATTGGTAAAATGATTTCAAACGAAATTGGAAATAATGCAGTTGTTGTTGACGATTTCTAAGCGTTGAAGAGTAAATCATCAAAATGGAATAGTATTCATAATAGATATAATAACCTGATATCCAGCCTAGGTATTGTACATAATAGTGTGTAAAGAGAAGACTACAGTAGATTAAGCTTGCATTATGTTAACTTTATTAGATGCAATGACTCAGATTCAACAACTCTCAACAATTCCTCAGGTCAGACAAATAGTTTATCACATCTGGTAGTTGCCCAGAAAACAACAACTATGCATCACCATGTATATAAAATGGAGAATACGTAGTAACAGCTTTATAAAAAACTATAGATCCTATTTGTTGAAAGCCATCTTACAACCGCTAAGAACCAATCAAATTCGAATAATTAGTAATACGTCTGGATTGTAAAACCTATCTTTACACTACTGTTCACCGTTTCCCCCAATTTACTTGTTTATTTCTGTTTACCTATAGTTGACAAGAATAGTCTCAATAATAATCACAGGTTGATGTAACCAGACAACATGGACCAAAATAATATTTCAGATCAAAAATGTTTTGTGCAATTATAAATTGAATAAAATAATTCGTAATTGAACTTCGCGATAGCGGAAGTAAATCTCTCTCTGTGTCTCTCTGTCTGTCTGTCGCGTTGTTGCAATGGACTGACTGATTAACCAACTACTTATCAATTCTTTTTTTTTTCTTGACTTCACCAAAACACATCTTCGTCGTCCACTTGACTCCACTACCACCACACGTTCCTACACATATTTTTTTTTCCTTCTTTTCTTTCTCCTCTTTTTCTCTACTTGAACTCTAGTGTTTGATAAGACAACCTTTTTATTGCTACATATTCCATCATGGGTTTATCAAATGATCAAAGTCCTTTACTTGGAGGCGATAGCTTAACATGTTGGAACAAGAAACAATCAGGCATTAAAAGAAATTTGTCTTATTTGCTCAATATTATAACCATTGGTATCATTGCATATTTGTGCATATTTGCCAAACACTCTGATAACGATGATAATACCGGGCTTTCATTGAATCCCCAGAAGAAAAAGAACATTATCATGATGGTTACTGATGGTATGGGTCCAGCTAGTTTATCTGCAGCTAGATCATTTAGACAATTTAGAGATAAATTAGCCATCAATGATATTTTGACTCTTGATAAATATCTTATTGGGTCCTCTCGTACAAGATCTTCGAGCAGTTTAGTTACAGACTCGGCTGCTGGGGCCACTGCATTTTCTTGTGCTTTGAAATCGTATAACGGTGCAATTGGTGTAACCCCAGACAAGACTCCATGTGGTACTGTTTTAGAAGCATTAAAATTACAAGGTTACTACACTGGTTTAGTGGTCACTACTAGAATAACCGATGCCACTCCTGCTGCATTTAGCTCTCATGTTGATTACAGATTTCAGGAAGATTTGATTGCCCAACATCAATTAGGTGAATACCCATTTGGAAGAGCAGTAGACCTTATTTTAGGTGGAGGAAGATGCCACTTTTTACCAACTTCTGAAGGTGGCTGTCGTGCTGACAATAGAAATTTGATTAAAGAGTACAGCGATAAATGGCAATATGTCGGTGATAGAGTGCTGTTCGATCAATTACAGGGAGGGAAAAACGTATCATTGCCATTATTGGGATTGTTAGCTAACACAGACATTCCATATGACATTGAACGTAAGGATTCAGAATACCCTTCATTAGCTGAACAAGTTCAAGTTGCATTAACAGCTTTATCAGAGGCTACCAAGGACTCTGAACAAGGGTTCTTTTTGTTGATTGAAGGTTCTAGAATTGACCACGCTTCACACCACAATGATCCTGCCGCACATGTGAGAGAGGTTTTAGCTTACGATAGAGCATTTGAGGAAGTGATCAAGTTTATCGACAATAGTGAAATTGAAACCGTTGCAATTTCCACCAGTGACCATGAAACTGGTGGTTTAGTTGTTGCCAGACAAGTTTCTGAGCTGTATCCTGATTATTTGTGGTATCCTGAAGTATTATTGAACAGCACTCATTCCGGGGACTACTTGTCACACAAGGTGGTACACTATAAGGAGAAAGACAATACCAAGAAATTCACAAACTTTATCAAGCATGAAATATTAGAGAAAGATTTGGGTATTAGTGATTACACTGCGAAAGACGTTGATTTGATCATCGAAAAGGCAAACAATGCTGGGGAGTTGCTTTACGTGTTAAATAATATTGTTTCAATTAGAGCTCAAATTGGATGGACCACTCACGGTCACTCTGCTGTAGATGTTAACATTTATGCTCACACCAATTCTCCTGCTATTAAGTCGAAATTGCTCTCACACAAAGCTTACGATGGATTATCTGGAAATCACGAAAATATTGAAATAGGAGCATTTATTGAGTATATCACTGGATCAGATTTGAATCAAGTAACCCAATTGATAAAGAAAACAGAACATTCTCCAGACAACAATAAAGCCAAGGTGGATGACATTTTCCATGCAAACGTATTATAAGTGTGTATGTACATATACCAAGAACAAAAAATGGATCATTGTTGCTATCGGAAAGCCAAGATATTCAAAAATCTTATCTTCGAATTGTTTGAGTGATCAATCCGGATCAAACATTAAACAATACACAAACTTATTGTATGTAGAAGAAGAAAAGTAATAGAGAAAACCAAATATAAATAATAACCACATAAGATAACGTGCTTAAAAAAACTGTTTTATACTTCTCGTTCTCTTGGTTTTGTTTGGCATTGTTTGATTGTTTCGTTTTTTTTCTTGAACGTATGAAACAATAGTGGTTAGAATCATAATCGACAAATTAGCCACAGATACACGCACTAAGCCTTTTGTTTTCCCTGGATAAGCATGATTGCTTTATTTGTTATCAAAATTCTTATCCATATCCTGCATATTGTGTTACAGTATTCCATGGATAAATCAAGTGATGTTTCTTTTTTTTTTCTTTTCGCTATTCACTTGCTTCATTGTGGATAACATCACTTAGTTTGTTCAAATATTCACATAATTACGTGACTTGGCCATTATGAATTAGATGTTCCCCCCATGTTACGATTTATTGTAAGATTGCACCTTCAGCTAAGCCAGGTAGTCTCAGCCCAAGGTGGTAGTCAATTAACTTGTGCCTGCAGAAAAAATAGGCATAGAATACTTTATAGATCTTGAATCTCGTTTGTAAACTATCAACGGATAGTCGGAAAATTTCTCAGTTGATAGTGATCATAAAATAGCCAAGAATGTAATTAGCTTGCTTTTGTTTTTTTTTTTTTCCCTTCCCATGGAAAAATTAATGGTATTCTCACCAATAACCGTCATTTGTGTACGCGCATTCTCGGGTTTTCTGGATTGCGATTATGGACTTTTCGTGCAACAATATTTCTTAAAATAGATGGATAAGCGGCTCCATACCACGAAGGGATGCAACCGCAGTTGTTCCAAATGGATTTCTATTATTACGGCTAATACAATGACAACAAATCTGACTTGCCAAAAAAAAAATACCTCAAGTAATATAAATATACCTTGTATTCCCTTTGTTTCTCCCCTAAAATTATATACAGATGGTTTAATATTTCATTTGGAATTTCATATTTTTCACAAGAACACTTACATACTATATCATTAATAACGATTATCAGTCATGGTGTCTCACGACGATAGCTCAGATTCAGAAATCACTGCTCAAGAGTTTAACCCAACTGCATTCCAGCCAGATCTTGAAGCACAATCAATAAATTCTTCGGATACACAACATTCCGAGAAAAGTACAGAACCTCAATTGACTGTAACAAGAACAGAAACCAAAAAATCCCTTCACGACTTGGGATTAACATCATCTATACCTCATCCAGAATTAAATGGTCCAATTATTGAAAATCCTATATTCCCTGAAGAATATACTTTGGAAACCACTACCGGGTTGGTTCCAGTGGTGACGTTACAATCCATAGGAAGAGTGAAAACTATTCAAGAAGAAGAGAAACTAGCAGGCTTGGATTCAGAAATAGAATTTGTCACTTTTAAAGTAGGTGATCCAGAAAATCCACACAATTGGCCAATGTGGTTGAAATGGTGGTACACCTTTATAATTTCCATGTTTGTCATTTCTGCTGCTTATGGTTCATCTTGTTTATCTGGAGGACTTTCCACTGTTAATAACAAATACCACGTGCTGACTGAAGTTTCTACTTTAACAGTTTCCTTAATGGTTATTGGGTTCTGTGTTGGTCCTTTGCTTTGGGCCCCAATGTCAGAAGAGTACGGAAGAAGACCCACTTACTTTATATCATTCGGTTTGTACGTCATTTTCAACATCCCCTGTGCCTTGTCTCCAAATATTGGAGGATTATTGGTTTGCCGTTTCTTGTGTGGTGTTTTTGCATCATCTGCTCTTTCAATTGCTGGTGCAAGTTTGGTAGATATGCATAATGATACCAGAGGTCTTGCCTTATCATTTTTCAGTTTTTGTCCTTATTCTGGTCCTGTCATTTCATTGATCGTCAATGGGTTTATTGCAACCAACACAGAAAGAATGGATTTGATTATTTGGGTCAATATGGCCTTTGCTGGTGTAATGTGGATTATGGTGAGTTTAATGCCAGAAACCTATGCTCCAGTTATCTTGAAAAGAAGAGCCAAAAAATTAAGAAAGGAAACAGGAAACGACAAGATAATGACTGAACAAGAAGCTACACCATTGTCATTTAAAGAAATGGTAAATGAATGTTTGATTAGACCATTAAAATTTGTTGTAACAGAACCATTATTGGATTTGGTTTGTGCTTTTGTTGCTTTAATTTATGCTTATTTATATGCTTTTTTCTTTGCTTATCCATACATCTTTAGTACATTGTACGGATTTGGTGATGATAAAATCGGTTTAATGTTTATTCCAATTCTTATTGGTGCAGGCTTTGCTGTTATCACAACATATGTTTTAGAAGTCGAATATTCAAAATTGGTGAAAAGAAGAAAACCAGAACCAGAAGATAGATTATGGGGTGCCATGGTTGGAGCTCCTTTCCCATGTATTGCATTATTCATTTTAGGTGCTACATCTTACAAACATATTATTTGGGTTGGTCCAGCCTCATCAGGTATTGCCTTTGGTTACGGTATGGTTTTGATTTATTACTCTTTAAATAACTACATCATTGATACCTACGCCAAATATGCAGCTTCAGCTTTAGCCACCAAAGTGTTTTTGAGATCTGCCGGAGGTGCTGCATTCCCATTGTTTGTTACTCAAATGTACGAAGGCTTAGGTTTACAATGGGCTAGTTGGTTATTGGCCTTTGTTGCATTAGCTATGGTTTTGATTCCATTTACATTTTACAAATGGGGTAAGACAGTGAGACTGAAACTTTGTAAGGAGGATTATTCTGCTGCCTTGATTTAAAGAGAAAACAAAACAACGTAGACAACAATTATATAAACGAACGAGATTCGATACATATTTAATTATTATTAATATAGATACAATATAGAATATATAAACTTTTTAAAACTATGATAAAGTTAAGATATTGTATTTGTAATCTTTCCTGTAAATCTCAATTGACAGCAATTTAATTTAGTTTATTAAATTGTGGCACCTAGCAAACGTCTTCTCGTGAGAGTTCGATATGGTGATGCTCAATCAAACTTGAAACAGCAAAAAAAAAAGAAAAAACAAATTATAATTACACTTTTAACGATAAAGATAATCAGATATTACAACACACAAGACATTGTCAACTTAACTTTGACAAATTTATACATATAATAATCTAATGATATATATTTGGCATGCATTAGTCTATATTTCATGTCTATCAAGCTGTGTCCTCTCGCAAGAAAATAGCCTGGACACACTGACAAGTTTAGTGAATAAATCCGACCTATATACACCACGATCAAATCGAACTTTGGACTATTCTCCTTTAATACAGTACATTCCAGTCTTTTTCCAAAAAAATTATAGTTCCATTGATACTCCTCATAACAATGATTTCCTAGCGTTACAATCTCCTGCGACTACACAAACAGACAGCAACAAGAATCTGCAGAAGAATGATTCCGTGCTTGATGAATGTCATTTCATGTCCTTTGAAGAATGGAAAAAGCAAAAAATAGAATCCAATACTACTACATCTAACAATTACTCAATGAATGGATCATCAGAATCGAAATCTATTACACCTTCAAACCACTCATCGGTTATATCAACTAACGTCACTTTAATGGAGGCCGACGGGAAGGTTTACAAGGACAAGTTTAATTTTGCATCGGTTGATTGTGCAGCAACCATTATGAAAACAAATGCCCAAGCTAAAGGTGCATCTGCCATTCTTAAAGAGAATAAAGATTCATACTTGTTGAATGAATGCTCCGTCAAACACAAGTACGTGATTATTGAGCTATGTCAAGATATACTTGTCGATCTGGTAGTAATTGGTAATTTTGAGTTTTTTTCATCCATTTTCAAAGATATTAGAATCAGTGTAAGTGATCGGTTCCCATCACAGAATTGGAAAGAGTTAGGACAGTTTACTGCATCCAATATTCGTGATGTGCAAACTTTCAAGATCGAAAATCCTTTAATTTGGGCTAGATACTTGAAATTAGAAATTTTAAGTCATTACGGCAATGAATTTTATTGTCCAATATCAATAGTGAGAGTTCATGGGAAGACAATGATGGATGAATTCAAAGAAGATGAGGAAGGGAATCAGCATATGGGTGCTATAAAGGAGGAAGAGCCACCAACACCACAAACAATTGAAGAAGATGTTTTATTAATCAATCAGACTACACTAAATGAATGCAGAGTTCGCTTACCACATTTACAATTAAATGAGTTTTTAAAATCGTTTAATAGTTCTAATCAAGAGTTTTGTGTACCAAGCGACGCCGAGCCTCAAGTAACCACGGCAAAGACAACTACAGCCATCACTACACAAGAATCTATTTACAAAAATATAATGAAACGGTTATCTTTACTAGAGTCGAATGCTACATTATCTTTACTTTACATTGAAGAACAACTGAAATTGTTATCAACTGCATTTTCGAATTTGGAGAAAAGACAAACCACAAATTTCAACACGTTAATCAGTTCTGTTAATAGTACTTTAATGAATCAATTAATGGTTTTCAAAGAGTCTTACTATGAGCTATATGAACAATATGGGAATCTATTCAAAATGCAGGAAAACAGTCACAGACAATTGTTAGCAGAAACAAATAAAAAAGTTGGGTTGTTGTCAAGTGAATTGACATTCCAAAAAAGAGTCTCCATTTTCAATAGTATAATTATTATTTGCTTGTTAGTTTATGTGATTCTCACCCGTGACGTTGCCATAGAGTATCCAGAGGACGAGTTGAACGAAAAGTCACCTCTGCCTCAATCCAAAAAACTATCATCACCATTTATACCAATAAGATACAAAAAGTCCAAAAAACGTTAAGTTGCACTTTATAATATATACTACAGAATTCCATGTCACTTATAACTTGGGTAGTCTCTTGCTTCATTTTTGCAAGTTTTCTTTTTATTTCTACCTTTGGTATCGTTTTGCATTTTCATAATTTTATTTTATTCACTAATATACACAAAATTTAAAGTCTTATTTACAAGATATTTATCGACCTCCTCTCTTTTCCTTGGTATCAAGAAACTACAATACTATTGTCTTATTCATCATGATCACGAATTCTTCTATGCTCAAACTTTTTTTCATATTTCCAGTCATTATGGGATTTCCTATCACTGTCGTATGATCTTTCGGTTTGCCTATTATTATTATTATTATACCTGTTCTTATTTTGATAAGACCAATCGTTATTTCTATTGTTTCCATATTTGCCTCTCCCGTTAAATGTCATTTTACTACTTCTATCATTGCTTCTAGGTCTTTGTGACATACCAGATCTTGAGAAATCAGAATAAGAATCAAATTCAGCATCATCATGACTTTGATACCTTGTTCTTGTAAAATATCTACGTTTGACATGAGCACTGATGCCTTTTCCAATCCTACTCAAAATTCTGCTTTCCAACATAGCTTTATCATCTCTAACGAGCTTACGGTATAGTTCCATATTCTCAATCACTAACAGATCATAATCAAGACGATGAGCACTTTGCAACTGTTGTAAATAACCAACCATTGTGGCTAAAAATTCCTTTGTTGAATCCAAAGGAGATTCAATTTGATCGATAATGTTTGAACTGTTTAACTTCTCAGATTGGATAACCTCTTGAAACTTAACTTTTCTCTTTCTTTTCAATAACAGAACATATGGTAATTCAGCGGGAGTGGCAAACAATGATGCCTTTCCTTTCTTTCCTGCTCTTCCTGTTCTTCCAACTTTATGAATATAGTCAGCAATTTCCACAGAAGGGAACATTTGCATAACATTGGTTACATCTTTAACGTCAATACCTCTGGCAGCAACATCAGTGGAGATTAAAATCCCTTTTTTTGCCACCTTAAATCCTTTCAAGGCAGCAGAACGTTGACGAACACTTCTTCCACCATGTAACATGAAAACTCTTGGTGGCTTTGAAAATAATTCAAATAATTCATCATCTAATGCATTTGTGATATATTCATAAAACCAATCAACAGCAGTCTTGGTGGGTAAAAATACAATCACTTTATAATCATTGTGTTGCTTCATAATACCATGTAATTCCAGAAGAGAGACATTGACTTTATCAATACCATCAGTACACTCAATCAACTGTTGATGGATATTCTCCGGGATCTCTAAATCATCTTTGGTAACAGTGTTTAAGAACTCATATTCTGGATGAATATGTTTTTTGGAAAACTCAGAAATAGCTTCATCAACAGTTGCACTAAACAATAATGATTTGATTGGTTTAGGGGTAGTTCTTACTTTATAAAGAAGGCCATCAATCTCATTCAAGACACTCTCAAAACCAACATCTAACAATCTATCAGCTTCATCATAAATACGGTATGTTACATTGCTAAAACACTTGGCAAGTTTACGATCCGTTTGTAATTCTTTTTCCAAACGACCAGGTGTAGCAATAACGATTTCTGCTGGACGTCTAGGGTTAAACGATGTCCTCTGACCTCCTATAATCAATTCAAGATTAGGTCTTTCATTATATTTCAAATGGGAGATAAGCTTTCTGTATTCCTCTTCAATTTGAAAAGCCAAGTCACGTGTTGGAACCAAAACGACGGTGCTGACACCTTTACCTCTATTTTTATAGGCATACTGTAATGTTGGCACAGCAAATGCTAAAGTTTTACCTGTACCTGTCTTTGCTCTACACACCAAACCCTTTTCGGTGTTGAAAATAGGCACTAAAGATTTTTGTTGGATTGGCGTCAATTCTTTAAAATCATTTTTATGTAATGAGTTGATTATACTATCATGAATATATCCCTTTCCTTTAAAGTCTTCAAATTTAACAGGTTGGAATGATTCCAGTTTTGATTTTTTATCTGTTTTGGTTGATGGAAGATCAGATCCGGCAGCATCTTCCTTTACTTTAAGACTATCACTCGTGATGTCAGTTATTTCATTTACCTTAGAACTAGTATTTTGTTTAACAAGGGAAATATGAAATCCACGTGTACAAACTTGTTTGGATCTAATTAAATTTGCCACTATGGGGCTTGATCGTATTCCCAACGATCTGCTCAACTGTTTTAACATAATGCGTTATGAACTTGGGTGAATAGTGAACACTGAGATGAGATCCTTATTACTGGTTACTAAAAAAGAAAAAAAAAAAAAAAATTTAAAGAGAGAAGGGCAAAAATTTTCATTGTAGCTAAATACTAATTTTACTTTTAATATTATTTTTTTGTTTTTTTTCCACTGTAGAAGAAGAGATGACCCTATAATAGTAGTGGTAATACGAGACCAATACTTCATATGCCGTTTATCTTCTCCTTACCACTTTGTAGTTCTAAATCTTTTATAACCATATTCTCTAAATCTTTTACGCATTTTGGTAATACTTCCCAATCAATCACATCCAACTCTTGCAGCAGAAAGTTTTTCAAGACATAGTGCACTACTGATTGTGACGCTGGCGGGCGACCAATACCTATTCCAAGCTTAAAATATCTATTCTTGAGATACTTATCAATGGACTTCAATCCATTATGTCCTCTTGAGCTTGTACCAGGTTTACGGATCTGATATTTACCTAAATCAACCTGTAATTCATCATGAAGAACCACCAAAGCAGATTTGCCTTGATCATGTTTACCAAAATGTTTCGAAATTGGCAACCCTTGTAGGTTCATTAGTGAATCATTGGATTTGAAAAGTACTAGATTGGAATATTTGGTGGATAGATAATAAGGACCTTTCTTGTAAACATGATCTTTCCAGTATACATCAATCAATTGGTTCATCAATCTATGTCCAGCATTATGTCTGGTATTAGCGTATTGCGGCTCAGGATTTCCTATAGAGGCAATAAATAAATATCTTCTTGAGCAAGATAAAGGGAGTTGAGTGACCGGAAGAAACGGTTTGATGAGACCTCGTAGCATTATGGGATTTGCACGAGTTTGTCCTTAACTAATGTTGTAGTGGTGTTACGCGGACATCAGAATCTGGGACTTGTGAGATCGAAAAAAAATTACAGAAAGCACCAATGAAGTATTAAGATGCGATGATTCTGTTGCATTATATTTATTGGCATAAACCATAAAGGATTTGATGTATAACACCTACTTCAATTGACTCACCATGGAGAAGCAATATCATACAGAGCATAACAATAGCGAGTTAGTGAAAATTAGCACCACACATTCTAAGTTACCTTGTCCCTTGCTGGCTTATCTTCCGAGTCTGTGGTTTGCAACAAAGTGTTCACTTCTGATTTGAACTTTGATAAGTTGTCTTCTTTGGTAATGATCCAACTCAATGATTTTTCAATACTAAGATTATACTGTTAATATGTGAAAAAAGAAAACTAAGATTGACCAGAAGTCGTTTAAACTTACCGAGCTTTAGCTCTTTCCTGATCGAGCTTTTCATAACTTTCAAATAGTGTTTTTCGTTTCTATTAGGAGAACAAATAAGCGTTAGTAATGGATTTAAATGCCAATAATGGGAAAATGAAATGGGACGTACTTGAACTAGCTCTTCAATTTGTTCTTTCAACTCACAGGTTTCTGCAGTATACTTTGTAAAGACATCCTCAAAACATTCTGCCAACTGTTGCCAATTAAGTTTTTTGCTTGGATCGTTTACAAAGAATTGTGGACAATCTTTTAGTATCTCATCTTGACTGCATTTGTCCTCTGCACTAAAGATACTTTCCTGTTGCAAATACTCAAGAATTGATGCTAAGGTTTCTGGTTTATTGACCTGTACTGTGTTATCATTAGACATTTGAAACTGGTTTGGGTAGATTGTTAACTAAAGTGACTGAGAATACCTGGGTTGCAAAAAGTATAAGATACAACAAATAATTACTCCTCCACAAAACACACAAAAATACTAAATGATCTACTAGTAAAAAGTTACACTTCATCTTTTTTTTTGCAGATATATATCATCTTACCGATTGAGTTATGAGTTCCGAAATCAACAAGCTTTCCAATTTGGTTTCAAATCATTTAAAGATTGTCGATAAGAGAATTACAGGAAATGAACAATTTCATTGGAATAGACTCAAAAGAACTCCTCAAATATTAAAACAAAAAATCAAGTTTGCTGGCGGCTCTTACACTGTCGATCAAACTTTCAATGAATTGGACGAGGAACTTCTTGTAATTGACGCTTCCATCAAGAAGTTGATAAAGTACACAAAAGTCTTTGGTGAAAGTATGAATCAAGTATTGTCCAACTCCGTTTGTTCAGCAGAAAGTTTCCAGAACTTAATTGATCCTTACACCAATTTGAAGAGCGACAGTCAAATCTTGGAGGACGCTTATGCCACTTGGTCTAAAATTACCAAATATAAGCATAAAGTCAAAGATGTTTTTGTTGAAAACGAAATTGACCACTTGGTATCTTCTGTGGAGAAAAAATTACTGGAAATAACTAAAATTTATAAAGCTGTCTTCAAGAAGATTGAATTGCGGAAAACCGCATTATTGGATTATGATAAAGTTTACAATGACCATGAGTCATTATTGCTAAAACAAGAGCAAAGCGAGCTCACTTTAAAACAAAACAACCAACTTTATTCCTTAGAAAGAAAACTTGACGATACCAAAATTAGGTATACAAGGATAAATTCATTATTGGTGAGAGAGCTACCACTTTTGATACGTTTAACACAAGAGGTAATGGGGTACGTCCAGGCTCATATTTATTACGTCCATTTAACTTTCTGTTATCAAGTTGCTGAAAGAATCAAAGAAACTGAGTTCATTGAAAATGATGTGAACAAAATTGTTACCGACTTTATGCTCATGAATGACCCAATTGTTCAAGAAATAGAAACATATATATTGACGTCACACCAAGCAGAATCAAACAATGATGATAATAAAACTAAAGAATCATACTGCTATGCTTTACATGACTTTGCTGGACAAGAGGAGTCAGACTTGCGATTTTCCAAAGGGGACAAAATCAAGATTCTTGTTGGGAATGGAACTTGGTGGGAAGGGCAATTAAACGGAAAATAGGACAATTTCCTTCTAACTATGTTCAATTAATCTAATAATTCAAGGATATTCCATTGTTTTACACTCTTTATCAGGTTTGTTAAATGCATTAAAAGTACTACAGGAGTGAAAAATAGAATGAATATGTATATTGATTCTCTGTCTATACTAAAATAATAGATTTGGCTCATCATTATTTCTTTCGAACACTTGATCTTATCCAACTTCTGGCAATGGAATCTTTTAACCTTTTTCCGTTTTCAGGAGACCATTTCCCTATAGCCCAATAATGTTGCAAACTATCAAAAATCGGAGCAATCCTAGAATTTAATAGTCTAAACAGAACCCCTTGGCCCCGAGAATATTCCCGTGGTAATGACTCAGCTATCTCCAATGTAATATTTTTAATACCCTTTTCCTCCAATAATTTGTCTAGCTTTTGGTTTTCGTCTGTAACCAAATAGTCTGAATTCTTCGCCTTATTGTTGTTACCTGCAGTTGGTGACTCCCATGGTCTCATAGTATGATCCAATGGCACCCACCGATCATTAAGTCTCCAGGTTTCAGAAGCAACCATTTCCTTTACTCTAGAAACAGCTCGTTTGAATGCAAATTTTTCATCGTCACCTGTAAAGGCTCTGGTGTTCATATATTCGTTGTTTATGTTCTCTTTCTGTGCTGACTTGAAATCATCAAATGACTTGGTATACGATTGATCGTAAGTAGAAATATTTGGACGGTATGGGTTATTCATATCTATTGATGTACGAGCAAACATTTCCTCATCTTGAACTTCCATGATATTCTCATTTCCACTTTCGGGTTGAATACTTTTCACATAATCCATCAACTCTTTATTATCTGAATTTAAAACGTCCGGAAAGAAAAGATAATCTATCTCAATATCACTCCTCATAAAAAACTGACATCGAGACTCATAAATTGCATCTAAAAATGTGATGAATCTTCTAGCATCATTTTTCATTTTTGTTGTCATCACTGGAACATTATCCAATATAATACATCTGAATGTAGATGCAATAGTAATGTAGTCTGATGATGAGTACAACCCTTGACATATATCCTTAAAATCCAAATAGCATACGCTATGATTGTTAAATGATAAAGGTATATTAGTGACTCTCCCATAAACTGTCACCGAAGATGGCCCATCTCCTAAATCTTCCAAAGAAACTCTTTCATCAAGCAAATGTGAATCTGATGGAATACCCAAAGCTTCAATCTTCAATAACTTTAGCCAATCTTTCTCATTTTCCGGATTATCTTTTTTAGTCACCATATACAGAATTTTTGAAGATTCATTAGCAAAATAAGTACGATAATCCTTTTCCGATTTCATGTCAATCGACTGACATCTCATATTCAATATTCCCACAAAATCTTTGAATTTACGCTTACTGAAATCAGTAGAATATAATTCTTCTGGTAATTTATTTGACGTTGCAACCAATACACCTCCTAATTTGAAGTAAAACGTAAACAATATTTTGATAATATTAGCAGAAGCAATATCAGGCAAGACAAACTCATCCAACATCAAAATAGAATTTTTTTGAACCATCTTTTGAGCAACTTCGTATAGTAAAAATTCATTCTCCATAGTATATTTTTGTAAACCAACTTGAAGTTGTCGCTGTTGTTGGATATTATGCATTTCACTAAAAACCCACAAAATGAAGTTATTATAGTGCCACCGCATCTTGGATTTATGCGGTAAAGATGCAGCAAAAATGTCCATTAGCATGGATTTCCCACAACCAACTTCACCGTTAATCAATAATCCTTGGGGAGATGCAAAGTTTTGTAGCTCTTCTTCATCAGTCATATATCTTACTAGCTGTTTCCTTTTGTGTTCGGGATCTTTTTGAAACAATTTCATAGGATTGAACTTATTGTCACGATTAGTCTCCTTGGCTTGGCTAACTTCAATTTGTCGCAATATGAGACTCAATTGTATTTGCAATTCTTCTGGTGGAGTATAATCAAGAACTCGATGATACAATTTTTGAAACTCTTTCATTACTCGTAATTGTGATTCATCTTTTTCTAGGATCCCTTGTTGAATGTAACCAAGGTATATTAGGTAAGGGTCTGTTATTGACAAACTGGTGGTGTTTTCTGATCTCTGATTAACACGCGGCACTCGCCCTTCAACTCCTTGCACGCCTCCGGAAACAGTACTGTAAAACTTGCATTGTGAGTTTAGTCTGGTAACTGTTTTAACAACGACCCTGATCATCTTTGAGACTAGCAATGGTGACACAGAAAGAAAAAGAAGATCACTGTTGTTGATGATTCTTAAATTGCGAAATCGGAAATAATTTTTATTTCTCGGTTTGATTTTTTTTAAAGGGACCGGCTGTTAGTGCTTCTCCACATTAATGCAGATCAAGTATAAAAGAACAGAAGCAAGGGTTGATTAACAAAAGATACAGACAACCCAAACGAGTACAGAAATATCTTTGTATGAAATTATATTATAATGCTATTCTTTCCTATTTAATCCCATTTGTGCAAATTTTCGATCAAGAGAATTGGATAACCCATTCATTTCTTCGTCACTTCTTCCGTATAGTTCAAACCACCATTTAAGATCAGCAAAATTGAAAAATATAACACCATCATTATCTTCAATTGTATCATTTGTATACAGTTTATTCAAAAACTCTGCAGGCCGAGAATTAAAATAGTCCCACACTGACACTGTGCTATCTTGAACTTTATATACTTCATATAACTCCTTTTCCGAATCACACAAAAATGAACCGTACTGACACGAGTAATAATGATAAAATAGTCTTTTGAGAAATCGACTATTGAATTCGAATTGTGTTGGATTTTGTCGATATATCTGGTAAACACAATCGAGAAATTGGTGAAATATAGGTGACTTCTCACTGCTGCCACTGTAGATGGAAGATGACGATGTGTAACCACTACCATCAGCACCATCCTCAGGACTTGGTGATGATGAAAGCCCATTCTGGGCTGTATTTTTGATTTCTCTGGCAGCTCTTGCAGCTCTCTGGAAAAAAGAAGATACACTTGCTGCTGCTCCACTGCCGATACTTGTTACACTTTGTGAATTATCATTTTGCGGGGATTCACCATACATCGAACTTTCCAAAGACTGTCCAGAATTCAGTTCATTTTGATTATTCTCATCTTGAACCAGAGCACTTTTAATTTCCTTCTTCATAATCGCTCCAATACACCCACCGTGATCGGCTCTTGTAGCAAACTTGAATCCAAAACTAGTCCATTCTTTTTCAACAAGTATCATAAATCCTTTCAAAGTTCTATAATAAGGGTCAAGACAAAGTTGAGATAACGCTGATACTTGAGAAGTCCGATCCCAACCATCTGAACAATGAATAATTACATTTGTATTATTCAAATGTATTGACTTGGTTATACGATCAACTGATTGTAAGATTATAGATAATCTGTTTAGCCATTGTGTCTTTGTCAATGCTTGTTGTAATAAAGCAGCAGATGCTGACAGTTTATCATAAGTAGCAGGGTATCTATCTAAATCGTTCAATATGGAAGACAATTTATTAACTGCGTCTCTCATGACATGAATATTATCAATGTTGCAAAATATCTTGTCAATATGCCTTATACGTTGCGAAGAGGTGCTTTCACTATCACCCTTATCTTTACTGCTCTCCTTGGAATTAAGATTCTGTTTCCCACGATAGTAATCAACATTTTCTGTACCTGCACCCAAAGCATGTTGCGCCATAGCATTCGTTACTGGTCTTAGATCTACCAACAAGTTGCGTTGTGGTTGTTCACGCTGGAACTCATCATCAACGTTATTGCTCTTTCCACAAGAATTATCAATTTTATCCTTCCTTTCCCTCTCTTGGCAAAGAAATATTTCTCCAATCAACTTCTCATCCTGTATTGATCTATTCTGTATGTTAAGACCAACTAGAGGTTGAGCGCACCTGGCTATAACGTTCCCATTAATGCCTGATTTATGCTTGTAAACGATTGCTGGTATTCTCTGTTTCGATCTAAACTTACCGGCATGTTTTAATACATTATCGGATATGGTGCTGGGTACTATTAATACCTTGGGATAACTTGGCGAAAACTTGTACTCTGTATTAAGATTGGTGACTCTCCAATACTGGCTGTTTTCTTGTACTAGTTCTAATCTTTGATACTCCTCAATGGGGTTGTACAATTGCCAACCTTTGACATCCAAATTCTGTTCAAGCATATTTGGTTTGTAAGAATATGCGTATAGTTGTTTAATATCATTCTCAGTCTTGGAAATTGTAATAAGTGAGCTCAACTTTGTAAACACTTCGCTACAAATTAAATCATTCATGAAATCAAATGAGTAATATGTGAAATCCTTGCATTGCAACCGAATATGCGACGCACTATAATGATCAAATCCTTTCATCACTATTTTCGGAGTATTATCCACCTGCGACCCCGTGTTCCTAGTCTTAGAACTATTCCCGTTATTGTGATTAATCCATGAGGAACCTCTAGCCTTTGACATTTTCTCTATCATGGGATAACATATCCATATTTCTTTTGGATTGGTGGATGTCGATGTATTGGATGTGAAACTAAACACCAAATGGAAAGAAGACAAGATAAGTGTTCCTGGAATATGATATCCTCGTCTATTTAAAATAACATTTTCCACTTTGAAAACGTTATCCATCCTCCCAGTTTTCAAATTGATTATTGATTATTTTCTAAAGAAACAAAACCAATAAAATGCAATGGGCAATATAAAAAAATATAAAGAAAAATCTAAAGGGAAATAAAACAGTATATTCCAAACGTAAATATAATTCAATTCAATCCTAAACGATGTCTATATAGCTAATTTGTTGGTCTCAAATGTTGAAGATTAGCTGTGATTTATATTTGAGTATGTGTGTGTATGAATCTTCTCTTTGCTTTCACCGAAAATGTTGTGAAGAACGATTATTTATCAGTGCGGGAAAAAATTTGTACTCGTAATCTTACATACCGGATTACTTTATTTGGATGATTCACCGATTAGATATTGTACCATGTGACTATGGAAAATAAAACAATGATCACAGATGTGAATTAGAAGTGGCAACGAGCTGGCTGTTGACGTATTTCCATATCTTAAGCGAGGGAATGACGTTTATTTAAACATATTACATACATTTTACAAACCTTCAAATTTTCTAATACCGTGTTCATGTTTTTGCATATTACGAAGTTGTTTAGTTGTCAACTTCTTCTCCTTGACTTTTTGTTTCTTCTGAGAAGGTTCAGGCACTTCTTGGTCTTCTTCATCATCTTCTGGTTGTGTGTTTTTAGTTGCTTTTGTCAATTTATTAATGTCAATTGTTTTTCTTTTGGGCTTGGATATAAGTTGAGAAATATCATCTCGTTTCTTGCGTAACTGTAGATCGTCTTCGACGTCTACATCGTCTTTATCAGAATCATCATCTGGATTCGTGTCAAGCTCCTCGTCTGAAGAGCTTATATCACTCCAGGAATCTTCACCAGATACACTCTCAGAATCATCTCCATCACTATCATCATTATCGTCATCATCATCTTCATCATTCTGTTCTTCATCTTGTGTGTTAGACCAAATCTTTAATGTGTCCATACCAGCACTAACCAATCTATAATCAAAATCGATATCCAAAATTCCCACTTCGTCAACTGCACCATGTTTGCCTTTGGCCACTGAATGCAAACGAGTCTCAACCACTCTACCTCTTTTATAATTAATTCTATGCAACAACCCTTCGCTGTCACCACACCAAACTGAGTTTGCCATATCTTCATTATCGGCATTCATAGTTGAAATGATCGTATCTATAGATGCAGATTTATTAACTTTTACACGAGACAATTGATCCATGAGTTTATTCTTTGAATTCTTCCATATAGTAATCAAACCTTCTCCATGAGAAACCAAAACGGTATCATTTGATTGAGATACTTCATCACTAGGGAAACACATTGCCAATAATTCATCTTCTTGGTCGTCAGATTGTGTAATGATACCCTTTCTAATATCAATGTGTGCTAAAGTAGTAGATCCTAACGTTAGATAATGATAGGCTGATACAGCGGGCATAGCTAAAATATGGTTTATCGAATCATCATGGGCACTTTCAACTTTGAATTTTAATTTATTGGAGTTTAAATTGGCGCTGTCATAGACTAGCACATGTCCATCCTCTGTCCCTGATAATAAAAATGGATGAGTTACCGAGTGGCATAATTTAGTTAATAAATCTTTCTTGTTGGAGTAATCAGACAGAACATCAACTTTCCCCACGACTTTCCCAGTTTCAGTAGATGCCTTTTTAATAATATTATCGGTTCCACATGTATAAATGAAATCACCCACAGAATTTTCCAATGGCTCAAAGATGGCATGTCTACATGATCCCTTATGACGTTTTGTTTTCCAATTAGTATTGATGAGATCTCCATCGTTTGGAATTTCAGTGTTGTCTTGAACTATGGTCCACCATTTTTTCTTCAGTTGAGAGACTGATTTGTTGATGTGTGGTATTTTACCTTGAGTATAAGCTTGTTTTTCCAATGTAGCATATTCTTCTCTTTTCGATTGAGTCAATTCTTCTAGTTTCTCTGCATCATAAGAATTACAATAGACATGACCAGTAGCTAAACCTGATAATAAAATTGGTTTTGTGGGATGAGATGCAGCAGTGAATAAAGGATCATTATAATTAATTTCTAAAATTGGCGATACAGACGATTCCAATATTTGTGCAGCATTAGAAGAGTTGGATTTCTTTTTACCCATGGCGGTATAGTACAATTAATGATTTATTAAGCTTGAATTTTTTCATTTTTGATTAATTTTTTATTCGATGCTTTGCGATGAGCGCTAAATTACTGGAAAGCAATCACCAACGGGTGCTACCAATCCACACATTACAAAAGTGTTCTAGAGTAAGATTATACTTGTTAATGACTGTATTTAATTTTGCTATCAAGTAAAACTAACATTATCATGGTAATGACTGGAAAAAGTTGCTAAGATAGTATAAAACGCCAATCGCTCTAGGGTTAGCATCTATAATTCTGTTTTAGAACTTGACATTACATTTTCAATTGTATTGCCAGGATTTACAATTTGCCTGACAAATTCAACACTTGATAATGTATAGCTTGAGGCTCAATATAAAATCGATAAAAGAGACATATACATATAAAACTAAATGTAAGTCAAAACAGTTTTGGGTAAATCGCAAAAAAACTAAACGATTTTGACAGGGAACGATACAATAACAAAACAAAAACATCAGCACATTTTTATTTTTTTCAACTCTCGAGAGTCCAATCAGACAACGTTGATTTGCAATTTACATTATTTGTTGGGATTTCTACATTTATATATAACGTTTTATATATCCATAATTTTTCATCCTCCTAGCTTTTTTTCTCCTACAATCACTATCCACCTCCCTATTTCAATCAATTAATGACTTTGACAACTCTACCTCAAAATGCAAGAGTGGCAGTTTTAGGAGCAGGAATTCTGGGATTAACATTCACATATTTCCTTTCTAAACTACGCCCAGATTTACAATTCACAATATTTGAAAAACTGAAAAGACCAGGTGGTTGGATGTCATCACCTAAATTACACGTCAATAATACCAATGAATCGATTCTTTTTGAAAAGGGACCAAGAACTTTACGTGGAGTTAAAGATGGGACTTTATTAATGCTTGATATTTTAAGAAAATTGGATTTGGATTCTCAAATAGAAGTAATTAATGAAAAATGTAATGCCAATAAGAAATATATTCTTGATTCTTCAGGGGAAATCATTCAAGTGCCTAATTCAATTGGAACAACAATTGAATTTCTTAAAAATGTTAAATGTGTCGATAGAAAATTAATAACTGGGATAATAAAGGAACCATTTGTGAAACCAATAAAAGAAGATGAAACGATTGAACAATTTTTCAAAAGAAGATTAGGTAGTACCGTACTTACAGATAATGTTGCCAGTTCTATTATTCATGGGATATATGCTGGAGATGTCGGGAAATTGAGTATTAAAAGTATTATGTCATTTATGAAAGATATTGAAAATCAATCAGGATCCATAGTGAAACATATTTTCAAATCCCTATATTCAACCAAGAAAAAAGAGGAACCACAATTATCACAAGAATTACAAACATACAATCAGTTAATGTCTCCAAAAGCGGAATTGTTGACTCTACAAAAAACATTGAAACAATACCCTATGATTAAATTGCATGATGGAATGGAAACCTTACCTAAATATTTAGCTGAATATTTAATCAACAACACCAACACAAAAATCGAATATAATACTTCTATACAAGATATAGATGCAGTGACAGGGAAAATCAATGGTGAATCATATGATCATATCCGATCCACTATTAATACCCATGATTTAGCAAAAACATTACCAACAACAGATCCATTAGTACCTGAATTGAAATCCATAGAATACGTCAGTATCTTTTTAACCAATGTTTATTCAAGATCGTCAAATTTGATACCTAAAGGTAAACCAGGGTTTGGATTTTTATCACCACGATATGGAAATGTTTGGAAAAATCCTGATGCATTATTAGGAACAATTTATGATTCTGATATTGAAAATAATGTCGAAGGACTCTTTGTTGATACTAAACCTGTTCATAATCCAAATAATAAAATCACCATTATGATGGGTGGTCATTATTATACAAATTGGACAATTCCTTCGAATTCAGTGAATTTGAAAATTGTTAAAGATGTATTGACATCAAAATTAAAAGTTGATTTATCAAAATTCAATCTAAAAGTGATTAAAGATGGTGAACCATTACAAATAGATGAAATTAATGACAATGATCTTGTGATTTCATATAATTTCCATTCAAATTGTATTCCCCAATATAATTTGGGTTATCAAGAAACAAAAGATAAAGTAAATCAATTACTCGATAAAGGTTATAAGCTTTCATTTGGAGGAACGGTGTTTGCTGATGGTGTTGGTGTTCCTGATTGTGTGTTGAATGGGTTCAAAGATGCCTTAAAATTGAAATAGTCTCCTCAACATATATAATTGTGCATACTAGTATATATATACATATAATTTTATTCATACAGTGGCATCACTTCTTCATCATTATCATCTTGTAGTTTTTGTTTCTCCTGAGAAATAACTTTAGATTCCTTGACAGCATAATTTAATACAAGTGGTTTGTCAAAAAAATCTTGATTTTTCAAATTTCTCAACGCCAATGTAGCCAGATTTAAATTACTAAATATTATAAAGGCAAAACCATTCTGTAGATTTATAGAAATGATATCTCCAAATGCAGAAAATAATAGGTACAAATTATGCAATAAAATTTTCTTATTGATTTTGGTATTTAGATTTTTGACATATAACGTTTGTGATGGTTTGAGATTTACATAATCTAGTTTGACTTTCTTTTTAGAGTCTTTATGGGAGTTTTCAGTAGATGATGATCTTTTTGTACTTGGCATTGGAATTCAACAGTATCGTTAATGAAGGAAATGGTTATTGTCTAAGAAAGAGATGTATTATTATTATTATTATTTGTGAACAGACCAAGAGCGAGAAGTACGCTTTTTGGTCGTGCAAAAAAACACAATTTTGAGACATCTCATTAGGGAAAGAATTCACGACTTTATATACACACATGCGGCTATTGTTGATAGATTTGGGTCAATTAATTGCTGGTTTTTTTTTAAAAAATATTACATAACCATTACATATTATTCTACTATAACCTGAAATTCTAGTAATTTTCTAGATCGTTGTTTTCATTTTTTAAACTTCCTACATTAATCCCTTAGAAAAATGAAACTAGTAGCTTCGTATAAATAGTTTTCAAATTGCTCTTCAAATTGATAGTTTATTTTTTTTTTGGCATTTTTCTTTATTCCACCTTATTGACACCTATAACTAATGACTTTGACTTCGACTGGTGATAACAGGAAACAATCCTTACTGGATGATGTTCGCGAAGGGTCATCTTCTATTTCTACTAATGTTGCAGACCGTTCTAATAGTAATCATCTTATACCTTTATCTCCTGAACAGCAACGTGAATTGGAAGAAGAACTCCCTGAAATCGAACAAGAATTAACTGATAGCGAAGAAGAAGATGAATTCATTCGTCGATTTGGAGATATTGAATTCCAATATATTAAGCCACCAAAACAAAGTGTATGGTTTAGACGTCCTCATGCATTAAATTATTTTAAAGATGGAGTTTTATTCCGTACTAAAGGTGAACGAACTTCAGCCAAAACAGAATTGTTTTTAGATTTGTTATACGTGGGGATTATTGCCAATTTAGCCGGTGAAGCAAGTGAAGAAGCTGGTGGTAAGGCATTATTGAAATATGTTTTATTATTTTTACCAACATGGGTGATTTGGGCTGACATTAAAGATTTTACCAATTATTATTATAATGAAGATTTGTCACAAAAAATGTACATTTTTTGGATTCTTGCCTTGTTGACTTTGTATATCAATAGTCATTATGCATTATTGAATAGTACCGATGGAGCAGCATTAACTATTGTTCCATACATTCTATGTCGATTATCATTGGCAGTAAGTTATTTTGTTTATTCATTTTTCATCCCAGAGCACAGAGCCCAATCAAGATTATACGCAGCTATGGTGTTGGTGACCTCTTTATGTTGGATTGCCGTTATATTTGTTCCAACAAGAGTGAAAATTGGTCTTGCCTTTGCCTTTTTATTTTTAGAACAAGTTTGCTTTTCTATTGCCTATCATCCTTGGACAAAGAAAATGATGAATTTAACAACTTCTACAGCATTAAACATTGAACACGAAGTTGAAAGATTTTCGCTGTTTGTTACTATTGCCATTGGTGAGTTTTTATATAAAGTTGTTGCACCAGGTAATTTAGGAGTTGGATTCAGTGCCAAATTTGCTCGAGGTCTTTTCTTATTGGCCAATGCCTATATATTATTTTGGATTTACCAATATGGATCAACTTCCAACAAGGCAATTCATCCGTTACGTCACAGTGCATGGACGGCTATTCTGTGGATATATGCTCACGCTCCATTGATTGCAGCTTTGGTGTTGGCAGCAGATGCTGGTGGTGATTTGGCTAGTTTAGATAACACTAGTACTGCCAAACATCATTCTGTTTCTGAACACGGTAAGTCAGTGATATTTTTCGGGAAAGAAGGAACGTTATCAGAAGGTGGAGAAGAAGAAGAAAAGAATATGTATGCTCTATCATTTTTTTATACTGGAGGAATCTGTGTTTCCTTAGTTTGTATGTTTATTTTGGGATTAGTGGAAACAAGCAGAGATCCACCAGAATTATTTGTTCTTCCTAAAAACTTGAGAATTGCATTAAGATTACCCATTGCAATAATTATTGTTCTTCTTAGTTTGGCTGAATTAAATACAACGTTATTGATGGGATTGGTAACTATGTTATTGGGGATCTTGTTAATTTTTGAAAGTGTTGTTGGAACTCCTAGATCATGTTTATTTGATTCAACAAGACCTAAGAAGGATACCAACACCAATACCAACACCAATACCAATACCAATAATGATGCCAATAACAATACCAATGTCAATTCCGATTAGAATTGGTTTTAGATAGTTGTTTTAGATAGTTGATTTGATTTATATATACATATGTGTGTTTGTCTTGATTTTTTTTCTTCTTCTTGAGTTGGTTGCAAAACATTTAAAATTTTTTTTAATGCCAAGAACAACTAATTAGAATCGTGCAGTTTTCTTGGTTGTCTATTGTTTGTTTTTACACTTTAGACTTTTATTATAGTTTCGAAGAGTTTCCTAGGAACTTGAGAACTTGTAGGATAACGCTAATAAGAATGGTGTATTTCTTAATTGAAAGTTATAATCGTAAAGATATAATGTAAAATAGATAGTTGATTAAAGAAAAGATATAAAAAGTACTATAAAAATAAGTATTGTAAAACAAAGTATATAAAATCAAGCAAAATAGAATATTTGCACGCAAACTAAAAGTAGTGCAAAATTAACAAAAAATGTAAAATACAACACTATTTAAATCTAATGGTGATCAACAACCGAACACAACCATCATTAGCCACTCTACCTCTACCTAAAAGTTACAAACCAAATGAAAGGGTGGTTAATTGGTTAGTCTTGCTAAACGACTTCAAGGTGGGCAACTACTCATTTAGAAATTTCATAAAGTTTTGGTTGAAATATTTATAATACATATACAAGTAGTCATACAAACTATTTACAAAGATGTCCTTTCATTAAATTGATTCTATAATTGTGAAATGATAGAAAATATTTCAAATAAAACTGCCTTATTGATATATGATAATTGATCAGAATAATAATATGACGACTTGATAGAATTTGAATTATTCCTTTTTTTAACATCTTGTTCCAACATACTTAACCAATTTGTTTTCAAAATTTTCAAATTTTGTATTGCTGATTGGTATTGGTTCTGTGTTTGTTCGGTATCATTAGATTGAATTGATTTGAAAACTTGATGTATCTTGGTTTCTAAACTGATAAAAATAACTTCCAATAAATAATTACTTATTCTTAATAGTTTAAGACCACCATTATTTTGATATTCAAGATAAATATCGGAATTTGATTTACGATTTATAATCTCCTGTTCGTATTTATTGAAATTTAAACTACCTTCATTTAATAATTGTTTCACCATAGAAGTATTGGAAGTGGTGGTGGTGGTGGCTTCATCAATGGTGTCAATATCATTAATCAATCTAGTCAATATACTTGATAAATCATCTAATGTCCAATCGTTTTCCAACTGCTGGTTAGTACCGTTACTGCTATTATTAATAAATGCTTTGAATATTCGAATATAAATTCTAGTAGATAACGGTTGCTTTGCAATATTATCCATAATATTAATTAATTGTTTGATTTGATCAAAGTTTCCAAATTTGCAATATCCTTCAATTAAATTCAAAAAAGTTAATTCAACAGGGATCAATTTGTGAATAATTGTATTATCATTAGTGATGGATTTCAATTTTGTATATATGAATTGCCATTCTTGATTTATTATTGAATCTTCAGTGGTTAATCTTTTATAAGATATTGATTCCGAATTTTCATATTCTGGTGGTGTTGGTTTTGGATCTTGGAAGAATGCCAATTCAAATAATTTTTCGGCTTGCTTGATGTATCCTAATTCAATTAATGTTTGAGATATACTATTTACTATATCTGTGGTTAAGACTGGTATATTATTAGTAATATAATCAATTGTGCGGGCCAAATAGGTATCAAAATTCGGACGATCAATATACCAAGTGAAATAATATACCAAATGTCTTAATGAATTATCAGTCAATTTCAATGATGTATTGGCGGTGGTGGTGGTGGATTGGCCAGGGTCGAGAATACATCCAAGATTAACTTTAGGTAAAATATCTTGAATTATATCAAATTGATCATGTCTGGTAGCCAATAATAATAACACACTTAATAAATCACGACGATTATCGCCAAACAGTTTAATTAACATTTGATAATTCCCCCAATTAAATTGAGGATAATTTAATAATTTTAATTGTCGAGGATTAAAATTTTTCAATAAATCTTGACGATCCTTGAAAAATGATAAATAAATTAATCGAATTTGTTCAGGTTGAGTTATGGGTAAATTTGCCAATTTTAAATCATTAATTATTTTACCACACATATCATGATAAATTTGTCTTTTTTCAATTTCTAGATTTAAAGAATTTATAGCTGATTGATAATCATTTTTAAAAATGTTTGCTTCAATGACGTTTCTGTTACTATAATGAGGTTTCAGTAATACAAATTTATAAATAAAATTTTGTAAATCATCAAATGTAAGAAACCTTGGAGCTGGATGAGGTAAATCTAAATATCGTTTATATAATTCTTCATGATTAATAGAAAGATATTTCTTAGAATTATTAACAAAATCAAAATATTCACTTTTATTGTTGGTGCTATGTAATGATTTTAATGGATATAATTGTTTAATGAAATTTCGATACGGTATAGATTGATGATCAATTATCATTTCATTGGTATTTTTCTCCATTAATTCTTGACGAATTTTGATATTTGGATCTAATGATTGTGAACGTTTGATTTTCAAATTATCCCATATTCGTTGTTGAATAACATAAGGATCTGAAATTAATGAAGAATCGATTTTGAATTTTTCTACTAACAACGGTTGATATTTATCAATTAATAAGTCGATACATTTTAATAATGGACCTGAATTATGGGCTTGTTCATCTTTAACTCTTGCTGTAAATGCTTCAATGGAAGTTAATAATATCTGAGGCGAGGAGCTGGTTGTAGATGTTGTTGTTTTGAATCGTCGTAGAATATTCATATCATGATTGTTTTAATTATCTGAAGTGGGTTAATATTCAAAGAGTTTTGTTAAGAGATTTGGTTCTATATTTTTCTTCATCTCTACCGGAGAACACACACTCACAACTGGCGAGAAAAAAAAATATCTTTACCAATGGGTAATCGAAGGAAGAAAAAAAAATTTTTCCACCCCAACAATAACCACATAATCAACAGTCCACAACCACCCCCTTACCCCACTCACCCAGGATGAAGATTCAAACTGATGCAGCTAATGTTTTACAACGTGCATCAGCACAATTAAAATCTGGATTATTAAAAGAAAAACCACTATGGTATGATATAATTGCCAAATATCCACCAACTTCAACTAATGATTTAATTAAAAAATCTCATGTTTATGAAGGTAAATCTGATCCAAGAAATAATTCAATTATTTATAAATATCCAAATTCAAATAATAAAAACAATAATGTTTTATTCAAGACTCGTCCACTGAATAAAGAATTAAAGTCAAAAAATCATAATATTCATAAATTACCAAAATTAAAATTTATTGAAGATTCATTAAGAAAAATTTTTTATCAACAACATCCATGGGAATTATCTCGTCCCAAGAATTTAATTGATAATGGTAATGGTAATAATAATGAAAAATGTGATTGGAGTCATATGTTACAATTACATAAACCATTAGATGGTGAATCGGTAGTACAACGTACATTATGGTTACTTAAGAATAACACTACTAAAGGTTTAACTATGGTGGAAGCATATGATAAAGCTAGATTTGAATTTTATAAATTAAGAATGAGTGAAGAAATGGAAAGTCATGTAGCTAAAGAAGAAAGTACAATGTATGGAAGTGTATTCACTAGTACTACTGTGAATTGGAATTTATCTAAAGAACAAGAATATATTAATGATTGGACAATTATTGCTAAGGAAAGAACTCAAGTTATTGAAGCTAATATGAATAAATCTTCAGCTCCAATTGGTTCTGTTGTTGAAGAAGAAAAATCTCAATCTTCGTTATTTGAAGATTTATTACTGAATGATAATTTACAATCTGAACCGGAAGTTGAACAATCAGGACAACAACAACAACAAGAGCAACCAAAACAAGAAACAAACTAACAATAATAGACTAGGAAAGTAAGAGTTATAAATTTTTTTTCTGTAAATAGAATGATAATGTATAAAAACCCAAATTATATTAATCAAGTTAAAATATTCAAGAATATATATATATATGTATGTATGTATATATTAATTATAACAACTGTTTCACTCCCGCTTTGCCCATTAAAACCATTAATGATGACCATGTTCATCATGATGATCATCTTTCTTTAATACTAATTGTTCATATCCACAATATAAAGCAAATGCAACTGTTGCTATACCTAATCCAGGGAATGCATTTTTAAAACGATTAAATCTAGTGAATTGTCCTTGATATCTCCAAGCATCTCTTTTAGCCCATGGATTGCCATTACTACTGGTACCTTGACTTAATCTTATTATTGAATGTTGCATAATGATGATAATATTGTGGTTGTTCTAACAGGTTGGATGTATGGTAGTGGTAGTTTTTTTTCTCTTTTGTTGGTAAAGATTTTTTAAAATTTTTTGATTGGGCGAGAAAAATGAAGAAGTAGTGAGAAAGCGAAGAAAAACTAATCTTGAAATTGTTGCAAACTTATCAAAATCATCATTTCAACTAACTACTCATTCATTATCTTTAAGGATTTCAAGTATTCTAGTATTGGGGTTTAAAATATATAAATCCTCAGTCATTGAAGAGGTTAGTATTCTCATAGTGACACTTTAGTTACGTGAAATATGATATGATATATATATTTTTCAAATTAAAAAAAAAAGAAAGTTAATACTAACAAATTAAAAAAAAAATCAAACCCAAAATCATGATGATATAGATATATTTGTAAAAACCAAAAAAAAACGAGGGAGATGTGCTTTAAGATATGTTGGAACTCAAAACACATACACATAACAATACTCCCTAGAAATGAAAAAAGTACAAGAAATAGAAAAAATAAAAAATAACGAATTATCATCATCATCAAACCAACCAAAACCTCAACTAACCAATCAGCAAGGTAACCAACAAACTCAAAATCAGCATGGTAAACACCATACTATTCTTTCTTTTTATACCGATTTTTTCTTTTCTTTTCTTCCATGATTACTAGGATTCCCATAAACAATCATAGCATTACCATTAGCATCAGTTTTAATATGAGTTTTCAAATGTTGAGCTAAATTATCGGATCGACTAAATTTCTTTTCACAATATTTACAAGCAAATGGTCGATCATTTGAATGAACAGATCTTTGATGTCTTTTTAAATGTTCTGAACGTTTAAATTGTTTATCACATTCATTACATGGGAATGATGCTTGAGAATTACCATTACCATTACCATTAGGAGATATATTATGGGCGGTGGTCAGTTTCTTGCGTTCATTTTTTGTGGCTGTGGTAGTATTGTTGGTGGATGCAGATTTTGAATGAGATTTCTTTTTCATTAATTCTTCTTTAGTGATATTTTTAGTAGCAACAGTACTAGTTGCCATTATTGTGTCATTATTGGTATTACTATTAGTTGGTGAGATTGAAGGAGAATCGGATAACGGGCCAATGGTTTCACCCATATTAATTGCTGATGAACTTTTTCTTCTCTTTCTGCTATGTTTAGCATCTCCATCTTCGTCAACACTAGTAGTGATTGGTTTGGTTGTTATACCAGTGGGATTGCTGGTAATATCAATACTTGAATCATTAATACTATCATTTTCTTCATTAATGTTTTCAAAATGAGCTGTTGTTAAAGTGATTGGTGATCCATGTAATGAATTTGTAGTTAATCCATTAGTAGTAGTAGCAGTGGCAGTAGTAAGAATAACCCCACCACCATTAACATTACCACCATTACTACCAATAATATTACCATTACTTAACAATTGAACAGAATTTCTTCTGCTAGTACCACGACTTGAATGCATTACCCCACTAGAATAAGAATGATTTCTCGTTTTAATGTGAGTATGATTTTTAAGTATTCCATTTGGATTAACAAATAATTTATTATTTTCCTCATCAATTTGTTGATTTGGATCTAAACCATTTTGATTATTGAACCAAGATGATATAGAATTCGTAAAGTCATCATTTATTTTGAAATCAAAATGTGGAGTAGAACTGCTTCGTTTATGATTTACGGGCACTTGCTGTTGTTGTTGTTGCATTGCCAATTGTTGTATAGATTGTTGATCTGGTGGTATTGCCGATGTTGGTAAAGATTGAATGTTTTGTTCTTGTTGTGGTGGTAGTTGCTGTTGTTGTGGTTGTGGTTGTTGTTGTTGAGCACGGTTATTAACAAATAGCGTAGATAAACTTGGGGAACTCATTGAAGTACCTAATTTATTATTGAAAAGTTGACGAGGATTTATTGTACCTTCTTCAAGTACTGGACCAACAGTAATATCTTCAGTGGCAGCAGTTGCAGCAGCTACAGCAGCAGCAATAGTATTTGCATCAACACTAATATTATTTACTAAAGCAGGATTTGACGATGATACCGGTTGGAAACCTTGACTTAGTTGATTTTGCTGCTGTTGTTGTTGTTGTGATGGTGGTTGTGATGTTGGTGAATAACTATCAAAATTTGGCTGTTGTAAATTGTTAAATTGATTTTGTGGAATTAATTGATTATTAACCGGTTTTGTGGTACCTGGAGTTCTCAAAGATAATAATGTCAATTGATCAATTGGAATTGTAGTTGAATTTTGCCTGCCATGATGGATAAATTGTTGTGGTGTAGTGGGTACTTTTGATGTCGCTTGATTATTGTTGTTGTTGCCAATATTGTTGTTGATGTTATTTGTGGAACCGGCAGAAAACGACAGTGATGAAGATGACGAGGACGACGATGATGATGTTGATGACGAAGCATGTGGATTTGAAAAATACGTGTTTAATGAATTAGAAGATATATTACTAGCTAATTCATTATCAAATGAATGTGCAGAAGTAGCACTATTTATTTGATTAATTCTCTGGTCTTGTTGTTGTTGTGGTGGTGGTGGTTGTAGTTGCGACTGTTGATTATATAAAAATTGTTGTTGTTCTTGCTGTTGTTGCGACAAGAAGGCATTGTTGTTGGTAGAATCTGACCCTAACTGATTATTGAATTGATAATTATTGAAAAATATTTCATCACTTAAATGACTTGTCTCTGGGAATGAAAGTAAATTAATTGTCTCATTAACATTAGGTGGATTATTGTTACCCGTTGAAGGTGTTGTGGCGGTGTTTCCATTACCATTGCCAGCGGTATTCCCATTAGTCATGGGGATATTACTTAACATCTGTGAATTGAAATAAGGTGTTGTTTCAAATAAAGGTTGGAATTCTTGAGACATATTTGCTCAAGTTGGTGGTGGGTGGGTATTATTCGATAAAGAAGCAAAAAAAAAGAGGACAAACTTGTGATATAAAGTTAGGAATAATCGGGAAATGAAATATAAAATAATATAATAGGGTTAAAAATAATTTGACCCCCTCCACTGATATATATATATATATCTTTAACAACTTAAAGACAAGAAAAACTGGAAATAATAATAATGATCAATGATTAATAAACCCAAAATTTCTTGAACTGATTGAACAGATTGAGTAGACAGATATATAGAAGGATGCGTGTGTTTCGGAATGCGTGGGGTGGTGGTGGTGCGATAAAACAAAAAACTTAAATCAAGATACTATTATGAAAGGTGAAAATCCAATGAATAATAGTAGATTGGGATAGAATAGAATACGATAAGATTGATAAATGAAATAATCAAGGAAACCAAAAAAAAAGAAAGAAGTGGAAATAGTTTTTTGAAAAGAAAGATATAGAAAATAATTAAAAAAAAAAAAGATTCTGAAATATTCAGTTGGAATAAAAAATAATCAAATTCACTAACTACTTTAACTACTATATATAAGAAGAGAAAGATA
Organism: Candida albicans SC5314; assembly: GCF_000182965.3. NCBI lineage: Eukaryota > Fungi > Ascomycota > Pichiomycetes > Serinales > Debaryomycetaceae > Candida > Candida albicans. The sequence continues at coordinate 1,943,263 of NC_032089.1, forward strand.
AGTTTAATTTGTATGTAAGAAAGTGGGTGGTGGTGGTATATACGGATTTAAAAACAATCAATTACTAACTTAACAGAACAATGAACGAAAGGTTAAAAACTATTTTAGTTGAAGTATTAAAGCACACACAAACAAACAATACTGGGCTTTAATTAACGTAAAAAACATTTATCTAAACACTACAACTACAACTACGTACTTATTCTTTTCTTTCAATTCAAATTCTCGACAATCAATTGCGGTTCTCCTAATTGTTGATGTTGTTGATTATAGTATAATATATACATGTAAACGTGCATGTGGAAAGAAGACAGAACTAACTGATAATAAATAATAAAAATAATAAAAATGGCTCAATAATTATTTGAGTCAAGAAAGTCGTGCAAGATTGTTACAGTTGCACAAAACCAATTTACTAAACCAACCACAATAACAAAACCACAACCACAACGATTATTTTGATAGTTGACCGAAGTAAAGAATTGGCTGGTCAATTAATAATATAGAATTTGGTCTATATTGGTTGGCTTGATAATGATGAACGACGAGAGAGGGGAATCAAAGTATAACTAAAATAAACAATTTGAAAAGAACTTTAATAGTAATAATAATATATAATTGAAATTTAATTATTATTCTTTTTTTCTTTTTTGTATTTTTCAATATAATTTCCATTAATAGAAAGAAATCCGAAGTTTAGAAAATCTAGAGAAAAATCTCGGGTATTGTATAAAATTCAACGAGTAAGAAAGAGAGAGAGAGAGGCTAAAAAGATTTCCACTGGAAAAGTTTCTTTCATTCTTTCTTAGACTAACAACTTATATTTAACTCATTATACATCTTTGGTTATATTTTCTCTATCATATGCGTCTAGTCTTACGTACTTCATTTTTTTCCCTCTTTTCTTTTTCAATTTTCAATTCTAACCAGTATAAGTAGTTGATGGTGTGTAGGATTTACCAAAACCTTAACCGGCACGGTACCACAACATTATGTCTTCTTTGGTGTACGACAACTACATGCACAATCTTAAAAATTTATGGTGTGGTTTTTCTTGTTTCAAATGTGCGTCACAGTAAAGCAAGCAAGCAAGCGTCCTACATAAGTATAAGCATAATCGAATATAACAATAACTTTTTGACAAATACAAATAATAATAATAATAAGAATAATAATCTTGCCATTGTGTTATTATTATAAATGTGTATCTGTCTCTCTCTCACAATCAATCAATCAATTCAAGAAAAAATAAGGCGTGTATAATTGTTCAAGTATTAAACGTAATAAGCGTAAATGTAAGTATTGCTACAAAAAAGTGTAAAATGTGTAAATGTGTCGGTAAATGTATATGAGGGGGCGTGTACTTGCTTCAAATTAATTATGTACATTTGCGCTTAAACCTTAATATTGCAGATCAACTATTAGTGCTGTTGTATCTTTATTACTAATCAAACTGTTGATTCAAGACAATAAATTGAAATTGAAAAATTCATTGATTTGAATATAGTCTTAGTTGTAGAGTAAGTTAGAATATAGTGTAATGTGTGTAAAACAAATGGTGAATTACTGATGATGTCCAGTTTTATTTTATTTTGTTTTGTTTTGTTTTGCCAATCGGTTTCTGCGGCAAAGAAATCTGTAGGTGTTGTATGCGTATATGTGGGTGTATGGATCTATTTGTTTGAAGTGCGTATTTTGTTTCAATGGACACTTCCATACAATTCTCCGTCACATTGTCAAACCCCTCTTCCTTCTGAAATCTAAAGATTTAAACCCATAACTACTACCAAGATAGTTAGGACAGCATAATCAAGCAGCATCATTTAGTAGAGAATTATATCACATTTATCACTACAGCATGCTGTTCAGACCGTTGAGAAGGACTCGATACAATACTAAGTTATAATAATTAGAGAATAATGAAAATAATAATTGAATTGAGTGATTTATTCAGTATTATTTGAACACAAATACACACAAGCATATACATACGCACAAGAATCGGATATTTGACGTTATCGAGCTCTTTTTTTTTTCACGAGTGTTTATTTCATCTTCATTAACGTTAAACGATTGAGAACTACCACTGTTTAGATATTCGTTTTACCGAATAATACAATTGCAAGGCTCATTGGGGGAACGAATTCTGGAAGGGAAGGGAAGGAAGGAATGTGGTCATTAAAATTGATATTCTATGCAAGATTTATTCACACCCTATAAAAGAAAAGAGAAGAAATAGTTTKTTTCAACACAAAATTCAACTCTATTGAGAATGRAAATATTGTGTGAAGAATAGGACACAATCAAATCAAATCAAAAAAGATACACAGAAAAGGATTTCTTGTCGTTTATTTTTAGCATTTGTGGCTTATATGGAAAAAATACTTACGTACGAAAGGAAGAAGAAAACACATAAAATTGAAGAGGATTTCGTGTTATTTTCGAAAATATTTGCAATTCTAGATTTGACGTCGTATTATACTTATCGTTATCATTTGTTCAGAGATTTAGGTTTATGGCTATTATTAATGTTGGTCTCGAATCTGACTAATTTATAGCTCATTCGTCCGATCCGACTCATATTGTATTCTTCCGATTCACCTCCAAATAGTATTCTTGACTGCTTTTTTAATATCTATCTGCATGAACTGATATCCTGGATGTGATAAATACATTGTAAAGATTCACAATTAAGGTTTTCCTTCATTGTTTATTCTGCTAGTTCTGTTTTTTGGTAATCAATCACTTATCTACTTGTGGCAATTGTTTGAAGTTTATTTTCATAATTTATGTCAATCATATATCTGACATGAAAAGATATCAGAAGTCTATTGTTCTGTTGATATTTTCGTAAGACTCTCTTCGTATTTAATGTATTTGTAGGTTTTGATTTTGAGAAAGACAAAATTTAAAGTGTTTGTAGTAGTGGTGGTGGTAGAAATTTCAATAAAACTTTTGGTCCAAGCTTACTATCGCTTTACTATTAATATTAGTACGACCCTCTATATTCGTAATTGGGTTCCTTTTTTTTATTTATTGGTGTTTTCAAATTTAGAGGTTATTTGCAGTTGAAATAGGATACTTAATTTTTTTTTGCAACTTGTTTGAACAACTCAATGATTTTACAAAGAAAACACAACCAGTGTTAATGTCTTAGCTTATACAAAAACTAGGTTTATAACTCCTCTACAATTCATTAAACAAATTGATAATTTTAATTGGAAGACCAATTTCAGTTGACTCTTCTTTTTGTCAAGTTTTTGTCTCGTTTTTCAAGTAAAAACTCTTGCAACAACAACAACTCAATTAAAACAAAACATTAAAGATAATTTCCAACACCTTAAAAGTTTTTTCAAACACAAATAATAACCAATAAATAATAAATGATATTTTCTATACCCTGAGCAGAATAACTTTTTTTTTGGACCCCCTTTTGTTGAATTTACTACATTAAAGTTATGTCATTTATTTCACAAATTGGAGTCAATGCGTAATTCTGGATATCATTATTATTATAACTTCTAATAATGAAACAAGATAGTAAAAAAAAGATATTATAGATCCTCATTGTTGTCATTCAAATACAAATTGTAATGAGATATTAACAGTTACCATCAGTAGCAACTAGTTATTATATGACCTCAAACATAATCTTTACAAAAAGGATTATGTAGTCGTGTATAGTGAACCAAAAAAGAAAAACTCCGGAGAACAACAATGTACAGGAACACAAAATTAGAGAAGCAGGAGACGGAGAAAGATAAAAGAGAGGGGAAAGGAACAGGGTAGTAGTTGTAGTAGTAGTAGGCTTGGAGATCACTATATAGAAGTTATTAGTGGATGGTGATAGAACAGAGTATCAATTCAGTAATTACCTACAATCAACAGATACGGCAATCAGTTAACAGAAATAACATATGCAATAGTCATCCTCGCAAGAGGACTTAACAATATAAACTTTTGTTTCTTTCTTTCCCCTCCTCTGGACATCTCGCACAACTGATTAGTGGCAAAAACTTTCCATACCCTTCAACTGATTGAATTGTTTTGCACCACCACAACAACAACAATTCTATCAATTTAGGACTTTTCCTTTGTTCTTCACATGTAGATGGTATTTGACGAACTGAATTGAGATGAAAGTTTAAAATCGTTTAAAATCAGAACAAGAAAGGAGGATATTTACTCAACATCATTCTTTTTCTTCGTATTCATTAACAGTATTTTGTAAGGAAAGGGAGAGTGTGTGAATGGATGTGAAAAAATTTTAACATTAAATTGAAACATCACCCAACAACAACACAACCCAACACATGGGTATTATCAGTTGTTGTTTGCAGAAAAATACAACAACAAGTAAATGGATAACACGAAAGGCGTGTCTCAGCTATCAGCTAATAATAATTACCACATATTTGACGGGAATATAACAAATTACAATTCAATTAACTACAATCTTTGATTATATGTAGAAAAAGAGATTTATAAACGTGTAAGATGATTGTTAGAATGACAAGAAAAAGGAAATCATTCATTTCATTATCAACAACGAATGAAGGAAAAAGGAAAAAAGGAAACACTAAAAAGACAGAATGGACTCAGTGACAGAGAGGGAAAGAAAGAAAAAAATTTGAAACTCCTTTTTTTTTGTCTCTCTTACAAAGATAAACCCAAAAAAATAATAATATACTTATTATCACAACTTAACCTTCTTCCTTTTCATAGTTATATCAGATCACATATATATATATATCCCACTCCCCTCCTCATCTGCTTTAGATCAAGTTTATCACTATTATTTTATTTATTTTACACTTTCTTATAGGGCAAACAGAATTATTTCATTTATCATATTTAATCTTTTTTTGTAAATTTGTAAATGCCACCAACAAGTACAGATTCAACAAATAATTCTACACCATCACCTAATACTAGTGCTAATTCACTGGATCAATTTCCTCATCATAGTCAAGAATCAATTCGGATTTTAATTGCCGCTAATTTCAAACAACCAAAGCCACAACCACAGCAACAACCACACCCACAACAACATAGTCTGGAACTATCTCATCCTACGTCAAACTTGCACCAGGTTTCATCTAATTCAGCTCATTCAAGTGATATCTCACCAACTGATTCTGGAATCAGTTTACGACCAAATCGTGTCAAATCTTATTCTATTAGTAATGGAGTATTAAGTCATTCAAGAACAGCCAATAAACGTGTCTCATTTTCCAATCTTCATTCAACAAATTCTTCACAATTATCTTTAACAAGTTCAGAAAGTTCTGAAAATGAAATTTATAGTGACGAGGATGAAGAAGAAGAAGAAGATTATGAGGCCGGAAAAGATCATGATAATTCCGAAGATATAAAGCATCCAAACCATAATGAAACTTCGGAATTGCTTCTACGAGAACCAAATTTCAAACAAGGTAAAAAAGATGATACCATTACCACAACTACTCAAGAAGAACTGTCATCACATAACTCTTCTGGTTCGATTAATCGTTCTACTATTGGTAAAAAAATTGCTAAATTTACTGCAGGAAGTATGACACCTTCACCTAATGAATTATCACCAACATCATCAAGTGCATCATTAAAATCTAAAAAAAATAAATCCAGCTATCCATATCCTTATTCTTCTCGTCATAATTTTTTGAATCATTATGGAGGAGAAAAGTTGGCATTATCAAAATCATTAGATTCTCAATTATTAGAACCTTATGATTCTAATAGTTCTGTCAATTCATTTTTACCCGAATTCAATAAACGTCCATTAACTGATACACCAATTGTTTCAACAATAGGATCTCCCATAACTAGAGAACAATCATATGATGATTATGATGAAGAAGAAGACGAAGACCGAGGTAACATTAATTCCATTCAAGAAGAAGAAGGTGGCGACTCAAGTGGTACTACTACTAATAAACATAAACCCACATCATTACATAAGACGAAAAATATTTCACATTTAAATTTATCAGAATTATCACATAAAGACACTACTACTAATAAAGAAGGTTCACCTGATGCTGAATCACTTAAGAATTCAAGAGAACACGCGGCTCTGATTGCTGCTAAACAATTAGTTGGTAATAAAGCATTAGAAAAAGAGGATGACTTACCGACAGGGACAATTGCAGCACAATTATTACGTAAATCAGCTGGTATATCTGATAATTCTGGTCAATTACTGTATTCAGTTCCATCAAGATCACCTCCACATGTACTTATTGATGAATCAACTGGTGTCAGTACTCCTGTGGGTTCAGTAGTTACGGTTTCTTCTGGTGAAGATGGTAAAGAAAAGGGGAAAGGACTAGTGATGGCTAAAAATGTTAAAGATAATTTATTAAAAGATTTACCACCATATATGAAGGAACAATTTGAAAAAACCCCATCCCTCGAAAAATTGAAAAATTTATTAATGCATAAACCTCCACCATCAGCTAGAAAAGCTTATACTTTAAATATCCCGGGTCAAACATCTTCTAAAACTTCACCTGACGGGAAGATTGCTTCAGTTGATGTTGGATCTAAATTGGTGATTGTTATGGTGGGATTACCTGCTAGAGGGAAATCATATATTACTAATAAATTGACACGATATCTTAATTGGTTACAACACGATTGTCGAGTTTTCAATGTTGGTAATACTAGAAGAAAAGATAAATTAAATGCTGGTCCAGAGAATCAACCATTACCTGATAAAGCCACTACACCAACAGAATCAAGATCACCTCGACAACATGATGCTGATTTTTTCAACCCAGAAAATAAAGATAGTACGGCATTGAGAGAAAAATGGGCTATGGATACTTTAGATCAATTATTAGATTATGTTATTAGTGGAAGTGGATCAGTAGGGATTTTCGATGCCACCAATTCGACTAAATTAAGACGGAAACGAGTCTTGAAAAGAATTCAGCAACGATCAAATGGGGAATTACCAGTATTATATTTAGAAAGTGTTTGTAATGATCCTAGTATTATTGAATCAAATATTCGATTGAAATTAAGTGGGCCCGATTATAAAGATATGGATCCTAAATTGGCATTTAATGATTTTGTGGGACGATTACATAATTATGAAAAAGCTTATGAAACCATTGATGAAGAAGAAGAAAAAATTCCTGGATTCCAATATGTCAAAATGATTGATGTGGGGAAAAAAGTTGTTAGTTTTAATATTAAAGGATTTCTTGCATCACAAACAATTTATTTCTTATTAAATTTTAATTTATGTGAACGACAAATTTGGATTACTCGACATGGAGAAAGTCAAGATAATTTGAATGGTAGAATTGGTGGTGATGCCAATTTAACTAAACGAGGTCTTAAATTTGCTCAAGCTTTAACACAATTTATGAATTTCCAACGACAAGAATTCCGGAAACAACAATTGGAAAGATTTTCAAGTCGATTAGAATTAAAATATAATTCCCTTTTCAATGAAGATGATGTTGCTCTATTGGATTCTATTCCTAGTGAACCGAATTTTTGCGTTTGGACATCGATGCTTACCCGTGCGGTTGAAACCGGACAATACTTTAATGATCAATTATATTCAATTAAACAATTAAGAATGTTGAATGAATTAGGTGGAGGGAAATTTGAAGGTATGACATATGAAGAAATTCAATCGAAATATCCTAAAGAATTTGCCAGTAGATTGAAAAATAAATTAAGTTATCGATATCCTGGAGTTGGAGGTGAATCTTATTTAGATGTTTTAACTCGATTAAGACCATTAATTGCTGAAGTTGAAAGAACCACTGATCATTTATTAATTATATCACATCGAGTAGTATCAAGAATTTTATTAGCATATTTTTTAAATCTTGATAAATCGGCCATTGGAGAATTGGATGTTCCATTACATACATTATATTGTTTAGAACTGCATCCTTATGGTACTGATTATACCATGTATGAATATGATGAAAATTTAGATTGGTTTGTTAAAGCTGAACCAGAACATCAAAAGAATGTTAAAGAAGTTGGAGTTGTTTTTAAAGAACGGAAATATTCTGTGGTCCCAACAGCTCCACCAACTTCAAAGTCTCGTGCTGTCAGTTTTGCCGTTACAAACAACTACAACAACAACAACAACACTGATCATACCAACAATAAAGCTACTGATGATGTAAGAGATGAAATTAGAAGAAGATTATCAATGGGGACATCCAATAAACCAACATTACTGGTACGTGATGGTGATGATAAATCAATTACAGCTAAACACTTACGAGATTTAAAAAATTTAAGAAAACCAATGGGACAACGGAAGACTGCTGCTGATCAATTATGTTAAATGAAGGAGGAATGTATTTGTTTTTTAAAAAGAAAGAAGAATTGTTATAGAAAAAAAAACAGAAATTATAATGTATGTAGAAATTATATAGTTGTATGTGTGTTTTACAACCCAATTAATTGTTAATTATATTACAATACCTATAACATGAAATCTCAATCTAAATAGAGAGTATAGTAGTGGAATGGTTGTATTTGGATAATGTTATAGATCAGGTGATTCAACTGTTAATGTTGAATTTGATTGAAATTTTTGCTAGAACCTTCTTCTTCTTTTGATTAGGGTTAGGGTTAATATGTGGAATATACTAGAAAACAATTAGGGCTTATGGAGTTCTATCCGGGTAAACAAATAATGAGTGAGTTTTTGTTTGTTGAGTGAAAAAAAAATTTTGGGTATAAATTTGATGCGATGAAGAGAAGAGAGAAGAAAAAATTTTTTTACTCAGCTTGATTTACTTCTTCTTTTCTTTTCTTCCTTAGTCATTCAATCAATCAATCAATCAATCAATCAATCAAYCAACGACAACTCCAAAAGGTATATCAACTTGACTTTATTTTATTTAGTTGGGATTAACTTTATTCTGTGGATAGCTTTTTAATGAGATCCATTTTTAGAATATTAATCAATCAACTATATACTATATAAGTTTTTTTTTTTCACAAAATAACATTAATTTCATAACTTCCTTTACATGTTTTCCAGAGTTTGAATAGACATATCTAATTTTCCTCCTTGTTTGCTTGCCTTTTTTTTTTTTTTTGAAGATGATGAAATTTAGTGAAACTTCTTTCCATGTCTGATTTTCGACTATGATTTTCTTTTATAGACAGACAATAATTCACAAGACAGTGTTCATTTCAATGTATGAAAAGAAAGTAAAATTTTTTTTCTTGTTGAATGAACTTATACTTGCCAGTATTAATTTACGTTTCTGATTTCAAAAAAAAAAAAATAACCAAAAAGTTATTAGGGGGTTAAGAAGATATGTGTGTGGGTGTTTAATGAGGGAAAGTAATGATTTAATTCATTAACTTTTGTTCTGGAATTAATGTTTATTTTGAAGAAATGGATTGCAATTTGTGATGTATATATAGACTTATATATATCCTGATTGGGATCTTTTTATGCTGCTGTTGCTGTTTTTTTTTCAAAGTTTGATTTGATTTCTATTGGAATTAATATCAACTTTACTTCATTTATACTTACTCACAATAAAAAAACATCCAGCTTTGATGATGGAAATGTTTATCCCCTTTGTTTTAGTTCTTAAAATTTACAAATATTGATATTAGTTTAAGGTGATGAAAAATTTTCCCAAACATTCGCAGTTTCCTCGGTAGCATACAACGACGAACCTAATCACAGTATGCCGGTGACCGCTCCATACGACCTTCCTTTGGATGTCTGATTAAACTAATTTTTCATAAATGTAAATTTTTCAATAAGATTCTTTAACATTTTAAAGTAAAGGGGTATGATATTTCCTGAGAAGATGAAGAGTTGAATACATACATAGATAGTTTTTGAATAAAAGAAGTTTTTTTTTTTTTTCAATGTTTTTTGAAAATTGTAGAAAGTAATTTAAATATGAAAATAAAAACATACATTCATAGAACTTAAAAGACTAACTAAGTACTATAAAAGACACCATAAAGAAACTTCTTCATTTTTCTAAATCTTCCCTTTAACGTTAGGACTAGTTAATGGCCATTGATAAGTACCTGGATCACTAAATATATAACCATGTTCATTCAAATATTTTCTTAAATCTTTTGGACCTTTTGAACCATAAGGATAATATTGTAATTCAATTTTTTTAGCTGGATCTTCAACGGCATTCAATAATGGAGTAAATAATTTCCAAGAAACATCCAATTCATCATCTCTAACAAAATTAGAATGATTACCTAAATAACAATCTCTAATTAATGCTTCATAAGCTTCAGGAATCCAAAAATCTTTAGAATAACGAGTAGCATAAGTTAAATCTAAATCAGTTAATGAAGTTTCAGTAGAAATTCCAGGGATTTTGGAATTAATTTTTAAATAAATGGCTTCATTTGGTTGTACTCTAATAACTAATTCATTTCTTTGAATTTCTTTAAACATCCCCTTGGCGACTGGTTTAAATTGAATTCTAATTTCAACTTTACTTTCATCTAAAGCTTTACCAGCACGTAAAACAATTGGAACTCCATCCCATCTTTCATTATGAATGTTTACACGGAAAGCAGCATAAGTAACAGCTTTAGAATCCGGATTAACGGTTTTATCATCTAAATAACCTGGTTTTTTACCATCTTCAGATTTAGTATATTGACCCAATATAACGTCATTAATATCAATAGCATCAAATGCTTTTAAAACTTTAACTTTTTCATCTCTAACGGCTTCAGGATCAAATGAAACTGGTCTTTCCATGGTTAATAAAGTTAAAACTTGTAATAAATGATTTTGCATAACATCTCTAATGATTCCAATGGTATCAAAATAACCACCTCTACCTTCAGTACCAAAAGCTTCTTTAAATGAAACTTGAATTGAAGAAATATGTTTATTATTCCAAACTCCACTAAATAATTCATTACCAAATCGTAAAACCAATAAATTTTTCACCATTTCTTTACCTAAATAATGATCAATTCTATAAATTTCATCTTCAGTAAATAATGGGGAAATTTCTTTTTGCATTTCACGATAAGTATCTAAATCACGCCCAAAAGGTTTTTCAATAATAATTCTAAGTTTACCTTTACTTTCTTCTGGTGGATAAACATTTTTTTTAACTTTTTCACAAACAGTAGTGAACACTGATGGTGGTAATGCCAAATAAAATAATCTTTCGGGAGTATAACTATCATTTTTATCTTTATTGGCCTTTTCATATTCTTGACATCTTGATTCTAATTTTTTATAACCTTCATCAGTATCATAAGGTCCACTAATATATGAAACAAGTTTTAAAAATTCAGTTTTAGTTTTTTCATCACCACCTTTAAAATGTTCAGAAATTCTTTGTTTAAATTCTTCATCTTCTAAATGTGATCTAGCATAACCAATGATTTGAACCGTTGATGGTAATTGTTTTTCTCTAAATAATCCAAATAATGCTGGAAAGGTTTTCTTTTTAGCTAAATCTCCTGAAGCACCAAAAACAACAATGGTAGCATAATCTCCAAATGAATCAAATGACATAATATTGGTGTGTGTATATGTTAAAACGGTGGGTTATCAAGAAGAAATCAATCAATATAGTAAAAGGTTTGTAATGTTTCAATTGACTCAATTGATTGATAAAAAAGCAATTAAGAATTGATTATTAATTAATAAAGAAAGGAAAGAAGAAGAAGAAAAGGAAAAGAAAGAAAGAAAGAAGGAGAGTAAATTTTTTTGCGACGGGGGGATAAGAGTTGATTATAAATGTACGTTGGATATAATTTTTCCATTTTTCCATTGCATTGCTCTTTACTCACATTTTTTTTTTGTTGGTTGGTTGGTCAAGACTTTTGGCTGGTCGGTCGGTCGGTTGGTCCTAACATTTTCGTTCATCACCACCACATATTATACTAATCCCCATTTCCTACTGTTTTATTTTTTTTACTAATCTATTAATATATGAATTGCTGTAGTAGTATAGTGATTGGAAGAAATGGCAATATTCTCTATGGTATTAAAAATTGAACACCACAAAGGTTGTGGGAAAAAATGAGTAGTAGTGGAAGCAATAATTAGCTAGAATTGTAATGAATTACTAATATGTAAGGAAAATTTTGGAACAGGTTACGAAATTTTACTCCCTTTTTAATTTTTTCCAATTTTTTCACGAAACACTTTAATGGTAATAATTAATAAATTACTTGTATCATTGACAACTATAACAACTAATATACTCTTATTGATTTAGAAGTTTAAGTTAAAACTAGAATATTGAATTGGGTTTAAACTCTTTTGATGTTCTTTGTTTCGTATTATACGTCAATGTGATATTTTTTTTCCCTGTTCTAGTTCTAGTTCTTCCTTCTATCCATTTGTCTCCTCATCTTCTCCCTCCCCTTTTCCCCCTTTCTGCCGCATGGGCGCCCCATATCCCTTACCTTCCCTTCCGTCCCATTTGTTTATTAGGTTATTATAATTCGGTTTAGCGGGCAAATCGTGACTCAATTCAATAAACCGATTTTTTGTTTTCATTCATTATTCGTATATGACTAAAGTTTTCCCTACGTCTATTACTACTACTATTACTTAGATGCTATGTCGTAGAAATGCAGTAGTCGACTAAGCACGTGACAAATACATAATACTCTTGTTATTATTACAAGACTTTTACTAATAATAAAAAAATGGTTATTAGTAGGAGTGGAATTTATTTTCAATTTCCGTGATATCGGAGAATATAAATGATTTTGTCAAATTATTATTATTGCTATCACAAGAAGAAGCAGTTAGTTACTTAGTTAGTTAGTTAGTTATCTAAATCTAATTTATCTTTTTCGGATTAATTCAGTCCATCATTGATTTGTTTGTTTGTTGGTTGGTTTAGCGCGCACACCTCAGCAGCAGCAGCACCCCATAATAATTTTTTTGCCACCCGGTGTCCCTGTACCCGGTACATGGTCAATCTCTTGTTGTTGCAACTGCACGTGACTTCCATCAATGAAGACAAAGATAGAATAAAATCTCTAAGTATATTTAGGGTTTAGAAAGTAGTGTTAGTGGTTCTCCTTTTTATATGATTGGAAAATCTTTTATATATATATATATATATATATTTCAATTCTATTTAATAAAACAATGCCTTTAGGGTATGTATCATTTCTTGGTGTGTAGGTCTAATAATAATAATTATTGTATTGTATCTACTGTGTACCAACAACATCTTTATGATCCTCGTCAGCCTCGTTATCCTTATATTTTTTAGTCGAAGTTCCTGAATTTCCTTCTGAATTTGATGGTGCTTTTGCTGATTGTTGTCCCTCCTCTTCTTCCTCTTCTTCATCGCCAATCTTAAACATATCATTTTCATAATCAGGTAAACTTTCAGCATTAAAATCATCAAATAATCGATCTCTAGCTTCATCTTGTTGTCTATCGTATTGTCTTTGTTGTTGTGATGCCGATACTACTCTTTGGTCATTTCTATGACCTAAATCAAATGAATCTTCATCAGCACGCCTGGTGTCGGAATCATCTTCATCATCGTCAGAATCACTATAATCTTCACCAGGAATAATATCAAATTCATAACCATCTCTTCTTCTACGACGACGACCACTTCCTGGAGTTTTATGGAATTTCATAACTAATAATACAGCAATGAATCCAACAACAGCAATTGACATAAGGTAAAATCCTGTATTATCAGAATTGGCCTTTTTGTTGCCATTGTCATTGTCATTGTCTTCTTCACCTTCTTGTTTATTTTCATCATCGGTATCAGAATCAGAATCAGAATTTGATTCAGTTGGTTGATGTTGTTCATTTGATGATGTCAAAGATGCAGTTTGACTAGTGGTAATGCTTGCCAGATTGTCCACTTTTGTTGTAGATTCTTTATTTTCTGCCAGTGTAGTAGTTTTTTGATCACCTTCTCCGCCACTTGTGGTAGTAGCAGTAGTAGTACTGCTGGTTGTAGTGGTTGATTTACTATTTTGTTTTTCTTTTTCTAATAATTCTCTTCTTATAGCAGCATAATCTTTAGTTATATCATAAACTTCTGCCTTATCACCATCAATAGATTCACCAAATATTCTAAATTGCCAATCTTTGAAATTAATTTCAACTTGATCACCTTTTGAATCATCAACGAAAACTTCAACTTTCCATTCTCCAATACCAGTTTCACCCCAATGAGCCACTGACATAAATGTCCAATTTTGAAATCCTCTAGTTGAAGCATCATTAACTCGGAAAGTTGCTAAATCACTAATAACCCCCGTGGGAGAAATAATTCTCATACCAACTCTACCTCTATAAGTAGAATCAATATTTACTTTAACAGTAATATGTTCAACTCTTTCAACATTCATAATTTTTAAATCTTTCTCACTAACATTAACTGATGAATGAATGATTTTCTGAGGAGAATCACGTTTACTTGGAGCTTTCTGTTCTGGGGTAGTAGTAATAGTTTGATTAACTTGAATGACATCACTATAATACCAAGCTTGAGGTTTAACATTTACCCAAGTTTTAGCGAAATGAACCATTTTATAAGCATCAGTTTTACCATAACCGTATTTATGAGAATATTTTCTATTCAAAGCTGTAGTTTGATAATTACCATCTTCTTCATTTATAGGAGTAGCACTTAATACAGAAATATACTGAACGTCTCTCCAAGTTAAATTAGGATTAGCTGATAATATTAATGAATAAATCCCACTAGCTAAAGGTGCAGCAGCAGAAGTACCACCATGAGTTGCCGAACATTTTTTCTTGATATCAGTGGTATGAATATGTTCACCTGATCCAGAAGAATAAGTAACCACCATAACAGCAGAACAAGCTTCAGAATATTGTGGATGTAATCCTTTATAATCAATGGCACCAACAGTAATTGAATAAATAGAATTAGTATAACCATCGAAATTACAAGAATCACCAAATCTACCACCATTTCCAGAAGCGAAAACATAGATTGCTCCCTTTTTATCACGACCTTCTTGAATTCCTTTAATCATGGCTTTTTTCACTATTACGTCTGGTTCTGATAAGACTTTACCATTATCAGTAGGGCCCCAAGAACATGAATAAATATCATTAGTATCTAATCCATATACCATAGCTTCAGCTTCATCAGATGAAGTAATAGGGCCAGATAATATTCTAATCCCACTAACTTGCGATTTCCATGCTACACCAATACCACAAACATCATTTTTCACAGCAGCTATTTCTCCAGCACATCTAGTACCATGATAATCATCGAAAAGTCGAGGTAAAGGAGATTTGCCTTTATTATTAAAATCCCATGACCCTTCAGAGTTAAAATTTTGTTTAATATCATCACTTTCTGCATCAACTCCGTCATCAACTAATGCTGTGACTATACCTTGACCTAAAATATCTTCTAACCAAAGACCAGTGACATTAACATCATGACCAGGATATTTTAAATTGATTAAATGCCATTGAGTAGTGAATTCTGGATCATGAATATCTAATTTCTTAGCAATTTCTATCAATTTTTGATGAGCTTCATCTGTTGCCTCATGATTATCAGAACCAGTATCATCACGATTTTCAAACACCACATCTTCCATTTCAATGGGGACAGGTATTCTTTTAGAAAGTTTTTTCATGGGTAATAAATGAATAGATTCAACATAAGAAATCAATTCATCATAATCTTGTTCATGACCTAATTGTCGTTTCATTAAATTATATTCATTTGAATTATGATTACCTAAAAACGAATTATGAGGATGAGATTTATCAATACTGAAAACATAATGATTATCTAATGATGATAATTGATGTTCAAAATTATAATGACCCCTATAATGGGATATGAAATCAATTAAAGGTTTTTGAGAATTAGTAGTATTTAATTCAACTAAAAAATAATTTTTATTTTCATAATCTCGAGGAGGAATTTGTTGATATTGTTGTAAAGTTGGTGATAATAAATATCCCAATATAAATATTAGTAATTTTATTGGCAACATAGTATGTGTGGGTTGGTTGTAACTTCTATCTTCTATGACAGATAAGAATCTAATATATTAGTGATTTGAAAAAGAATAAATATATATATATATATATATCAACAAACAACAAACAACAAACAACAACTTATAGTGAACACGTCAAAGGGTTGAAAAAAAAAAAAAAAAAAAAAATTCCTGGTTGATCAAAATTGAAGTTTTTTCTTTCTCGTTGATTGTTTTTGACGTTGGCTTGAAATTAATGTCAATTTCTTTCTTTCTTTTTGATTCCGCCTCTTCTTTCCTCTTTCAACTAATTTAATAGACGATATTTATAAACGCAAATTATTCGTGTAAAAATAGCATTCTATAGTACCAAATACTACTAACATTCCATAGAATATGCATATGTGAACTTACAGGGTTTGTAGTTTATAAATATTTTCACCACCACAAATAAGAAGTAGAAACAAATATGCCACAAAATTGGTAGTGTATTGGAGTACAAAAAAAAAATTTGGGGGAAGAGTTACATTTTTCTTTGTTTAAGTTATTCTTCTATCTATTTCTTAAACCACTACTACCGTAAACTAGATAATATTTATTAAATGATATGATAGATATATGTATATGTTAATTGTAAGGTTAAGAATTATGTATTATAGGTTTAATTTGCATTTTTCAGTAGTGCTAGTTGAGTATAGTTGCAGTTAATCTTGGTAGTGCACAATTCCAAACATTTGATATCACTACTCTAGACAAAGTATATAATCAAAGCCATTAAATTGATAAACAGTTTCTAGATATAAGTTGCAAAAAATATGAAGATAAAGATAAACTAATAATTTAACTTTCTGTCAAATTATTTGGCACAACAACAACAACAACAACAGTAGTAGGAAGATAATGAAGCCGGATTTACACATTTTTTCTTCTTGGTGTAGAACCGTTCAGCAATTGTTYCCCCCCCCCCCCCTTCCCTTCCCCCTGGTGTGCCGAATCATCCTCAATTATACACTTTTCCGTTCCACGGTTAAATTATTTGTTTACTTCTTTCTTGATGTTTACTAAAAATTTTTCAACTTTCAAACCCTATAAACATCTTTCTTATCTTATCAATTGTATACATTTAATCAATTTACTTACTATTAACAACCACAAAAAGATGACTAAACGGTACATCAATTCCTCATGGTGTCTAATAATCTTATCCCTGTTTTTATTATCATTAGTCAGTGCTGATGAAGATGGCATGTCAATGGATATGGGTGATCCTTCATCAAGACCAGAATTTCATCCTATAAATCCTGGATCAAAAACATTCCATTGGTTATTAACATTATTTATATTATTAATATTACCATCAATTAGTACTTCATTAGCAATAGCAAATAAATTACATTGGTCATTATTTTTACAATATATATCTACTGGTTATAGTATATTTGAATCAATGTTTTTAGATTTCCCAGATAATATTGATAATCATGAAAATAAAACATCAAAAGGTACAAGTTGGTTTTTATCTATATTATTAGGATTGACGATTTTTTTGGGGACATTTATTAATGGTAGTAATTTAATTATTAATAAATTTTATCCTCATTTACAAACAAGACAAAATTCTAATTCTAATTCTAATTCTAATTCTAATTCTAATTCTAATTCTAATTCTAATTCTAATTATGAATATGGAATAAGTTATAAACTTTATAAAGTTTTATCATTTTTAACGGTATTAACAGGATGGGTTAGAGTATGTATGGCACCAGTGGCATTATTTGGATTTTGTTATGGTAAACATACTGGTCAATGTATTGCTCATGGTATAATGGGATCAGCATTCATATTATATTCATTTGTATTATCATTAGTATTGGTTATACCTTGGATTAGAAAACATCAACTATTGAACACTTCTGATGGTGGTGGTGGTGGTGGTGGTGCCACTGGTACATCGCAAGAATTTTATGATTCTACAGTGATGATGGTTTGGGGTGTTGTCAATACATTTACTGAACATCGTTGGGGTCGTGAAAGTTGGAGTATGGGAGATTATCAACATACTGCCATGGGGATAATTTGGTGGGGTGGTGGATTATTAGGAATGTATTTATCCCGGAAAAATCATCGATCATTTATTCCAGCTTTATTATTAATTTTCACGGGTTATTCAATGTCTCAACATGCTCAACATTTAATTATATCTACTAAAGTTCATTCAGTATTTGGAATTTCATTAATGGGGGCTGGTATAACAAGAATTATTGAAATCCTGTTTTTATTAAATGATAAATCTTGTCATTCACTGGGTCAAATTTTATCATTTCAATATTTACCACCATTTTGTTTGACGTTAGCTGGAGTATTATTTATGGGGGCTACTGAAGAACAATTACAATTGGTTCATGATTTAGGTTCAGATCATTCAGCGTATATTTTGGTGGTTTCTGCTGCTGCATTCACGATTTTCCTTTGGATTCAACTTGTAATAATGTTTTATTTACGATTAGTTGGATATAATGAAGATGGAGAATTGGGTCAACAACAACAACATCATCATCAATATCAAAGTGTAGACGTTGAAGAATTTGAATTAGGTGATCTTAGTGAAGAAGAAGAAGAAGAAGAAGAAGAAGACCAGAGTGGTAGTACTAATAATCATCATCGTGAATTGGATACTCCTCCACTGTCTGATGATAGAAATAAAGATTAAGCTAAATCAAAAAGTTTATGTAGATTTTGTAATACTAGACATAATTTTTGCAAGTGGATTGATTTTTTTAAGTTGAAGTATTTGTCCAAAAATGTACAAAAAAAAAAACCATACAAAAAATATAATAACTTCAATAAAATGGAAAGTCTGACAGAGCAGAATTACTTTTGTTAACAGTTCTAGTTACCTGCTAGTGACGTTTATAGATTGGAAATAGAGTAGATTGGAATAATTCCGGAAATAACCAAAAATCCATCCATTCACTCTCTTCCACCGTTATCGGATATTTTCACTTAATATATGATGGAGAGAAGAGAAGAGAAGAAAAGAGATGCGATAGTGAGTGGTAGAAAAAAGAAACACAATGCAACTTAACCAACCAACACAAGACAAAAAAAATGATTACTAATAATTTAATTTAAACCTTACCCGTGAAGAGTTGAAAAAAATTATCTACATATATATATATATACCACCTTTTTCCTCCTTCTTATTCATATTTTACACAACAACCATGAGTGCTCTACTATCAGCAGATGATTTAAATGATTTTATATCACCTGGTGTAGCTTGTATAAAACCACTAGCATCATCATCAACCAATACCACCACCACCAATACTACTGACTCATATAATGAAAATGGAGAAGTAGAAATTCAAATAGATTCACAAGGAAATCCATTAGAAATTTCAAAAATTGATGATAAACAATTTCAAACTAATAAATTAACACCAGCACAAATATCATTAGCTGATTGTCTTGCTTGTTCAGGTTGTATAACATCAGCTGAAGAAGTATTAGTAGCACAACATTCTCATCAAGAATTAATTAAAGCCCTTCAATCACAAAAGGAAACCAATAAAGTGTTTGTTGTTAGTATATCTCATCAATCAAGGGCATCATTAGCAATGGCATATAATGTATCGATTGAAAATATGGATAAATGTTTGATTGATTTATTTATTAGACAAATGGGATTTACTTATATTGTTGGGACATCATTAGGAAGAAAATTATCATTAATTAATGAAGCCAAAGAGATAATCAACAGAAAAACCAAAGGCAGTGGTACTGGTGGTATTGACTCAGATTCCTCCTCAGGACCTATATTATCATCAATTTGTCCTGGTTGGGTCTTATACGCTGAAAAGACTCATCCTTATATAATTCCAAAAATGTCAACCGTAAAATCACCACAACAAATCACGGGATGTTTATTAAAAAATTTAACTTCAAATTCATTAAATATTGAAAAATCAAAAATTTATCATTTATCAATCATGCCTTGTTTTGATAAAAAATTAGAAAGTGCTCGACCGGAAGTATATGAAGAAGAAGAAGAAGAAGAAGAAGAAAAAGACAAGGCCTTAGTGCTGGTTCCTGATGTTGATTGTGTTATTACTGCTAAAGAATTAATTACATTATTAGAAGAATGTCCTCAATATCAATTAATCCCACCAACACTACCACAAGAAGAACTTATTGGTGGTGGTTGTTTATCAATGACGGAAATTTATAAACAATATGCACCACCAAATTGGCCATTTATAGAAATATCATGGTCAAATGATTCAGGTTCAGCATCAGGAGGATATGCATATAATTATTTAACCATTTATCGAAATGATTTAATATTAAAAGGTTATGATGGTAATAAATTCACCATAAATTTAATTAATGGACGTAATCCAGATATTTATGAAATGAGATTAATGTATAATGGTGAAAATAAAGAAAAATTGGCTAGTGCTGCTGTTGTCAATGGATTTAGAAATATTCAAAATTTAGTAAGGAAATTGAAACCAAACACAGGAAAGTCAACAAACACCACCACCACCACCACAAAGAGTAAAGTTAATCCATTGGCAGCTAGAAGAAGAGCAAGAATAGCCAACAATCGAGGTAAACCAGAAACAAAATCAACATCAGAAGTGAATTCCCAAGAAATGGAAATTGTTGCTGATGCTTCAAAAGTTGATTATGTTGAAATAATGGCATGTCCTAATGGTTGTATTAATGGAGGTGGTCAAATCAGTGCTCCAAATACCACCACCACCAGTATCACGTTACCACAAAAGGAGATTGAAAAACAATGGATTAATGCAGTATTAGAGAAATATAATAGTATTCCAATGTTTGATTTAAGTTCACAATCATCATCATCATCATCACCAAATGAAATTATTAAATTTATTGAATGGAGTAAAAAATTTGAAAATCAATTTAATATTAGTGATAATCGATTATTTAAAACTCATTTTAATCCCGTGGAGAAAAATATCATCATGTCAGTTGATGATCCTGCTACTGCTTTATTAGTTGGATCTAAGTGGTAAAACAAAGAAGAGAAGTAGGTATTTAATTGATATAATTTTATAGAGAGTAGATGTTAACTATAATGGTAATATGTATTTAACTATAGAGAATTAAGTATTGAGTAGGGAGTTTTACTGTTCAAGTTCAAGTTCAAGTTCAAGTTCAAGTTCAAGTTAGTTGTTGATTAAGTATTTCTACTTGATAAGCTTCTTGAATTGATTAACAATTTCAACAAATTATTACATTATCTTGTTTTAACTTGTTTGTTATATGGGGGGGGGGGTGGTTTATTAAAATGTGTGTAGTGTAAGTAAGAGTAGTGGCGAAGAGAGATTAACTGGAGTATGTAGTTAGTATGCAGGAAAAGAAAAGAAGCTCAACCATCTTAATTAATTTTTCTAGCCAATAAAATAAATTTGTTTTTTTCTTACTTCAAAACTTTTTAACCCCGATAGAGAGAGAGACAGTGAGACAGTGAGACAATTGAAAAAGTTTTCTTTTCATAATTATTAACCAATCAATTGTTGAATACTTCTCTTCTTATTCTTATTTCAAAGGGGTTCTTTTTTTTTTTTTCATTAAAGTACATATTATATATTCCAATTACAACAACATCATCATCATCAACATTTAAGAAAATCATATTTCTAAGATCTATTTTAACCTACATTCCTAAATAATAACCAATAGCAATAATAACAACTAATAACAACAATGTTTAAACAAATTATAACATCTTCATCTACTAAATCAACAAGATTGTTTACCAGCTCCACTTTAAAATATTTATCAACTAGTTCATCACTTTTAAAACCAACATTAGCTGCTGCTGCTGCTGCTGCTTCCATCACCACCACCACCACCACCACTGATAATTCTAGTGAATATTTAACTACTGGAGGATCAACTCATTCAATTCCTGCTAAAGGTTTTAGACTTTCTCAACCTAAAACATGGGAAGAATCCAATGAAAGTGCATTATCTAAAGCCACCAAATTTTTATTTTTAAGTGAAATTGCTCGAGGAATGTATATTTGTTTAGAAATGTATTTTAGAGCTCCATATACCATTTATTATCCATTTGAAAAAGGTCCAATTTCTCCAAGATTTAGAGGTGAACATGCATTAAGAAGATATCCAAGTGGTGAAGAAAGATGTATTGCATGTAAATTATGTGAAGCTATATGTCCAGCTCAAGCCATTACTATTGAAGCTGAAGAAAGAATTGATGGTAGTAGAAGAACTTATAAATATGATATTGATATGACTAAATGTATTTATTGTGGTTATTGTCAAGAAAGTTGTCCTGTTGATGCCATTGTTGAAACTCCAAATGTTGAATATTCTACTGCTACTAGAGAAGAATTATTATATAATAAAGAAAAATTATTGGAAAATGGTGATAAATGGGAACAAGAATTACAATATTGTATTGATGCTGATGCTCCATACCGTTAATTAAATGTAAGACCATTTTTGTAGCATATATATATATATTTACTTTTATCTTTAATAACAAATTTAATTAGTTTTATATTTATAAGTTGAAACGTTTTTATAGGTCAGAAGTACTTTTTAATCATAATTGTATTTATATTGAATAGTTTAGGTTCTACCGCCCTTGAGAATATAAGAAAACCAGAAACAAATAAATACACCAAGAAGTTTAGAGAAAGAAAGGGAAATTTTACAATTATATTATATCAAAGCATAATGATTAGAATAATTAAAACTAAAAACTAAAAACAAACAAAAACAAAAACAAAAACAAAAACAAAAAAACATAAAAAAACCACACACACACACACATATATATTTATAAAAAGTTTCAACATGAATCAACAAAAACATCGAAAATCATTTCAACAATTTCTACTTTAATTGTTTTTTTTTTATAATTTTTTCTTTTAGGATGTTTAAACTTTATTGATTAATGACTTACTTACTTACTTACTAACAAGTGTAGTTCTTCTTTTCTTTTCTTTTCAAGTAATCCTTTTCTTCTTTAGTTTCTTATTGAACTTGAGAATAACCAGTGAATGGATTAGCATTCTTAGATTTCAAATAATCATCAGATTGTTCTTGCCATTCTTTATTCATAGTAATTGGTGGAGGACTAGCAAATTGTCTAATACCAAAGAATAATACTACTGAAGCAACAATACAACCAGTAGTAATCCAAAATACTTGAGATCTTTCACCTGGTAAATATAATGGAGTTCTTGGCCCCCATTCACCAAATGAAATATAATAAGCAGCTTTTTTTTCAGCTGGAGTTAATTCTTGCCATGGTAATTCCATTCTAGATTTTAATTCATCTATTAAAGTTTGTTGATCTTGTTTTGGTAATGAAGTCCATCTAGATTCTAAATTACCAATATAAGCATTGGATAAAGCTCTTGGAGCAGCAGAGGTTGATTTAGCAACAGTACTGTTGAATCTAAGAATGCTAGTAGTAATAGAAGCGGTGTTGGCTTTAGTGGCAGCTCTTTGTAATGATCTCATAAACATATTGAATACTTGTTGGGGGAGGGGGGGGAACTATGTGTTTGAAATTGTTAGTAAAAGAAAATGATAAAAATTGAAAATTGGGTTTATAATTTTTTTTCTCTGTCTCTCTCTCTTAGTATAGTAATAAATTTGATTGGTTAAAATTAGTTAGTGGGATTTGGTACAGGAACGACCTTTTTATTTTTTTTTTTTTTTCTCTTTCATTCTTTTCATTCTTTCATTCATTCTTCTTTACACACCCAAACTGTATTTTTAATACACTTAAATGTTTTCAACTATTGTAACAAAACATACCTTCTTGAATAATCTGTAAATAAATAAATAAATAAATGTTGCTCTGAATATATATATATATATCTCTAACTCTATAATAACACTAGTGTTTGATTTAATAARSCTTAATATATTGGGAGAATTGAGAGAATACTCTTTTGAAGGAATGAAAGTTTTATACCGAAGGAGAATTAAAGGAATACGTAAATATATTACACGATATTTCTCTATATATTATTTTGGTCTTCTTCTTCTTCTTCTAATACATGTTAGTTATAAATCAGGTCATTTTTAAATTTTTTTCCACTTACATTGTTTTTGCGGCCTAAACCTAACAAACAAACAATTGATAAATTCTATTATTCTCTTTTAAGCGAAACAGTCCTTTGCCTATTAGGCGCAATTATTTATTTATTTTTTTTTTATGCCCCTATGATGAATAACCTCCTCTATAATCTATATAAACTAATGATCTTTTCAATTGAGAATCATTGATTTCTTCCACAGAAACATTAAACCCTTGGCCTTGGTGGTCATCATTATCATCATCATCATTATCATTCTTGGTGATTTGATTAAAATAATTTAAAAATTCAATTAATGAACCACCAACTCCAAAATATATATTCTTAGCAGCAATAATAGCTAATTTATTATTATTATTATTATTATTATTATTATTATTATTATTATTCTTACTAGTAGCAATGCTCTTACTACTAGATTGTTGGAAAATAGTTTTTATAGATTCAGCAACAATAGGTAAAGTATCAAGTGAATAAATTGTTTCTGAACTTATTATAACATCAATATCAATACCATTAGTATCTTTATCTTTAATAGCCGGTAAATTAATAAATTCATTACCCCATGATCCTGATATAAATTGTAATTCAATATTATAATTATTAAGATCATTTTTAAATTGATCAATTAATTTTGTCGTAATTAAGATTTCATCATTAACAAATCTTGACTCAATTTTATCACCACCACCACCACCATCATCATCATCATCATTTGTCGTTGATGTTAATTCGTGTAATTGTTCAATTGATATAGTTGAAGCCCAATGAATTAATAAATTGGGTACGGTGACTAATCGAAGTACATCATAATTAAAATCCGATAATATCAATCTTAACCCTGAGTCTGATGAAGATTGGAGTTGATTACTTTCTTTTATTGATTGGAATTTTTTCAATAATAGAAAACATGAAGGTAATGCTGTACCACAACCCAATTCCAAAATTGATTTTGACAGTAACAAACTATTATTATTATTATCACTATCACTATCACTACCATTTATCAATTTATTCAATGCATCAACGGTATCATATGAACATTCCCAACTTTTAAATCCTCCTTCATATACATTTTTTTGTAAATCATTATTATTCTGATTTTCATCAATCAATAATTTATGAACTCCAATGTTATTCCCTTCTTCCTCCTCCTCCTCCTCTTGTTCTTCTTCAATCATTAATTGATGTTTAACATCAAATAATTCTCTTCGATATATAATATTCCCTTGTGGTGTGGTATAATTATCAAAACTAATTCTAATTCCTTGTAATGTTGATAATATCGAATCTAAATTATGTAGTTTTGGTTTGTTTTCTGGTGTTATAATTAATGAATCTAATGCGTTGAGGGGTTGAATTATTGAATTTGAACCATTTAAAAATGATTGATTTGATTTGATATATGTATTACTTTCTTCTAATTCATCATCATCATCATCATCACTAAAATCACTAAAATCATCTTTTGTAAATCCAAATGAAAATGACATAATTAATAGAAAAAAAGAAAAGAGTTGGGTGTTTGATATGAATGAAGAAGATTTGATCGTAGTATAAGTAATCTGATTGAATTTATTGTAATCTCATCTCAAATGTTGAAAAAAAAAAAAAAAAAAAAAAAAAACCAAAAATCAAGTCCAATCACGCTACCAATTGATGGTGACAATTTATACGGCATGGATTATTTTTGAACAACGGTTCAAGTAATCAAATAATTAAGTGTACCATCTTGAACTAAGTATTTTTTTTTCAATTTCTTAGTTTTTGCATTTAAACCATTACTGTACTTATAATGTTATATTGAAGTAAGTATAATAATTTTTGTAATTTTTGAAAAGTTCACCCCCCTCACCCTTTCCTCTATTCTTTGCAAATACGTATTAGTATTACTTCATTAAATATCCCTTGCATAACTCTCTACTTATTTTTATTTATACTTGTTATTATTTATTTATTTATTTATTGAATAGATAAACAAAAGAAGCTAATTAGATCCCGGCCAAATTTGATTTGATTTTGATTGTATAGATAGATAGATAGATAGGAAATACTTTAAAGACAAAATCATACATAATAACACGACTGGAGATTAATTAGGAGAACGAAAAAAAAAAAACGATACACGAAAACCAAAAACAGAAACCAAAACAAAAACAAAGAAATATACCACCACCACTTCTACCACTTCTACCACCCCCTAATTTTTTACACAATAACTGCAGCAACATTAATTTATTAAAAATTTTCCAACAATAAAAACATTGAATTACTGCAAAATCTCCCAAATTTCTATCAAAACACTCACTTAGTTACATATATATTCTTATTCTTATCAATTGTTACTAATAACAAATAACAATCAATAATGCCTGGTGATAATGACATTGTATTAGTAGATTCAAGTTCAGATAATGAAGAAGAAAGAGAAGAAGATGATGATGATGAATCACAACATAGAGAAATCAAGAAATTTAAACCTAATCCTAATCCATCTCAAACAAGAGATATGAATGAATCTCACGTGATAAATAAGAGCAATTTTTCAACTGTACCATTTAATGCAGTCTCATCATCATCATCATCTGATAATGACCAGGACAACGACGAAGAGGAAGAGGAAGAGGAAGAGGAAGAGGAAGAGGAAGAGGAAGAGGAAGAGGAAGAGGAAGAGGAAGAGGAAGAGGAAGAGGAAGAGGAAGAGGAAGAATCAGAAATAAATGGGAATCAAATACTGCTTAGCATTGATGATGAGTATGATTCAGAAGGATTAACTAAAGAATCATCAAGAACTCCAATTGGTAGTAATACATCTGATATAATAATCAATGGAGTAACGATAATAACAAATAATAATGATAGTTCTTTAGTTGCATCATCATCTGACGATGATGACGATGATGACGATGATGACGATAAGGATGACGACAACGACGATGATGCTAGTGATTTGGAATCGGATTTTGCTTTTGAAGAAATACCACCTTCATTAATTATGGAAACCAGAAAATATCTTAAACAAAATGGTACGATGAAATTTCTTGAAAAATATTTACCTACAGCAGCATCAATTGAAAATATCATTAAATTAATATTACAATTAGGTTTTGTCCCCAAACGGAAACTAAATAATGGTTTGGATGAAAATGATATTATGGAATATATCAAAATATTAAATCATGCGATAATAAAAGTGAAATCAATACGAGAAAGAAGAGAAGATATAACCACCATTAATGATGCCCTTAAATTAATTGAAAATTCAAAAAATATTATGGTTATAACTGGAGCTGGAATTTCAACTAGTTTAGGAATCCCTGATTTCCGATCATCTCAAGGATTTTATTCAATGATTCAACATTTAGGACTTTCGGATCCACAAGAAGTTTTCGATTTAGATTTATTCTTGAATGATCCTAATATATTTTATTCAATTGCTCATATGATATTACCACCAAATCACATTTATAGTCCTTTACATTCATTTATTAAATTATTACAAGATAAAAATAAATTATTAAGAAATTATACTCAAAATATTGATAATTTAGAAAGTTATGCTGGAATACATAAAGAAAATTTGATTCAATGTCATGGATCATTTGCTACTGCTAGTTGTATAACTTGTGGTTATAAAGTTGATGGAGAAATTATATTTCCAGAAATTAAAAATAAGGAAATTCCTTATTGTCCTAAATGTAATGAAGTTAAACAATCAATACTAAAAAAGGGAAAAAAAACTAAATCTAAATCCAAAAAGAAAAAGAAAAAGAAAAACAAACCCTATGATGACGATGACGAGGAAGAGGAAGAGGGAGAAACTTATTTTCATGAAAGTTTTGGAGTCATGAAACCAGATATAACATTTTTCGGAGAACAATTACCAGAAAATTTCAAAATTGCTATAAATCAAGACATTAATAAAGTTGATTTAGTTCTAGTTATAGGTACATCATTAAAAGTTGCCCCCGTTGCTGATATAGTAGGGAAAATACCTGAACATATCCCACAAATTTTATTAAATAAAGATCCTATAAATCATTGTCAATTTGATGTTAGTTTATTGGGTTATTGTGATGATGTTGCTAGTTATATTGCTAATGAATTAGGTGAATCTTGGGATTTACCTCATCCTGATTATAATAAAATCCGTGGAGAAAAAAACGGAGAAAATTTACTGGTTCAATTACTTGATTCAACTTTAAGAGAATATCTAATAAGTAATAAAAAGAATGATTTGAGTAGTGAACAAGAACAAAATAAAATGGGAGAAGAAAACAGGAAAGTGGAAGAAAGTGGAAGACGACCAAACGAAAGTGGAGGTAAAAGTGGATGAAGAGCCAAAACAAGATAAAGTGGACAACGAGGACAAAGAGGAAGAGAAAGCCCCGATAGATAAACTATAGACGTTAATGTGGTTAGTTAATTATATATATATATATATATATGTATATGTTTTTTTAAACTAATAATACTTTAATCAACCAATCAATTCAACTTGATCAAGTTTAATAAAGGTCTTTGCGGGAATTCAAAATTTATCAATTGGTAGTTTCAAACCAATCAGTATAATATAGGTAGTAAATTAAAAATTAGGTTTAAGGTTATTAGGCTAAGTGAATTGTAAATCTTACTAAATCTCCATTGAATCAAATTACATGTGTTGTGTTGTATTGTGTTGTGTTGTGTTTATTGTTTCTTTTTATGTTTAATATACAAATCATCTATAATAGTAGTAATAATAATTCAAATCAATTTTCATTTTTATTTTCTTTTTATCTCCCTATACATTATAAGCAGCAATAATAAATGATAAAACAAATGAAATTTTAAAACTTGGTTTTTCAAAAAATAATTGTTTTAAATTAATTTTTTCTTTACCAATAGTAATGAAATAATTCCATGGAATATGAATAATATTTTTATTTTCTAAAAATTCAATTAAAAAATAACTCAGTAATGAAACAAATACAATAACTTGAGATAATTTCCCAATTATAACTCCTAAAAATAATCCAACTACTGATCCAATAGTTAATTCTTCATAATTTAAATAATTAGAAAATCTAGATTCATGATATTGTTTTTGTAGTGGTTGTTGTTTACTAATAGATAAATCTAATGATGGTTGTTGTTGTTGTTGTTGATATTGAGTTAAACTACCAGTATCATTGTGGATTTTTCTAGCAAATGTAGATAATAATAAAAATGATGAACCAGTACTAGCAAATAATATTTTTAAAGTGTTATTACTATTATTGCTGCTGCTATAGTTGCTATAGTTGCTACTACCACCATAAGAAGATCTTGATGATGATGATTTGAAATTGGTAATCAAATTATTGAAATTGAATAATTGATATTGTTTTGGAATTGTAGTAGTACCAGTACCAATAATGGTTGTACGTACTGATCCAATTGATCTTTTAAAAATTGTTGAAATAAATGGTGAACGAGCAAACATGGGGAGGAGTAAAAGAGGGAGGGGGGGGTAAATATGTAATTGATTAATAATATTTCAATTGATAGTAGGAGTTGTATTAGTTGGTTTGGATTTATTGTTATTTTCAATATTAATTGGAAGTAATAAAAATATATATGGTCTAAAAATTGTTTATATATAAAAAGCAATCCCCAATTGAAATTTTTGTTGGGGTTTTAAATTTAATTGTTGTTGTTGTTATTGTTATTGTTGATATTGTTTAGTTGTATGGAGATTATATAATCATCATCACCCCCATCCCCCCAATACTACGGGAAATGTCACCTAAACGACACTACTATAATTGCTATTGCTTATATCCGAGGAAGGTGATTTCCATTCCTTAAATGGGGTTTTCAATGCAACTTTTCAATACAAAACCACCATCAACTGCAGTTAAATTATAAATTGAAAGTACCTAGTTTTGATATTTAGATTAGATACATTTGAATTGTAAACATGAATAATAGGCTACTTGAAATTGTCCTCTTTTTGTTGATTATCTCCAATACAGTAATAGAATACACGATTGCTTAATTTTCTCTAGTACTATAGAATGAAGTAGTTCAGTACCATTTGACTATTATATCTATCATTTCAATAGTCATTAATCAAAATGAACTTCAGTGGCTACTTTAATTAATGACAAAAGTATCAGAAGTTTGACAACAACAACAACTTGGTTGGTTAGTGTGCGTGTCCAAGCTCAATTTCTGTTTTGTTTTCCTCGCCCCCCTCCCCCTCTGTCATCAATCTCTACACAACAACAACAGAAAATACTTTATTTATACCAATTGCTATTAAAATACAACTCTTGACTCATATACTCTTTCAAACAATGGATGGATGGAGTGAAGTATTAAGAATACCGTCGAGTGTATTTGCTACTGATAATTACAATAATCCCACTACAATTGTCAATATAACATCACTACAGTTTGATTCTGTACAAAATTTCATATGGTGTGGTGATTCAAGAGGTTATACTAGATCATTTACTGGATCATTTGCAACAAATTCTTTATATGGGAATTTACAACTTTATCCTTATACGAAATTCCATACTAGTGATGTAAATTATAATAACCCAATAAAACAAATACTATCTCATCGAGAAGGAATATTATCATTACTGAATAATGCAATAAGTTTTAATAGTAGAAGAGGATTATCAAAACTACAAGTCACATCTAAGACATTTAATAATAATGCTACTACTGAAAATAAATTTAATAATTTACAAGCAATGACATTCAATTGTAATTCATTCAATGATGTTGTTGTTGGCACTGATACATCAATGATGAAATTTGATTTAAATAAACCCAATGTTTTATCATCATTTGATCATCAAGGAGGGATTTCATTATTAAATAATTTGGGTAAATTTTTAACTATAGCAAATAGTAATGGATCATTAGATATATTTGATCCTGTATCCAATTCGACAATGAAAACTTTTAGTGCTCATAATGGATTTATTTCTAATTTAGACGTTAGAGGCAATTATATTGCTACTTGTGGTTATTCAATTAAACCTAAACGATATTATCATAATCAACCTGCAGAATATATAGTGGATCCATTGGTCAATATATATGATACAAGAATAATGAGAGCTATAGCTCCAGTACCATTCCCTGCTGGTGCTGCATCAGTGAAATTCCACCCTAAATTGCCAAATATTATAATTATTGCATCAACATCGGGACAAATGCAATTTGTTGATATTTTTGATCAAACAAATGTTTATTTATATCAAGCAGATTTAGCAATACCTACAACAACAACAACTACTATCAATAACAAGCCAAGGATGTCGAATCTTGAAATAAGTGAAAATGGTGATTTCTTAGTGTTTAATGATAATTGTGATAATATGCATTTATGGTCGATTAGTCCTTCGAGTAAAGATTTTGTCAATTTCCCTCAACCAGTAGAACAACCAGATATTATTGATTCTAATTTTGAAATCATTGATATAGATGCTAATGTGCCTTTATCAATTGTTGGAATGCCATATTATAAGGAATTATTATTATCAAATTATCCGAATGATTTGAGATTTGTTAAGGAAACAGCAAAATTACCTGAACCGATAGATATAGAATTGATTTTAGAAAATGAAACTCGAAATAATGGTACCAAGAAATTTTTCCCTTATGATAAATTAAAATATGGTCCAGGAAATGTTTATAAACCTTATCAATCATTAAAGGATAATAAGGAAAATAAAGAAATACTGATTCCGAAATTTATTAGTGAAAGATCAACAACCACAACCACAACCACCAAAGAATTGAAAGCTGATAATGATGGTAAATTTATTGATGATAGTATTTTTCAATATAAATTCCAGGGGAAATTAAATAAAGTACCAAATTGTTATTCAAGATTACAAATTCAATATTCGAAATTTGGAATTAAAGATTTTGATTTTAGTTATTATAATAAAACTAAAGAATGTTGTGGATTGGAAAATCATACTGATAATTCATATATTAATTCTCTTTTACAATTATATCGATTTCAATCGAGTATATATAATCAAGTTGTTGGTTCATTATCAAAAGAATGGTTACCTAATGATATCACCACTATTATCACTACCAACAACCCTGAAGGTTCATCTATTTTAAATGAATTGGGATATTTATTTGATATGATGTTTAAAGCACAATCTAATAATGTTAAAATTTATAATTTAAGTCAAGTTTTGAATCATCATCCGAATGCTCAAAAATTACTCAATAATAATGAATTATTAAATTTAAATTCTCAACAAGTTCGAGATTTAGTTATTGAATTTAATAATTTTTTATTAACTACTTTACATCAAGATTTTCAAACTCAATTTCAAGAAAATTTCAATTTAACAGAATTGAAATATGAAATTGAAATAAAAGGTAATGGTACTTCATGTCCAATGTATGATAAACATCAAGGATCAATGTTTTCTTTAGAATTAATTACTCCACCTAGTAATATGTTGAATAAAATGAGTATTTTAATTAATAATAATAATAATAATAATAATCCTCAATATCAACCAGAACCCATTAGCAGTCTTGATAATATTAGACGAAATTTAAATATATTAACATATTTGGAATATTCAATGAATCAATATAAAACCATTCCATGTCAACAACATAATCATTCATATCCTCATAATTTAGAAATTCAAACTAGTATAGTTCATTTACCTTCAGTATTAACCATTAATGTCAATTTATCGAATCCAGAATTTAAAATCATTAATAATTTTACTCAATGGTTAGTACCGGAATTTTATGCTGTGAAATCAAAATCAATATCAGGAAAAAATGGATATTCATTTAAAGAGATTGATCATCCAACACCAAATTCAGCTACTCAAGAATCGGGGAAATATAAATATAAATATGAACTTTTAGGATATGTTTGTGAAATAAATCATCAATCTGATATAGTTAGTGGAGCTCATAATTTAGTGGCATTTATTAAAGTTAATAATAATGGGGGTTGGTATTTATTTAATGATTTTTTGGTTATGCCTATACCGGAAGAAGAAGTATTTGATTTACAACCATCATGGAAAAAACCCATTGTTATAATGTATCAACAAACTAATCAACCCCTGTTTAATTATTTAACCACCACCACCACCACCACCACCACCACCACCACGTTCAGTAATGCTGGCAAATATGATGATCTGATATTATATCGAGATCATTTTGCTGAAGGGATTAGGAAAGGTCATCAATTAGAGTATGAATTGTTAACTAGAAAAGAATCACCTCAACCTGGTTCATTAGTTGCTATTGATGCAGAATTTGTCATGTTAAAACCTGAAGAATTGGAAATTCATTATGATGGATATAAAAAATTAATTAAACCCAAACAATTATCTTTGGCAAGAATATCAGTATTAAGAGAAAATGGGATTCCATTTATTGATGATTATATTGTTCATACATCAGATATTTATGATTATTTAACCAATTTTAGTGGTATTGAACCTAATGATTTGAATTTAACATTAAGTAATCGAGAAAATCTCGTTACTTTACAAACTGCATATAGAAAATTGTGGTTACTATTAAATTTAGGAGTAATATTTGTTGGACATGGATTATATAATGATTTCCGAACGATTAATTTACAAGTTCCAGAACGACAAATTCGTGATACAGCGGTGATTTATTATAAATCTGATTTTAAAAGACAATTAAGTTTAAAATTTTTAGCCTATGTGATGTTAAAAGAAAAAGTTCAAAGTGGGAATCATGATTCAATTGAAGATGCAAATACAGCATTATTATTGTATAAAAAATATCAAAATTTATATAATAAAGAAGATTTTGAACTGATATTGAATTATATATATTCTGAAGGTCAACAATTGAGATTTAAAGTTCCAGAATAGAAAGCAAAATTTTATAACCATTATAAATATAGATTATTACCAAAAATATAAATAAATAATTTCATATCTTGTGTGTTTTGCATAAATAAATATATAAAATTCTTTCTCTCTATATTTATATATTATACTTTTTATTTTATTTAAATTTATTTATATAAACGAAAAACTAGAAAAACTTAAAACTTAAAAAAACCAACAAAAATCAAAAAACAACATAAGATATAATAATAATTATTATTATTGAAATTGGTAATAATCCCAAAAATAAAGATAATTCATAAATACTAACTATCCTTAACTTTCCATATATCTTTATAATATATTTCATAATTTTTTTTTAAACATGGGAATCACTTGAAATTATAAAGGATCTGGAAAAAAAAAAAAAACCGAACGAAACAACATTATGAAATATTAAAAATAAATTGGGGAATGATCCCCCAATCTAGAAGGAAAGAGGTGGTAGATAGAGAGTGTCCTATCTTGATATATCTTCCTTAATTCCTTTTTTTTTGTAAAATTTTTAGGAAACTCATCACTTAGAAAACTCTAACCACTCTTTTTGGTTTTTAGTAAATAATGAAAATAACTAACTGACTTCATATTTGGAATAACCAACTCATAATAATAATAATAATAAACTTATTTTTTTGTGAACAAAATAAATGAATGAATGCCAAAATAACTCTAAAAACAAAAACAAAAACAAAAACTGATAAACTTAAAAAATTAATGAGGGGGAGATGACAAAATGGTAAAATCAATATAATTCAAGACAATATTCTATAGCTTGATATTAAAAAAATTTAAATGGAATTTGGGGGGGTATAGGGTGGGGTATTATAATTGATTAATGATTAAACTTCTTATAATAAGATAGCGGCTAAACCAGCAATAGCAGCAAAACCAACAGTGATTTGGTTAGAAGCACCACCAACGGCACCACCTTCAAAAGTAGTAACATTAGCAGAAGGAACAACAGAAGATGAAGAAGAAGAACCAGTAGAATTAGCATAAGAAGTGAATAAAGTAGATTGAGCAGTAAGAGTCAATTCAACATCAGTAGTGGATTCAACAACTGGAGTACTAGTGACATCAACATAACTGACTTCTTCACTGCTAGAAGAAGATTCACCAGCAACAGTACCTGGAGTAATAACAGTTGATGCTTCAGAAGAACCAGAAAGTGGACAATAAGTAGTATAAGAAGTGTGAACACCACTGATGGTAGTTGTAACAACAGATTCAGTAGAAGCAACTGGAGCAACTGATGAAGGAGAAGAAGATTCTTTATGTTTGTGTTCAGAAGCAGTCAATGGACAATAAGTGGTGTATTCAGTGACAACACCTTCAATAGTAACAGTGTTGACTGATTGAACAGCTGGAGCAACACTAGTAGCACATTTGTTGTCGGAACAATGAGTGATGGTGATTTCAGTAGTGTGATGTTCAGTGACAGTGGAGTTGACGGCTAAAGTTGAGGCAACTAAAGAACCAGCGACGACTAATAAAGTTTGGAATTGCATTATAAATAAAGGGGGGAGGCAGTTGTTGTTAAAAAAGCGAATGTAGAAATAGTTGGGATAAAAATATAAACTGTTGTTGTTTAATGTGGTCTAATTGACTTAAAGAAGAAATAAATTTAAATTTTGGAAGGGGGAAGGAGGGAATTGGATAGATATTTATAATACATATTTCAAACACTTTTATTATTGAAAGGGGGAGGGGGGGGGATTGGATTATATCAATTGACGATATATTAAATTGATAATAACGTCAAAATAAAAAAAAAGTCAAATCAAAACAAAACAAATCAAAAACAAGGCTATTAAGAAAAAAAAAAGCCTTGTTTATGCTTTTTTTTTTTCACGTTACATTAAATTTTTTCTTTTAGCTGCAAAGAGCAAAGAGTTTTAATGTATAAATTATTAAGGTGTTTAACACAAAAGAATAACTTTAAAAAATAGTAAAAAGGAGTAATGAGACATTCTACCGTGTATAGGTACTAAGTATCATAACCTAATTATTATGTAAATGAAAGATGATGAAGGTATATAATGGGAGTATAATAGAGCGAACAAACTGACTAAAAAATTTTTTGATGCGAAAAAATTCAAAAGCCTTCGTGTGTGTTATTGTTATTGTTATTGTTTTGAGTTTCTGTACACTACCTCAAAATACAACAACAATAACAACAGACGAACACGAAAAAAACTGATGATGATGATGATGATGATGAATGTTTTCGTGTAAAATACAAAAAAAAGATATTTCAATTAATTTTCGTGTCAATTATTCCTCCTTTCTGCTCTTAATTGCCTTGTTAATTAAATTAATTAATTAATTAATTTGCCTGACTTGATTCTATTAACTAATGGTTAATGTCTTACATTATTCTTATTCTTCAATTACGCGAGGCACCACCTCCCCAATTTTTCGAATTAATAGATATTCTTGGGGTGGTCTAGACTCGAGCTTTATTTTTTGTAATAATAATATTATTATTATTAAATATTAGCCGGTAATTCAACAATGTTCGATAATTCTTCCTTCCACAAACCTATACTATTACTGCTACTACTACTAGAATTAGTTCATTTTACTATTAACAATACTCCAATTGGGTAATTATTATCTTTGTTTATTCAGTTGTTGTTGTTGTTGTTGTTGTTGTTGTTGTTGTCGTCTGTCTCTCTATGTAGATTAACTTTATAAAATAAAGTAAAACAATACAACAAATAGTTGATATGCAGTTCTTTTTGTTTTTCGCAGGATTTACACATTAAGGCACAACAACAAGGTTTACACCGTCAAAAAGAATTTTCTTTAATTTTTCTTGGTTAATGTTCGAGATCTCTTGTTATTCACTCACAACACAGAATGGTGGTGGAGGCGTAACAATAAAGTTGTAATAGATTAGATCAAAATACTTAATACAATAAGACTCCCGTCACCTGGTTTGAATATTTCGAATATATTCAACCAAATAATGTATATATATTCTTGGTTAAGGATATTATTCAGGTACCAAAGCATAAAGAACTCATACAATATATTATTACATTACATTACACAATATAAGTAAATAAGTGGATTGTTATTTGTGTGTGTAGGACTGACTGACACTCCCACGCGTTTAGTAAAACCTACACTACCACCACTACCCATTAATTAATTACGCGTTAATAATAATAGTCCTTTTTTCTTTTCGTGTATTTTAATTCAATTCTCTGATTTAACATTCTTTGCGCGCGCATTCTCATTCTCTCTTTCTCTTTCACGGTTAAAGCTTTGTGTATATTTCTTCAATTATCAATACCAAACACACATACAACATACAACATACAACATACAACATACAACATACCCCAAGAAATCAACAAATTAACAAATTTTAACCCTTTTTTACTATCCAAATCTTCATTCTGAATAGCAATCTTTATTCTAAGCCATTGGTTAAATCTTTTGATTGTAGGGCGTTGTTTTTTTTTTTCTCTTTTATTTCATTTCATTTCGTGTCGATATTGGAATAAGCCTTGGAAAGGAAGAGGAGGAAGAAGAACAACAACTGATGTTCTTCAAAACATTTTCTAACAAATGATTTTTCTAAATTTCTTTTCTATTTCTATATTCTTTACCTGTCTATATACTAATACTGTTACCTTGTGTGGTGGGGAGTTGACTATGGTTTATGCTAACATTAAATTCATTTCCCAATCATGAATAACACTAATCCAATCATCTTTAATTTCATTAGCTCTTTTTCTTCTCCAAACTTCCATCATAATTTGTCTTGCCCCCCAATAACTACCTAAATATTTCGCTATATCGGCGCCCCATTGTTTAAACGCCAATTGTAAATCTGGTTCAATAGCTTCACATCCAGCTATAAATCCTTGCCAAAATAATGGAATTATATTGGCTTCTTTATCATCAATCAATTTTTGTATAGCATTTAAATGTTGTAATGTTTTTTTAACTTGATTTTGTAAATTCTCAGCCGGGATTTGTTTGATTAATCGATTGAAATATATCATTAATGCATGATAAAATGACATGATATGATGATAGGTAGCTTTATGCATTGGTGAATAAAAT
The DNA here is from genome assembly GCF_000182965.3 of Candida albicans SC5314. Lineage (NCBI taxonomy): Eukaryota > Fungi > Ascomycota > Pichiomycetes > Serinales > Debaryomycetaceae > Candida > Candida albicans. Next base: position 1,981,349 of record NC_032089.1, read on the forward strand.
TTATGATCAAATTCATTATTGTCGTCGTTGTCGTTGTCATCACCAACAGTAGTAGGTTCTTCATTTTCAGGTTTACCATCAGTAGGGGTTGGGGATGAGGTTGGGGTTGTAGATCTGGTTTTGGCTTTGGTTGTGGTCATATTTTGTTGTTGTTGTTGTTGTTGTTCATATAATTGCCAATCTAATGTCCAATTTTCTAATTTTTCATTCAATTCTTCAATTCGATCATTAAATTCTTTTTCATGATTTGATAATTTCATTGCTATTCTCGCTGCAGCTTTAGGATTATCACGATAATAAATTTTTGTTCTTAATAATTCTACCGTCTCACTAAATAATACAATTAATGAATAAGGTAATCCATATAATGCATCAGTAGCAAAACTTTCATCATTTTTCATAGTATTAATCAATTTTTTATTGACAAATGAAGGTGATGTTGTAATTGAACTTTTCAGTTTATTAGTTGTTGTTGTTGTTGTTGTTTTGGTTTGTTTTTTATTGGTGAAAGTATTATTAACAATAAAATCAATTCTGGTTTTCCTAACTTTCTTATGATCATCAACAACCGCAGTAGTAGTAGTAGTAGCATCCCCGTCAGAATTGTCTAGTTTCTGTTGAACATATTTATCACCACTAACATCATAACCAATACCAGTTCCAGTTCCAATTCCAATTCCATAATAATTAGTTTCGAAATCTTCATTAATACTATCAATATCTAAACAAGTAGAATCTTGAATTAATTTTAAATTCAGAAATATTCGATGTAATATACTTGCTTTAGTTGATAATTTTTTTTTATTTTGCATTTTTGCTATAATTACTTTCCCACACCAAGTTATATAAATTCTTGTATCTTGCATTGTCCCCCATACTAAATCAACACTAATCATACTTAATACAGCACATAAAACATCTTTATATTTTTCATGATTAATACAATATTCAATCCCATTGGTTTTGTTTCTTTTGTTGTTTCTTTTGTTGTGTAATAATTGCTTAATAAATAAACTAGCTTGATTTCTTAAAGCAATACCTAAATTCAAATAAAATCTCATTGGTTCAGAATTTTTAGGAAATTTACTTTGTAAATTAAATGCCAGTACTGCTAATAAAGCATTCAATAATGCATTTTTAGCCGTTGAAGTTTTCCCTAATGCCAGTAATTCACCTAATGCCATTAATGCCCTTGGGAAATAAATCGTTTTCCAAGGACTTTCAGTCAATGGAATAACTGTCATTAAATCTGCTACATTAGTAACATAATAATTTAATAAATATCTCGTTAATGGTTGAACTTGAAGGGCATTCACAGGTATACCTATTTGATGATGATGATGATGTTCCTGTTGTTGTTGTTGTTGTTGTTGTTGTTGTTGTTCATTTGAATTTGATGGTAATGATAAATCAAATGGTAAATTTGTTGGATTTTTAACAATTTTCATAATAAATTGTAATAATTTAGAATCATTACCATCAACTTCTTCTGGACTCTCGTCATCTTCATCTTCATCATGGTCATGGTCATGATCATGATCAATTGATTTGGCATGTAAATCAATTTCTAAATTTTCATTGGATTGATAGGGATTATTATAGAAAAAATTGGAAAAATTGGAATAATATGTAGGATCCATAAGAATAGAGTTACTATTATTATTTGCTCCTTGATTTTGATTTAAAATATTGGCTAATGATATACTACTATTTGAATGAGATAATTGTGGTGTTGTTGTATGTGTTGTTGTACCGATATGTGGTTGCGGAGTGGTTATTGCAAGTTGCAGATTTTTATGAAATAATAAATTCAAAAAATCAGGATTATTAAATTCATCCATAATTGAAGAATGACCAGTATTGTTGTTGTTGTTGTTGGTTTGATTATCAGTATGAGTATGAGTATTTGTTGTGGTATTATTATTAATATTATTACTAGTATCATCTGTTGGAATATTACTATTAAAATTAAACATTAAATCTAAAAATTGAGTATCTAAAGCTGCTGCTGTCACAAGAGCTGCATCTTTTAATTCATTAGAAATCCATTGTGAATCTTGTGGTTGGTCAGAATGTGGTATCCCTGTTTCTAAATTATATCCATGAGGTTGTGAATTGGATTCTGTAGTGGTGGTGGTGGTAAAATTATGTCCATGGACCAATGGACTCGAGCCATTTGTATAAGTATTTGATACATTAGAAGTGGTACCAGTAGTAGTAGTAGTAGTAGTAGTAGTGGCAATGACATTAGTGTCGTTATGACTATTATTTAATCTCCGTTTTTTAGATTTCAATGATATCTCTTGTGATATAATATTATTTTGTTGTTGTGGTGATGGTTCACCTTTAAATACACCAAATGGACCCTTTAATTTAGTTTCTCCCAGTAATTTAACTATAGGATCTTCTCCTGATCCGTGTAATATTGATAAATCCAGGTCCATATCTTCATAAGTTTCATATGGTTCATCCCATTTAACAAATCCAACTTTTCGTCGTTGGAAAAATTCAGAAGAACTATTATTATTATTTTTACTATTATTATTTTCATCAAGTTGTTCATCATCTTTATTGGTAAATTTAATTGGTTGACTCTTTACGTTACCGGTTTTCGTTGGTATATATTGAATAGGGTCCGACCATCGAAGTTTAATATCATATCCAGCACATATTAAACCAGCTCGAGTACATTTCTCACATTGTGGTTTCGTTAAATCACATTTTATCTTTCGTGATCGACATGTAAAACATCCAGTAAATGTTTTTGAACGTCTTGTCGTGGTTGTAGTGGTAGTAACTGGTTGTGATTGTGGTTGTGTTGGGGGTGGGGCTATTTCAGTTGTCGAGGATTTGTCTTCTATATTTTTGGATAGTATAGATGGTGATGACATGTTTGAATTTAAATGAAAATATAAATCACAACATAAATGTTAACTAGTTATAGTAGTAATGTCAATAAGTATTAAGAACTTGATTAATGTAATTAATTGCCTAACTTGTGTGTGTATGTAGAAGTCCCTTTATTTTTTGCCAAAATATAAATTTATTATTAAAGTTTGAATGTAATGTAATGAATACAAAGACGGAGATGATGATGATGTTGGTGATGAAAGAAAGAAAGAAAAAAAGCTTTGTTTAATATGACGCACTAAAGTTTTATATTTTCCTTCGCTTTGGCTGACTGACTTATATAAGAACGAGAATAGCCAACTGCTACCAAATGTTTAATCAATTGTGTATTCTTCTTGTCAAATAACTATACTTATTAAATTAATAAATTATAATATAACTTCTGGTTTTTTTTTTGTTTCTCAAAAATATCAAGTGTTTAACTTGATTAACCAAATGAGTAGATGAACTTCTATAAGACACTTTGATCCCGGCTTATCACCTTGTTTGAATTAATTAAAATGGCACAGAAACCAATATTTGGAGTGATAAGTATTTTCATTTCAAGATATTTCCAGCTAATATCTACACAGTGACATTTCATAAATGTGTGAGTATTGCGGAGACGTCAGTGAAAATGTTATACGAGAAAATAAATTGGTGGGGGTGACGATGAAGTGGAGATGATCATCAGCTTAAAGATCGTGTGTTTGGCCCAAAATTGTATAGAATATGGTGAAGCAAATACTAAAAGGTCTAATTAACAGTTGTAAGAAAGTCTAAAAGCTATTTAATACATAAAACAACAAATACTGGGCTATTTCAATTAAAACAAATGAAACAATGTCAGCTTATTCCCAACAAATGAAAAATCTTACGATTGAACAAAACAATAGAAGGATTTATTGATATTGTGGACTACATTGAATTAGTCTCCACACGCATTTTCTATTCTTCTAAAGTTCAGTTTCAAAGATCGTTCAATACTCTACTAAAGCTATATGAAGAGCACTTGTAACTTTTCTCGAGTTATTTGCAATATTGTCTGTAGATAGTATCAAAGTAATGACGTTACTGGTTATCGGAGTAATTAATTAATAAATTATTTGTATAAATTTGGTGTAAAAAAATTACTCTTTCTCTCTCTCTTTGTTGAATATGGTAGCAACGTGTGGTAGTTTTTTTTTCTCTTAGTTAAATGGAGTAAGATCCCCCACACATACACACAGACATACGAAAAAATTAGATCTTACTTAAAATTATCACCATTAAACCAAAGAAATTACTCCAGGATTAAGTTATTACAAGTACATATCTTTATTTTAATCTGATTGAGTAAAGCTCATATTTAACATCCTTTTTTTTTCCCCCAAAACTTACATTTATTTTTGTATCTATTTTAAAAGAATGAATCAAGATTCAACGACTTTGAATTTCCCAACATCGGAAAATGAGACAACATCAACAAAAACCTACACCATAAATTCAATATCACCAATATCAGTAGACAGTTTCAATATTGACACTACACTTGGGTTTGAGTCGGTTTCTCCTAATATTCTTAATGGTTTTCCAGGAAACGATATTCCTCTACAACAACAGCAACAGGAACACACAGGAGGATATGAAAATCGTGATGAATTTCTCTTGACAAATCAACAAATGTTAATAAACGAGGTAGACTCTCTAATTATGTTGAGTAATATCAACTACGATGAATCACCAGCATCATCGTCATTATCATCATCTATGATTTTTCCAAATACTTCAAACTCCATGTATCAAATCAGTGAAAATTCCTTGTCATCGCCCTTCTCGCAATTCGGAATTAGTTTGCATAGCTCTACATCTACAAGTGTGACTAATAACTGTGATGGTATAACTGGACAGAAATCTAAGAGCACGACTAAAGTACTTAAGAAACCAAAGGGGGAACTTACTACAACAATACGGAAAAAGAAATATCTGCCACGATCAAGACATGCATGTAATAATTGTCGTTTGAAAAAATTAAAATGTGATGAGCAAAAACCACAATGTTCAAGATGTTCAAAGAAAGGATATGATTGTGTTTATCATTTTAATGTTCAATTTAAACAAGATGTGGAGGCAAGAGGTAAACGATTTGGCCGTGAAGGAATAAATTCAACTACAATTAATGCAATCAGCAAGAATAGTAACTCCCATGACGACAACATAAATAGTAATACTAATAGCAGTAGTAACGAGGAGAATAATATCATAACAACTACTACTGATAAATTGATTGAATTAAGTGGGAAATCATATTATACTAAGATTAAAAATATTAATAATGTCAAATTTATAAATTTTTATAACTTTGATATAAACCAGAATGATTATAATCAAACTGATAGCAACTGTTATCAAAAACTACAACTACAAAAACAGCAAAGGAAATATTCAGAAGAATACACCACCCGAAGAGGAGGAGGAGATATATATTCACGAATCAGTCGATCTTTACAACCATCAATTATTCCTCATGATTTAATGATAATTGAAGGATTTAAAATGTTACAAGATGCTAATTCATTAAGTCATGCATTAAATTATTATATTCATTTTATATCACCGATTTTGAATCCAATGGATCAATATTATTATAATGTGGATAATATTCAGCCGATTGAAATTGTTACTACGAATCCCAATACTGAAGAAGATGAATATGATATTCAAGTCAACAACGATAATAATAAGTACAAGTATAAACAGGTGACTAAAATTTCAATAACCATTGAAAAGGGATTAGATTTACATTCATTAATAAAATATTCTCAAAATAATAGTATTATTTTCTTACTTATGCTATCATTAGGATCAATGTATTTATACAAGTTAAACACCGATCAAGGAACTAAAACTGGTAATGCTCAACAATGGTTAAATAATGCAAGATATTTCCAATATTTAGCCTTGAAAAGAATTCAACCAATAATTGAACAATTAATCAATCAAGAAGAAGAAAACATTAATGGGAAATTTGGAGTTGATTTATTGATTTCATTAGTATTATTAATCTTGTATGAATTTTCAAATAATTGTAATAAAAATTGGACAATTTATTTAAAATTAAGTAAAAAATTACTTACTTCAACAAAATTTGAAATTCCCCAAAAAAAATCAATTAATTCATTAGAATATTCAATATTGAAATTTTGTTTACAATTTCTTGATTATCAAGAATCAATGGGAAGAACAGCTTGTAAAGATGTTAATTTATTTTTCCTTGATTATGCCCAAGATGAAGAAGAAGAGGAAGAAGAAAAATCTATAGAACAACAAAAACAAATTGATGGAACTTCAAATATTATTGTAGTTTATAAAAATGTCAATTTGATTAGTTGGATGGGATGTGATAAACAATTAATGTCAATTATATCTGATATCACTGATTTATCATTTGAACGATTTAAAAAATCGATAAATGAAATTGATTATAATTTATTATGTCAAGATATGCAAAAAAGATTAAATGATATGAAATTAAATATTAATATACCTGATCATCAACAATCCACAGAAATTGTTAAAGATAATAAAGGGAATACTAAAGAAATTACAAATTTTTTATTATCTTGTGAAGTGAAAAGATTATCTACAGAATTATATCTTCAATGTTGTTTATTAAATCAAACCCCAGAAGATGAAATAGTCTATCATTTAGTATTTGATATTTTCACCAAATTAGAATATTTAATATTAAATCAATCTGAGAATTCTACTACTAGTGTTGGCAATGGGAATAGTTATAGTTTTTATCTGAGTTTAATATGGCCAATATTTATGGCAGCATCAGAAATTTCTACAATTAATGAAAATTGTGAATCATTAAGATATTTAACATTACAAATTTTTGATAAATTAGAATCAAATACTTTAGGAAATACTAATAAAATCAAACAAATAATTATAAATATTTGGAAAAAACGAGATTTAATCATTTCAACAATTAAAGATAAACCTACAAATGGCAAAACTAAAGATGATGGATTGAAATCCAAGAGAAGAAAACGATTAATGGGATTTGTCAATGATTGGGAGAAATATGTTGTTGAAGAAGATTATGCCATTGCCTTGACATAGAGAGATTACATACCATTTGTATTTAACAGACTCGATTTATTTTAAATAGTTTTTTGTAATGAATTACAAATAATTGATATGAACTACTATTACCACTACCACTACTACTACTACTCGTAAATCTGAATTAGAGACAAACTCTTCATTGGTGTATAGTTTTTGCATAAAAAAGGACATAATTCTAGGCAAGGAACCAAGATTTTTGTCAACAATAATACTCTCGTAGTTTGTTGATTTAGTTTTAACTAAAACACCAATAAAACAGTTCTACATATGAATACGGGTTATCTATAACTAGCACTTTCTCCATAGTTAATTTGCTTGCTTTGCTTGGCTAACAATTGCAGCATAGAACTATTACCAAAAACATTACAACGTATATAACTTCATATTGTCAAAGAAAAGCATCCAATTAATTACCACTACAAGTGAGAGCTATTGTAGGACCAAGCAAGCAGGTTGATTAGCTAGGCTCAATAGAGAATGATAAAAATTGCATGATATGGTTTTATTTGCCAAGAGCTTAAGGAGATGTATTATCAATTCGTCAAATATTTTCGGAGATAAATGAATGAATACTGTTGAAATTTGTGAGATCCAAACATCATGATCAGCTCGTCAACAAGCAAGCAAAGATCCGCAAAAAAATTACTTTATCCTAAACTAAAACAACTTCCCACCTAATATCATATATCATTTTATCATAAAAATATGGTATATATTTTGAAATGAATAAAAAATACGTAGTTTTCCACCAATTAAACCAAAACCCAAAAACTCCTTATCTCCACATACACTCACAAAGAAAGAAAGAAAGGAAGGAAAAACCAACAAAGGAGATTAAGATTAACTCCGAAACGGAAGAAACAAAAAAAAAAAACAACAACAACAAATAAGCAAAGCTGCAGATAAGATGGGGGCGTGTAAAAGTGCACACAAAAATAACAGACGTGCACGACAAAAAATTATCTAAATTTTTCTCATCGTCGTCATCATCATTGGTTATACAACTGAAATTCAAGTCAAGAATTACGAGGCCCTTGATGTAATTGGAAAACAAAGCAAATGTATACTAAGTTGGAAGAATAAATTAAGTAGATTATGGAATACGTTGTAAGTAATAATAATAGTCAAGTATCTGTAACTTATCGAATCGAGAGTCAAAATTCAATCAACACACAAAAAAAAAAACTAAAAAATTAACAATTCTCTACTACACCCTTTCAAGCCACTTTCAAATGTAAAGTTTAACCGTGAATTTATATTGCTACGGCAACTATATATTTCTTTTCTTTTCTTTCTGTTAATGATACCATTTGTTCCGGGTCTAGTATCCGTTCCAAATTCTTCTTCTCCTCCATTCCTCCCTCGCCCCCTACTTACTGCCATGTACACGAAAGATAGCTTTTGGTAATGTATAGTTTTCCTTTGCTTATTAAAGTATAAGAACAAAATGGATTGAAATGAAATTAGAATGTAGGTATGTAAGCTCTGATACTGTTTACCACTTCAATGAAAAAAAAAAACGGTTGTTAAGCTAAGCCATTAACAACAAGAAGAATCTAACCAGTTATTGTTTTTAATTATCTTGTGACTTGAAACATACACATTTTTTCTTCTTTTTGATTAAGGTTAAACTATACAAAAGTTTAACCTTTTGTTCAGTAAAGTAAGATTAAGTTATAAAAGTATAATAATTGATTAATTAGAACCCTGTATTATATACAACATAACGTTTCTTCTTTAAGGGGTGTTTCTGTTTCTAACAAGAGAGACTTCCTATACTCATCATCGTCATTATTTAACATAAGTACAATACTATGAGGCAGAAACTTATCACTCCAATTACACAAAAAGCAAAACAACAACAAGAAGACAACACTTAATTAAGATCACGCAGATTGTGTGCAGATTATATGCAGGAAATTGTTAGCTTTAACAATCCAAAAAAAATAAAAGCAATTTTTGTGTGTGCTATAAACAAGCAACAAAAATTTTTCGTTGTTGTTTCCTTAATTTCTTGATAATAAGGCTTGTGGTGTTTATGTATGTATGTATGTATGGCCCATTTTTTTGATCTTCTCCACTTATTTCAATACTCTCAATACCCGGTGAATGATAAGAAGGCTTATAATAGTAATAGTTAAGGCACACTGATGTAAGTAAGTAGACAATGGTTTACACAATTGTATGTCAAAATAGAATGGCAAACACATCACAAGACAGGTGGAGTTACTCCTGAGTTGAACAGTAGTAGTAGTTTATTATGGAACGTCATAAAATATCAAATTTCAAACTCTGTCATTCTTGATCTACTACGTAAGGTGCTGAAGTTTTGGAATTCATCATATTAGACAGACAACAAAGTTAAAGTAACACAGAAGAATGAAATTCTCAAAAGCATAAGGCACAATTTGTAAGAATCATGGCAAGCGGATAAGATTTCTTTTTTTTCCCAAACAATCGGATAATTTCTGGGTCTGTTTTGTTTGTTTCAATATGAATTGGTGGGTGGTGGGTGGTGTTTTGTGATTCCGACTAAAAAAATGTATTAACTGATCATTTTCCTCTTCTTCTCCTACTAATTTCTTGTCCTATTCCCCCAATCCACCTCCTATATCTAAATCGAAAAAGCCTTTTCGATTTCTTTGTGAATTTGTAAACATTTAATATATTAAAACCCACTCATCATCTTCCAACAACAAGTAGTAAATAAATTTTTTTTTCTATTTTGGAATTCATAAAATTTTTTTCCAAATATTTATTTTTATTTATATATTATTTTATCTTCTTCTTTTACTCTATTAAAATCTTTATTGAAAATCATATTTACTTATTGATTACTAAAAAAAGTTTTCAGCAATCAATTCAAGACTATCCCCATTCATCCCCAGTCGACTTTAGTAGTATCTCCGATTTTACCATTCCCGACATATCCTATTCCTAACCAAAACAACTTACAACCATTAAAGTGATTCAACTCAAGCATTAATAACCAACTCATAGCATCCACTTGATTAACAACAACTATTCAATTTGAACTTGCCTAGATATAATTCATATCCTCCCCCACCCTCCTAATACCAATAAATAAACTGTTGTTGTTGTCTCAAAAACCATGATAACAACAACATCTATATCGTCGGTGATATTGACGATCCTCAAACCCCTTGTATTTATATATCAATTCATTTATCGAGTTTATTGGTCAGGATTAAATCAACGTAATATATTACAATTGATTCTAAATTTTTGTATTAATTTCAGTCCAGTTTTCATTTGGTTATTAATATTTAAAAATGCTGGATTGATCCCTCATGAAATACGTCCTAAAATTCATGTCAAATTAGCATATCATTTGGATCAATACATTTTTGAAACTATAATTGGTGGCATAGTTAATATTTTGGGATTAGCATCTCTGGGTTGGTTATTATATCGTTTTGTTTATCAACTGAAATCGAGTAATAACAATAGCAACAGAAACAACCATCACCAAAGTCAAATTTCTGGTGAGTACCCTCCTAGCAATGCCAATGACATTTATTCATTGTACAAGATACCACAAAATTATGAATTGGATATCGACAACGATAGTAGTAGTAGTAATAGCAGCAATAATAGTGATATTGAATTAGAATCATTTCCTAAAGAATTGTTGAAACCTTCTTATAATCAATTACCACCAATAAATTTCCAAGACAATGACGATCAAATACAAGACTCACAACTAGATAACAATAGGGTCCATGATGGCAATTCAGAGAATACTCGATTTGCGCCAATGGTATTTATCCCACAATTAACTCTGGTTGAAGTTGGTCAAATGGCACAATCAATCAATAATAAAATTCTTAATCATATTCAACCAAAAAATTCAAATTCTGGGTTCAATTATAATTATTCCCCCATCAATTCATGGGATTTTTGTCCATCATTATTATTAGCCACCAGTTGGTTTTTATTAAATTTTGTTCATTATTTACGTGAACCAATACGATTATGGCAAGATTATTTAGCATGGACAAGTTATGTTTTAGGTCATATCACTGTGCCCATTGTCACTGCTGTATGGTTATATGTTTTCCATGCTCCTGGTTCACTTAAAGCATACAGTTTTGCCCTTGGATTACAAAATATTTGTGGAGTTTTAACTCATTTACTATTCCCCAATGCTGCACCTTGGTTTATTCATATGAATGGAGAGAATGCTAATGCTGATTATGATACTCCAGGTTATGCCGCTGGATTAATTCGAGTGGATATAGCATTGGGTACTCATTTAACATCTAATGGATTTCATGCTTCCCCCATTGTATTTGGTGCATTACCTTCATTACATTCTGCTATGGCAGTAATGACATTTTTCTTTGTTGGATATTATTCAAGATGGTATATTATTAAATTTTTGGCATTTATGTTTGTTATGATTCAATGGTGGGCAACAATATATTTGGATCATCATTGGAGATTAGATTTATTGGCAGGATTGATTTATGCTTGTATTTGGTTTACTATTATTTATAAATTGGTTATTAAATATCAACAAGAAAGATTTATAATGGCTAGATTGAAATATCAATTTAATAATGGTGGTAGTACCATGGGAATGAGAGTGTTTAGAAATACTAAAATTCAATGGTTTTTCGATCCCCTTAGCTAATAATCAAGATTAATGTTAATTGCATACCGTCATCATTTATATATATAATTCCTATTTTATACAACCGATATTTATCATGGCTATATTATTCCCTAATTTATACATTCATTATTTTCATATACATACACACATATATATAGTTTATCAATATATTTATAATTTAGTTGTTTTTCTTGTTCTTGCTACAAATTCTTTTTTTTTTTGGTTTCACAATCTATAATCTCTTTTTTAAGTTAACAATTATGTGAGCATGTGTGTCTCACGTGGGTCTGTTATTTAATAAAAAGCCGTACTTTCGATATTAAATAGTATAAATGAAGGTAGGTTAAACTCTTGAAGCAATGACTTGCGTTGTTTTGTTTTGGTGGTGTGCAAATGTATATTTTCTCCCTTTATTATTAATCCAAGGTGTAAAGATATTTTTGTACTTGACTCTGTTAAACAGCTGATCTAATTATCAACCACCCTAAAGGTAAAGCACCCTAATCAAGTAGTTTTTTTGGAGGGGTTTTAATTGGCATTCAATCATATCAATTATTTTTAGGTCGTGTGATTATTTACAGATTTTTTTTTTTTTTTTGCAACATTTGCAACAAGTTCTTTGTTTTCTTTTTTTTTTTAGTCGTCTTGCGACAAAAAATAAAAAGACGAGAATCCGCGCACCACGCCAAAGCATTCGTGTGCTTCGGACGTATAGGTGCTACCACCACCACCACTAAAAAAATCATCTGCATTCATATCTCTTACTGATAAGTTAGCAACTACTACAATTACATATAACCTCTCAAACATATGACGAGTTGATGATCATTATAAGGATGTCGAAATTAATGTTCAATTTTTAATAAATCATACATTATATTTAAGTTTCTATTATTTCTACATATTTTCCCTGTTAGGAACACACAATGTTCTGACATTTCTATTGTTTATTCCTGAAATAATGGTATTATCTCTCGAAATATGTTAATCTTTTATAATAACAATGTGTAGATGATTTTTTTCGAAATACAATACTTAGTACACAAACACGTACACACCGTCAAACTACATTGTTCAACATTGTTGATTGTTTTTTTTTTTTTCTACCATTTCGTCTTTTCTTTAAGCCACGCTATTTTAACTACACATTAAAAGAATTTCTCTTTTTTGTCAACTATTAAGTTATTTTAAAGCCACGAAGATAATAAACGATTCTATAAGTCATCGTCTTCGATAAAGATCTATCCGTCAATCAAATGTGCAATCCGTCCTTGACTTTGAAAAAAAAAATGAAGATTTATATGGAATCAGATAATGATGTTAATAGGTTATCCAAAAAATAGAGAAACAATGAATGAACCTCTTTTACGTTCATTAAAGTGATTGAATGTTATTCAGCTTTTTAGTTTAGTTCAACAAGGCAGATAAAATCTTAGATCCATCATCTTTTTCCTAGACTAAATTAGTTTTACAAACAAATTGGCTTCGATTCTACTTTTTTTTTTGGAACTTTCTTGTATTATATTAAGCTTTCAAATTACTATCAAACCTTATGATCAACATAATTCGAAAAAAACAGTTTGCTCTTGAGCTGATTGATTTTATTTTACTCCGCCTGTTTTRGTTTTTTTTGGGAAAAAAAATTTGATCTTCTATATTTATATTCTATTTTTATCCTTGGCAGTAGTGGGTTTTCCTTATCAAAAAAGATATATATATATATGATCTTAAACCCCCCTTTGCTTATATAATCCCTTTCAAGTTGATCATAAGTATTCGTAAATATCAATAAAAATGTAGAAATTACAATGCGGGGCGGCGGTAGTACTGATTAGTAGCCAAGCCAAAAACAAAGGGTGTCACAATACAATGTTCCTGATTCTAAAAGTATACACGTGTCTTAGGTTGTTATCAAATCTTGAAATACAATTCAATACTATTTCTTGGAAGAATTTTGGGGTGGAATTGGGATCTTATATTGTCCTTTGGTGCCTACAACAAATTCAAACCACCGCAGCAATCTCAAAAATCAAGCTTTTTGAGCTTTTTTGTTTTTAGTTGATTTTTTTTTTAAACGATGTTTAAATCTAAATATAAAGTTCATAACTTTGGATTACAATAGAAACTCAAATCTTGATTGATTGGGGTAGGTTTTATCTTTGTTTCTTTATCATCATCATCATCAACTCTCCACACGACCATAACAAATCTTTGGAGTTTAACGATCAATTCAACTTTCGTGTTTGTGAGGAGGTGTATTGTTAGTTAAATCCGAAGAATCAATGCTCTAGAAAAAAAACAAAGAAAATTGGTCTTATTATTGCTTCCCCTATTATTCAACTAAACTGAAAAATCTAGGGCCTGAGAGTTACTAAAAAGTTGTTCAACATTGCTCTCCTATTTAGCTTTCATTCTATTGTTGTTGTTGATTGAAGATGATGCGTGTGTGTGGTATGTGTTATTCGTGTTTAGTGAACGAGAGCGAGACGAGGCTGAAATAGATGACACATTATTATTTTATATACACACTCGATAACCACCACCACCACATCACTAACAACAACAACAACAACAAGTAGCAAGACAAATTTTAGTTTTATAACATTTGAAACAATCAAACAACCAATTAGATTAAGAATTTCAAGTTTCATGTACGGCTATAAACTCCCCATACAGTCCAATTTTTTTTTATTAAGGGGTTTATTATCTCTAGTAAGACCATGGGCGATAAACTTGCTGATCTTTTCTTTTTTTGCTTTTTGCTTTTAGTTTTGTCATTTTTGATATCACACGACTTTGAAACTGGCCGCAATAATCACCATCACCGCATCATCATTATCATTTCCTTTGGTATAATGAATGATATTGTAAGTACTTAATAGCAAAGCATGACCTTGTTAATATATATGAATAAATACAATGACTATAGCATATAAGGTAACAGAAAAAAAAATATACACGAATGACAATACTCGTCTGACATAAGAATTTGATTTGGAGTGAAATACAAATTTTTTTAACATTTCTAACATTATTTAATTCCGCCTCCTCCAAATGTTTTTTTTTTTTTTTTTGTTTTTATTTTTAATTTTGTGTATCTTTACACGACACACAACACAACACTAATACTATTACTAACACTACTACTAATACTACTACTACTATACATTTTTGCACCATTGCCATTGCCCGATTTACATAAGCCCTTTCTTCTACTACTTCTATGTCTTCTTCTTGTTTACATAAAAGAAAAGAATTTACTTTGCCCATTTTTTTTTTATAAATATAAATATTCTTAACTTTCCATTCTTGTTATTTTGTTTTTTTTTTGGTATTATTCAAATTCCATTCCCTTCAATATCAATTTATTGAGTATTACTAGTGGGTTGTTCAAAATTAAGTTGTTGATTTAAAGTTTTATTATACATTTGCAGCAAGAAGAAACTAACATTACACACACACCACTACCCACTACCCACTACGCTTCACCAAAAGAATTTTTTTTTCTTTTTCTTCATTTCTTACAACCAAAATTTATTTAAATAGTGTATCCACATTCTACTGATCAAGTCATATTCCTTTACCCTATCCTTTCTATATTCATTGATATATTATTTATAATGATTAAGAAACCATTGGCAACTATGCCAACATTGAATAGTCGAAGAATACGGTTAGTCTTAACATTGGGTCTACTATTGCTATGTTTAATTAAAACCATTCATCTTAAATTGACATCACCTTTAAATCAAGCATATTTAGAATATCAAGCATTACAATTACAACAATTGAGTAATTTTAACCCGAAAAATAATTTAATAGAATTATTTGATTATTTAAATACTTGGCATCTTAATAATACTTTAAAAGATCATCAACACAGCAATCCAAAATATCAAGTTGATAAAGTATCTACCATTGGTGATTCCCATGGAGTTTATTTCCATTGGGATGATTGGGTTGATTTATCCCTTGGTAACAAAAAATTAGATAAAGTACGACAACGAAATAGTAAAGGGCAGGATCACCTGGATGATGATGAAGATGAAGATCAACTAGAGGTAGATGATAATGAATGTGATGCTAGTTTATTACATTATGCTAATGTTAATGCTCATAGATTAGAATCATTAGAAACAAAACATATTCGAGGTCGATGCCAACTATATTGTCTGTTCCCAATACCTCAAAGAATTATTGCTACTACTGACAATTTATTTATTGAAATACCCGTGATTGGCAAAAAACGACTTGGCATACAAGTTAGTACTACTAACAATGATAAAAAGTTTACTACAACTACGAAATTGGTTTCCACAATGGAAAATTTACAAAATAATTTCCGCCAACACTACCACAACCAACAAAACCTTCATACCTCTGAAGAACCTCAATTGCTAATTAGAAACATAACACGATTACAACCAAAAATTGATAATTTATCTGTCAAAGATTTTGTTTTCAATATAGATTCAGAAATTGAAAAATTACAAATTGCTAATCTCACCACTGAAAATGGACTCAATCAAACTGATTTGAGTCGATTGAATTTTTATCAACAAGCTAATGCATTAGTTGATAAAACTGATAGACATTTCAAATATGCTTGGGTATTTACTGATATTATTCAAGGTTATACCCATCATATTGCTTATCCATTTTTCAATCGTTACATTAGTGATAGAGAACGACAATCAGTATTACATCATATGATCCGTGTATGGTTTCAATTAATGGAAACCTATGGATATACCAGTTGGATCAATTATGGGAATTTATTAGGATGGAAATTCAATGGATTGAATATGCCGTGGGATACTGATATTGATGTACAAATGCCAATTGTTGAATTAGACAGATTAGCAATGAATTTGAATCAAACATTAATTATTGAAAATCCAAGATTTGGTAATGCTAGATATTGGTTAGAAATATCTCCTAGTTATATACGTCAAGGGAATGGGAAAAATCATATTGATGCTAGATTTATCGATATTCATAGTGGATTATACATTGATATCACTGGATTATCTACTGAAGAAATGATACCCGAACCAGCAACAACAACAGCGACAACAACAAAAGGGGAAGTAAACCAATCTAATGAGGATGAAAATGATGTTGCAGCCTCTTCTTCTTCAATTGCTGTGCATTGTAAGAATTGGAATTGGCATAAATTGAATGAATTATTACCTTTAAAACAAGCATTTTTCGAAGGTTCATCAGTTTATATTCCTAATAATGTATCAACCATCTTGTTGAACAAATATGGCGATGATGCCTTGAGTGATTATAAATTTCATAATCATATTTATTATCCAGATATTTCCATGTGGATAAATAATGATATTTGTCAATTAGAAAGAAATACTGGGGTGATTGGTGGTATAAATCTTGGTGTCAATATTAAAAATTGGAACCCAACTACTAATACTAATAATAATAACAATGAAGGAGAAGAAAAATCGCCTATAGAATCTTCATGTGATTTAAAATATATTCAAGATGAATATAATATTATTAAAGAATCAGTAATGAGACATCAATATTTGGAAAATTTGAATCTTGAAGATAAACAACATCAACATGAACAACAACAACGCCAAAAAGAAGAAATGATTAGTAGGTTGAATAATTTACCTATTTTTAGAAAAGATCCTTGGGATTATTATTATGATATAAATCATAATTTAGTCACTAATGATCGATGGTATGTTAAAATTGAAGAAGTTGCTGTATAAAGTTTTCTATTTTTGTTTTAATTATATTTATAGATATAGTTAATGTACTATTTTATTAATTAATTAATTAATTAGCTAATTTATTTAATTTATAATAAGAGTAATACCTCAAATGAATTCAATCAAGTGGAGGTTTTTTTAGAAATCATAGTAAAAAAAAAATGCATTGTGGAATATAATCAGATATCAAATCAATTGATTTTTAGAGGTTGTAATATATAGCCTTGGTAGATAAAGAATCAGAAATAAAATAAGAGAGTTTTACAATATCAAAAAAACTTCTGGAAATAAACAAAACATATATATCAAACCATTTATTACAATTATCAATATTATTATTAGCATTACTATATAATCCCACAAATAGAAATCAAAATATAAAAAAAAAACCATCATAAACTAAATAAAAAAACAAAGAAGCAAAAAAAAATAAAAAATAAAAAATATACGATATCAACAAATAAAAAATAGGATCCTAATATCAAATCAAAACAAATCAAATTAACTCTTCATTTGGGGAAATATAATAATAGTGATAATAATAGTGATAATAAACAGTAACAAATAACAAATAACATCAAACCAAAATATACAATATACAAAGAAAAAAAAAAGCATCAAATCAAACCAAAAAAAAAAAACATAAACCTAAACACAAATATATTGTTAATTTATTTTTTATTCTTTAAAAATTCAAAAATTCAAAAATTGATAATATTTCAAGTATCTAATAATTTAACATAATTTGAAGGACAAATACCAACTTGACCATTTGCTCGTCTTGCTTGCCACCATTTACCATCAATATCATCAACTTCCAAAATTTCATCTTTAACAAATGATATTTCATTTATATCATCAGGATTAGCATCATAACTATATAAAGCTTTAGCCTTATATCTAAATGTTATCCCGGTACCAGTTTCTGAATCGGTATATATCGTATTACGTTTGTTAGTATTATTAGAATTATTGGCACTTGCTGGTCCTCCTCCACTACCACCACCACCACCATTACTATTATGAGTTAAATCTCTTCCGGCACCAACTCCAAGTCCAGCCCCAGCTCCACTACCTGGTACATGTGGTGAACTGAAATTCTCTAATCCTGTCAAATGAGATGATGTCATATAACCAGTATTATTATTATTATTATTATTATTATTGATATTCGTAGGTGTATGATGAGCTGATCCACCAATAGAACCAGATAATGGTTGTTGTAAATTAGGGTTAATGATGGCACCAGTAGTAGTAAATGGTCCATTACCCATTTGTGGACCACTAGCAAGTCTTAAACTTTCTGAAGTTGGTTGATTGACACCACTAGCAGCAAATCTATCATCATAAGGTGACATTTCACCTTTACCAATAATAGCATTACCAGCACCAATGGGGATATTATTATTGGCATTATTGGCATTGTGATTATGAGAACCAGAACCTAATTGTTCATGACCTTGACCTCTTAAACTAAAAGAATCAATGAATTGATTAGTTGGTGATTCAGGATGTCCTCCAAAATATAATATCCAAATCAAATTTAAAATACTCAATAATATACAACCAGCAGCACAACAAAGATTACCTGCAGAATTTGAATTATAAATTAAATTATTAGTGGAATTCGTCGTATAAATAAATGCAATTGATACTAATCCAACTAAGGTAAATTTATATAATTCAATATTATTATTGGCATATAAGACAAATATTATAAGAATTATAACAATTTGATAACTTATCCCCCACCAACTGAAATGAGGGAAATTTTCTTGTTTAGATGATGCTGCTCCTGCAATAGCAACTACCCATGCCATAATACCAAATGATACTGTAGAAATGGCAAATGGATCACTAGTAAAATTTGAAAGTGAAAATCCCATATTGTGTAAATGTGTGAATGTGTGAATGTGCGTGTGTTTGGATCTAAGGTTTGGTTCCAAATAGTTGATTTATAATTCAAATATTATAGCAGAAATTTTTCCCCTTATGTTGTTGTTATTATTGTTGTTGTTCGTATTATGAATATACTATTGATGAGAAGAAAGGGAAAAAAAATTGAATCTTTTACTTTACTCAATCTTTAATATTTTAATACAGTTTATCTCTGTCTATAGTAGTAGTAGTGTTGGGAAGTTTATCAATAAACACTAATCTATTGGAGATCGATACACTGAATGTGTGTTGAAGTGAAATTTAAAGGAGTGGATATCTAACCTAATGTAGATAAAGATAGTTTTATGTTTAGCCTCAAAAAAAAAATAAATAGTAGAAGCCCTAACAAATAAGAAACTGAACGATATAGAAGGAAGGAAGAAATGAAGGAAAATTCCAAACTTGTAATATCTGTTGATATAAATGAAAAATGAAATGAAGATGTTTCTTTAAATAAAAAGGAAAAGAAGTTGAATTTAAGGAATACAAAAATACAAAATAGAGAAAATTTTTTGTTGAAAGTTTATTGAGTGAGTGAGTGTTAAAAAATCAAGGAGGGAGAGAAGGGAGTGTGTGTTTAGTTTGAGTGAATTGAGGCGACCCAAATGTACATTAACCACTTGGCCAAAAAAAAAAAAAGAAGAAAGAAGAATGCGTGTATTTTTTACTAAATCCATTTTGTATTTCTTTGATTTTGTGCTCACGTACACGCATCGTTTTAAACCGCGAAAAATAAAATAATAATTTTGATTTGTTTACATTGGTTTTGTGACACTACTAGTTCTCTCTYTTTTTTTTTTTTTTTTCTCAAGTTGTCATTTTTGTTAAAGGATTGCAATTTACATTGTTAAAATATTTATACGCATATTACTTTTAATTTTACTCTTACTTTTATACTTGTAAATCTTATTCATATCAATCAACAACCCTAGATAACTCATTTTTGGTGTAAAATGTAACATCCAACTCAAGATGGCTTTGATTTTTTTGTCTCTTGTTATGAGTAATAAGGGAGCACAGTAAACTAATAATTTGTCCCAATTGAAACTTGAATACGTATTCAATATTCTTTATTGAAACCTCATCCTACTACTTTTTCGTATTGAAAAAAAGAAATTAGATTTTAATTGTTGGTGTTTTACTTTTTGTTTGAGATTTATTTTTGACGTAAAGACTTTCAACCATTTGGCAATTTTATCAATTTATCGTTATCAAAACTTTTTACTTTTACAATAGAAGATCGTATGGCTGGATTAGAGGTAGATATAATGATATCACGCGTTTAAATTAATAAGAATTGGATTTGTTAAACTCACAACAACACGTCAAAATATAAAACACGTAATAAAACCCAGTTGTAAAAAAAAAACAGATAGCCAGTATTAAATCAGTTCTCGAACAACTGTTATAGCAATTATCATACTGTAAATCGATTTGATTGGCGGCTGCTTTTTTTTTTTTGTTCACCCCTGCCATTATTGGTCAATTAACAACGATTAAATAGTAGTAGTGATGGTGATTGATTGATTGATGATAATTGAAAAAAAGATCAACATATACTTTATTCAAACAATAATAACAGATTTCTTAAATAGGGCAAATTCAAATTGATTGCATTGGAAGGAGAAATTGTTGTTGACAAGAGGGCTTTAAATTATTTGAACATCCTTTATGCTTTATACTTTTAGTTCCGTGGGAATTCTCTACATTCGAATAAAACATTCCATACTGTGATTTGGTTGGTCGTCGTCGTCTTTTCTTCTTCACAGATCAAGTCAGACCAATTAACTCGCAAACCACAGATGAAAAAATGAAATGCAAAATCAAAAAAATATATGCTAGACTACTGTTGTTGTTGTTGTATCAGGTTGCAATGTTTTACAAGAATTCATTTTTTGGGTGACAAAAATTACCACCACAAAAATAACAGTGGTAAGTGAAATGCGATTCTAGAATTGGACAATCAAAAAATGATCACGTGACTTGAATCACTGACCCAATACACGAAAAGTGATATAGAATGAAATTAATGATTTCTAGCTGTGTTTGTTTCGATAGAGTTCTGGTTAAGGAAATTTGTTCTTCAAGAACGATTTATAGTGACTATACTGGTAAACCAAACTAATCTTGACACATTTATTAGGAAAGCCAAAGTGTAGAAGTGTCCTTTTTTTGGCAATTATTTGTGCAACTGTTCAATCGTAACCGTACTGTTGTAACTTAAAGTAATTGTTATTAAACTACAACTTGATTAGTAGCATTTAGTAGCTTCATAAAAACAAGGTAAACACTTTCCGCCTATCTTAACTCTGTCGTAACTTCAACCAATTGTTGTTATACATTTTTGTCTATAAGGTTTTGCACTAATCTCATTATAGTTTCTATTTTTTCCTTTTTTTGTGGCTAAACAACTGGATACAAGATTGATCTCAAATATAGTTTGAAATTGTTGATTTAACTTTTGCTCACAATATTATGCAACCATAACATATAGGAAACTTTTTACTACTTGTCATACTCTGCTTTCTTTAGCATTGTTGATTCAAACTCTAAGTTGTGAATACGCTAGTACACTAGTTATAAAAAAGATACTATAAAAACGTACAAAAATGTTGCTTTATAACCAGAAAGCCAGTAACACATTTCTTCTCGGAACTTTACATCCATCTTTTAAGAATACTCGAAGCTACTTTTAAGGGACTTGGAAAAAGTCATCAAATTCCCTTAGTACATTAAAGTCCGCATTGACGAAAAGGACTTTGCTTTACCTAATGGTTATAGTTGCACACATGATTGACCGTTTTTTCTTCTGGTCTTTTCTTTTTTTTTATTAATTTTTCCGTAGGTCACAAATTCACAACCACGATAATTTACCGGTTTGATTAATTAATTATACATCCCGTCATATTCCATATTGCATCTTCAAACTCCTTCAAAAGAAACCTTTGAATATGGCTTTTCTTTATGGTACAATCGTAATGAGGTCATTCAGTTAATTTTGTGTGGTCTCTAAATACCATAAAAAATGCTCAATTCTTTTTATTCCCTATTTCCGCGTGTTTGATGTTTAGGACGAACGGTGTTTGATTGTTCAAGTTTCAAAGCAAATTCAAAAATCCAAAGATAAACAGTATCCAGCATTAGTGGAAATGACAATGCCTTCCGCTAGATTCATTCTTATTTGGTGCTATGATCCAGTTTTTGAAAAACCTCGGTTTTATTATTGGATTCGGTTATACGGGGGAAAAGTTCGTAGCAGATAAGAACAATAGAAATAGCAATAAAGATATGGGTGAATGGGCTAGTGAATCTCTTATCGTGAGCAAAGTACGAAACACTAGAAAAAAGGGGAGAGGGAGAAGAGAATGTGTGTTTGAGACGGCTATAGTGAACTGACTGACTATAGCGGTTATTGTCAAACTAAAACTTGGTTTCTGGCTCTACGGAACAAATAAAAATAGAATGTCTTAAAAAATCCGCCCTAAGAAAAAAAAGTGTATGTATATGTTAGCGCACAAGGCAACAGTATAATTGCAAAAGCCGTTATATGCAAGATAATTCATGTTCCGTAAATCCATGACTCTCTTTTTTCTTTTTTAATGCCCATGTGCAACCCATGGAAACTTGTTTATACTATTACAATGATGCATTGTTGACGAATTATCCCACTATAAGCTATCTTTCTTTCTTTCCTTTTTGAATTTCAACGGAGTATGGAGGACTCCACAATATTTGTCAAACAATACCTAACAATAGAATACTTGTTGTAAATCTCCATTGCTTCCGAACTTTAAATTTATTTTTTAATTTGCAAGTGACTCAATAATACTTCCTTTTAATCATTCTTATGATGCCGCTGGTAATAAGGAAGAAAAAAAAAAAACTATGCAAATATTCATTTGATTGCAAATTCCTCTGAGCAAATTCCTCTGAGCAAATTCCTACGAGCAAATTTTCTTATGCATTTTTATTGAATTAATATAAATACTCCTTGGTTTTAACCTTTTATCAATTATTTTGTTCCAAGAAGTTAGAAGAAGTTTTTATATACTTTTTTTTTTATTAATTCGATATAGATTTATTCAATTACAAAATGCTTACTGCTTCGCTTTACAAACAATTACCGGTGTTAACCACCACAGCTACTTCAACATATTCTTTCATTAGATTATCATCTACTTTAGCAACACCACCACACTCGACGACAACAACTTCTCCCTCATCTCCAGCTTTCCATCAACCAAATCATCCTCAACAATTTGCCAATCCAAACACTTCAGTATTTGACGTATCAACAAGAATTTATACTCAAGAAGGTATAGACAATAATAACGACACAAAATTCCTTACTAAAGCACCTTATCCACATCCAGTGTTTCCTCAAGATGAATGTGAGAATGTGATAGTTACCCATAGAGAAACAAAAACTTTAGGTGACAAAATTTCCTTCCGTAGTATTCAATTCATGCGTCAATGCTTTGATCTTGTCACAGGATATGCAGTTCCAAAAACAAATAACCCTGATGAATTCAAAGGTACTCGTTGGGAAATGACTGAAGGGAAATGGTTAACTCGTTGTATATTTTTAGAATCAGTTGCTGGTGTGCCTGGTTCCGTTGCAGGATTCCTTCGTCATTTGCATTCATTAAGAATGTTGAGAAGAGATAAAGCTTGGATTGAAACTTTGCTTGATGAAGCCTACAATGAAAGAATGCACTTGTTGACATTTATAAAGATTGGTAAACCAAGTTGGTTCACAAGATCAATCATTTATGTTGGTCAAGGGGTTTTCACTAATGTGTTTTTCTTATTATATTTGTTGAATCCTAGATATTGTCATAGATTCGTTGGTTATTTAGAAGAAGAAGCCGTCAGAACATATAGTCATTTATTAGATGAACTTGCTGTTCCTGGGAAATTACCAGCTTTTGAAACCATGAAAATCCCTGAAGTGGCAGTTCAATATTGGCCAGAATTAACTCCAAAATCAAGTTTTAAAGATTTGATTTTAAGAATTAGAGCTGATGAAGCTAAACATAGAGAAGTCAATCATACTTTTGCTAATTTGGAACAAAAAACTGATCGTAATCCATTTGCTTTGAAAATTGAAGGTTTAAATAAACCTCAACCTAATCATGGAATAAATGTGATGAGACCAACTGGTTGGGAAAAACAAGATTTACAATTATAATGATTTGTTTGTTTGTTTGCTTTATATTTATGGTTTGATATAAGTTAGATAGTCTAGTTTGATAGTCTTGTTTGATTGTTTATATATGTATAGATTTAATGGTTTGTTTTGTTTTATGAGTTTTTTTGATATCTGGAGTAGTTAAAGACTCATCTTTGAGAAATAGGAGACCAAACTTGTTGAGTTACAATTGATGTCGCATTAGACCTCGGAGTTTGAAAATTTTTGCAACAAATTCCTTAGTGACACAAAAAAAACGACAAGAATGTGAAGAATATAGTTTCCGTTAGCAAATCACGTGAAAAGAGCCCTATGAAAACTTAAATTGACTAGTGAAAACAAGGCTACATGATAAAGATGTGATGTTAAAAGATTCTTGGAATTTAATATCTATCAGTTTAACAGGTTTAATAATTTTTTTTTTTTTGGAAGTTTTTTTGTATATATTTTGACTTAAAATCAAATTTCAGATAAGTTCTTGAGTACCACATTCAAAAAAACAATCAACATACAAACATATTGAGCTACTTAGTTCAGTTACCACCAACACAGCAACCAGGAAACTCTTGACAACTGCAATGTCAAAATTACTTAATAAGTGAACTGAGCAGAACGCCAATTCAATACGCAAATGTAACTGGTTCTCCAATTACCTTAATTATTGAGAACTATAAACGACAAACGAATTACTAAAAAACAAAA
Source organism: Candida albicans SC5314 (assembly GCF_000182965.3). NCBI lineage: Eukaryota > Fungi > Ascomycota > Pichiomycetes > Serinales > Debaryomycetaceae > Candida > Candida albicans. The sequence goes on from NC_032089.1 coordinate 2,006,565, forward strand.
TTACCTCAACAGTTTATTACTCAAATGCCTCGGAAAGGTCAATACTATGAAAGTGTTGAATATATTCACTGTTATTTGAACATATACACTATTGAGTGATTAAACCATTTCTTCCGAGCCCTTTTTTTTTTGATCCTTAATTCCATTTTCGAGTGCGTGTGTTGGTGATATTTACAAAAAGTGTAAAATAACCTTGCTTAGGGAGAGTGAGGGTGATAGTCTAGATAATCAATAGAACATTCATTTGTATTCTATACTAGCAATGCCCCTTACTGAAGTATACTGTTTAACAAAGACAAAGAACTACACTAAGGATAAACAGAAAAATAATGGCTCGCAAAATGAATACCAAAAAACTCAAAACCAAGTAGCAACCAAAAAGCAAAAATGGAGTTTTATAGAATCCAATCGAATTTGTCAAAGATTAATTCTGAGTGTATATAAAAATCAAAACATTTTCCTATTCCCATTTCCATTAAAGTAAAGATTCTACTACGAACATTTAGTTTGGTATCTATTCTCACTGTGAATTCCAAATTGGCTCTAACAAGACCGAAGCAAACAGAAAAGAACATTTACAACCAAGGATAACTAAAAACTAGAAATCTGCAGCAATTAAAAAACAATTGGAGTTTGGTCAGTTATGATTGGTTTATCTACTTATAGAAATTTGCCAACCTTATTAACAACAACAACAGTTATTTCAACTGCTTTAAGATCTAAGCAACTTTTGCGATTTACAACCACTACTAGCACCAAGTCTGGTTCATCAACAAGCACTACTTCAACCATAGTTGGCAACTCCAATCCCAAATCACCAATCGATGAAGATAATTTAGAAAAGCCAGGAACAATCCCTACCAAGCATAAACCATTTAATATCCAAACAGAAGTATACAATAAAGCTGGTATTGAAGCTAATGATGATGACAAATTCTTAACTAAACCTACTTATCGTCACGAAGATTTTACCGAAGCAGGAGTTTATCGTGTTCATGTTACTCATAGACCACCACGTACCATTGGGGATAAGATTTCGTGTTATGGAACTTTGTTTTTCCGTAAATGTTTCGATCTTGTTACTGGATATGCTGTCCCTGATCCTGATAAACCTGATCAATACAAGGGAACAAGATGGGAAATGACCGAGGGGAAATGGATGACTAGATGCATTTTCTTAGAATCCATAGCTGGTGTTCCTGGTTCCGTTGCTGGATTTATACGCCATTTGCATTCCTTAAGAATGTTAACAAGAGATAAAGCTTGGATTGAAACACTTCACGATGAAGCCTACAACGAAAGAATGCACTTGTTGACATTCATTAAAATTGGTAAGCCTAGTTGGTTTACTAGATCAATTATTTACATTGGGCAAGGGGTGTTTACGAATATCTTCTTTTTGGTGTATTTAATGAATCCAAGGTATTGCCATCGATTTGTTGGTTATTTAGAAGAAGAAGCAGTGAGAACTTATACTCATTTAATTGATGAATTGGACGATCCAAATAAGTTGCCAGATTTCCAAAAATTACCAATTCCAAATATTGCTGTTCAATATTGGCCAGAATTGACACCCGAATCAAGCTTCAAAGATTTAATTTTACGAATTCGTGCTGATGAAGCCAAGCATAGAGAAATTAACCATACGTTTGCTAATTTAGAACAATGGCAAGACAGAAATCCTTTTGCTTTAAAAATTAAAGATTCAGACAAGCCACAACCAAATTACAATTTAGATGTAACTAGACCCCAAGGATGGGAAAGAAAGGATTTGTATCTTTAGATTTAAACTTGGGCTCGAATTATGATTGTTAGTATTTGCTTCCCACTGTGGCTTATACGTTTGTAGCATCGAAGAGCTGTTTGACTGGTTTCCATAGTATGCTTAGTGTATATATGATTTTGTGTTAGATGTCTCCTATCAATAGCTATATCAATAAGTTACTTTCAGTTTGATGAGTCTAATTATCAAAAATGCTTCTCCACTCCAGTATCTACTTCCTCTACCCCTCACATCTACCCTTCATAACCGAGAAATTTTAGAGCAATTGAATTAAAGTTCTCAAGCTTTGAAATAGTAACAAACGCGGTACAGATGGGATATTAGGAAAATCACCCAATGATCCAGAACTTCAATTAGTCTAAACATGCATTTACTGCAATCATTCCTGGTTTTGTAGAATTTGTTCCTTATCAGTAGTTTCAAATCTTGTGTATATCCAGTAACTTTAGGATTTCTCGGTTGCAATTTGATTCGTCCAAGGTCTTTGTGTAAAGAATTTATTTCAACTTAAAACATCGAATGATAAAATTATCGTTATTACTATTTTCACTTGGTACATATCCATTAAGGGAAAAAAAGGGGGTGGGCTGAACTCAAATTAAGGGTGTATTATAAAACTTACTTCTGCAAGGTGAAAAATTTAAAAAAATGAGGGGGTGAATTAGTGGAGAAGATAGAAGTTCATCAGCCTTATTAACAAAGGAATGTATATTTCCGAGTTATTAATTAAAGGCGTCATCATCATCAATTAGATAGGCATATTTTTTTAGTCTCATCACAAATCCGAGATACTTTCTACTTCAAATGTGACTTTCTCAAACGTGGATATCTTTTATTGAATATCCGAGTTATATTTGTTAAACTCTTTGAATCTCTTGGTTTACAAGAATAAGCTTCAGTAAAACACAGCAAGCAAGGACTTTAGTGGTTTTGCAATTTAGTGAAAGAAATACCGAGCCGTTGATTCTTAGATTTCAGTTTTTTTTTTCTCTCTCGCCATTCGTATCTAGCGCGGAACACATGGAAAAATTAATAAATCTACTATGCAGTTTAATACGCTGAACTAAAATATTCTTGGTTGCTCCCCATCTTTTTATCTACCCTGTTTGAACAGTATAATGGGCTTAAATATACATGAAGCATTAAATTTGGTTAAATTGTACATTTTCACCTTAGGATGTTTATCTTAAACTTACTCTAATTGTATGGGCAGATAGATTTACAATTCTCTAACAATAATGGCTAAAACGGAACTAGCTGGTCAATGTTCTAGAACCTTCCAATGATATAAATACGTGTCCATAATCCCTGATTTCAATTTTTGATTTCAAGGATTCGTTTTATCTCGTTTAATTTTGAGACATATATATCTACAAATATAATCAGAATTCCAACTTGCAATTATAACCGAAATTATTTTCTCATCATATTTAAGCTAAAATATAATAAGAGTTCCCCTAGCATCTAGATCCCTTTTTTTTCATTCTGTTAGACATATTAGTGCGATTGGTAATATAAATTCTATCAACGTATTCCTAAATACACTCACTGTCTACATTCAAACATACTTGTTAAGACTTGCTTCTTGTCATATATATTTGATCAATTGGTACCAATCAATTTAGCTTTGTTTTGGTTCTTCCACAAACACATAGTACAACATATTATTTGCTACTATCCTGTATACAACACTAAGTTCATCTTATTTTTTGTTTGTGGCACTTACAGACAAACTTAACTAAGAGAGCAGAAGCAAGAAAAAAGAAAAGTTTACAACCAGAAAAAAAAAACATCACGAAGAGGTTAATCACTAGTTTAGACTTTTTCAAATTTTCATCCTTAATTTAACATCTCGAGATATTTCTTCCTCAACAACCTCATTAACAGTTTCTATATTTATATTCGTTTTTGTATGATTATGAATATGACTACTGATTATAGAGATCCATTACTCGATTTGTTTGGTACAGAGTCTAACTCTGGCAATGAAACATCATCTCCCAGTGACATTCCAGTTATCAACAGAAGTGGCACATTTAATCAGCAACAATTTAGCCCCTTGTTAACCCAACAACTGTTATACAATACACCTAACTCTGGATCTACTCCGAATATTTTTGACCCAAACTATACCCAGATGCAGGAGGAACAAACATCTCCATCTCTGAACAAACTTCAACCAGAAGATCCCCCAAGAAAGAAAAGGAACACTAGAAGTCAGACAAAGATACACCAACAACTGGAAGGAGATGAATACAACTCAAATGATTACAAAGATCTGATAGATTTAGACAAACCACCAGTTGTTGAACCAAGTCCTCCGTTTTTTGTTGAAAGTGACACTACCCCTGAATTTGTGATTCCAACACCTACCCTGGAACAACAACAGCAACAACATCACGAGTTAATCGCACAAGACTACCAACGTTCCAATAATTCAAATCAATTTGGAAACTTGACCCATTATGAACCAAATCTTCCTCCATTACCTCCTTTATCAGAGAGTATACTTCCACAGACAAACACTTTCCATCCATTAGTGTTGCCACATGACCCAAGACACGCTATTACTGCTGGCCCAGCTAATAACAGTCAACAACAACAACAACAACAACAGCAAGACTCACTGATACCATCAGATGGTATTTCTTCCAAGATACAACAACTTCATGCACCTTCATTGTCAAACAATCAATCAGCATCTCAACGTAAAAAGAAAGAAAGTTCTGGGCCCAAAACACGTCCTGCATTTGTTATGAAAATCTGGTCGATGGTGAACGATCCTGCCAATCATGAATATATCAGATGGAATGATGACGGGAAGACTTTCCAAGTGTTTCACCGTGAAGATTTTATGAAGGTTATATTACCCAAATATTTCAAGCATAATAATTTTGCTAGTTTTGTGAGACAATTAAATATGTATGGATGGCACAAAGTGCAGGATGTCGCTAATGGTACCTTAAATCAAAACTCGGACAAGAATGGACAAGATGAAATATGGCAATTTGAGAATCCAAACTTTATAAAGGATCGAGAAGATTTATTGGATAAGATTGTGAGAAACAAGAGTAGTTCAAACCAAGATGACGTTTCTGGAGTTTCATTCAATGGGATAAACAATAGTGCAAATTTGTCGTTGATTTTACAAGAGTTGGAAACAATCAAGATGAATCAGTATGTTATATCTGAAGATTTAAGAAGAGTGCGACAAGATAACAAGATGTTATGGCAAGAGAACTACCTAAATAGAGAAAGAAATCAAGTACAAGGCCGCACATTGGATAAAATATTAAAGTTTTTATCTGTTGTTTATGGTAATAATGCTAATAAAATATTGAATGGGCACGGATTCGCTGATTTCAATGATAGTAACAATATCATGACTCAATATAGACCATCACCCATGGGATCACCATTACTACTGAGACCACAAACCCAACCACCACCTTCAAATTCTAGATTTGCAAGAGATAACAATCAGACTGCACAACCTACTTATGAATCACCATTATCAACCAGCGATACCAATAATAATAACAACAATACCTTTGAATATCAACAAGCTGTCAATCGTCCACGTCTCATGTTGACTAACCGAGCACATTCCAGACGTCCAAGTATGTCTAGAACCAAATCTACTCCAGAAGGGTCCATAGAAGAGATAATACGTTCTTATTCCAACGATAAAGCTGCTGAATCTAATGTTAATAGAATGTATGAGCAATTAGTTGGTCATCAACCAGGTGCAACTACAAATAACAATAACCATTCTTCCCTGACAGCAATTTCGGCGCCATCACCACGTCATAGTTTCTTACAAGAATTGAATCTACCAGGCACACCAAGAAACCTTGATGATTTAGAGAAGCATATTAATAAAGAAGGACAATCAATTCAGCAAGTGCAAGACTGGATTGATAAGTTAGCCCAAGAGCAACATGAAAAACAACAGCAACAACAAGGAAATGATGATGACGATGATTTTGATGTCAACGAGTTTTTGAAAGATGCTACTACAACTCCTAGTTCTAATGTGCCAAATGGTGGTCATTATAACAATGGGAATATAAGTTTTGTTGGTTCACCAATTGCGATGACTCCAGGCTCAAATGTCAGTTCTAACATAAATGATTCTGATGGTAATGAGAAGAAACTGAAAAAAAGGTCAATCGAAGAAGTTAGCGATCATTAAATAGGATATAGATGAAGTGTGTCTATAATCATTATATTTTTCAATTCATTATTTTCGTTGTTTAGGTATATAGATAAATTTTAAGTTTAATACAATAAGTTTATGAAATACAATCTGTTGTAGTCTACCTAATGCCTGGCATTTTCTTTCACCTCGTTAACTATTGATGGTTATGGTGGACCGAGAGAGAAAAGGTGACGGCAATGGAAAGAAGATCATGCAGAAAATGTTGGGTAGTTCGGACTATTTCACTCTATTGAGAGTAAATGCATCACATGATAATAGTATTGAATAGAAAGTTTTCTAAATTTAGACTTCTATGGACAACCAAGAAAAAAAAAAGAAACTTGAAATATTTTTTTGGTCCGTTGAGGGTTTTGCCGACTGGGCAAAATCCAATTGATGACGTAATACAGTAAGGCAAAATTTAGCGAATAAGAAGAAGACGAAGAAGACGAAGAATACAAAACAAATCACGTTGGTTTGTGATTGTTAGTATTCAGTAAATTGAGCAATTACAAAGAATAAAAACGGAATCAGAACTTGAACAAAGATAAGCGATGAAGAAAATAGAAAAATGTATGGCGATAAAGTAGAAAGACAGCCAATCAAGATGTAGATCGGAATAGAATTTCCCGCTTGACAGTTGATATTGTGGGTCCATTATTTTTGCTCGTGATATCCAAATCTAATTATAAATGAAGTATTGACGGTATAATCCCTTCAAAGGCACCATTGACAGGTGTTTATAATTACGAAATGAACGACAACAGTCGAAGGTGGTAACTCGCAGAAAAAATAGCAGTTGCTCCCGAATTCCAAGAAAAAATTGAAATATACTTTTGACACATTTCAACTCCAAATCGACTAAAAGGTCAGATTACGGAAAGTTACATTCACCGTCAAAAGTCACTGATTTTTTGCAATAACAATGATTGTCAGATACATGCCGTGTCTCCTACCTTCCCCTCTTTATTACTGTTATTGCTCATTGCACAAAAATATCAAAACTAACTCATAACAATAAGAATAGTCCAAAGAAACTAAGAAGATATTGCAAAATACTTTTTAGTTTCTTTTTTTTTTACGTTAATTTTAATCTTGGCCGCATTTACGGTGAACTACATGGTTTTATTAATATGGAAGAAGTGAAATTAATGAAGACAGACTGTTGTGGTTAATTCGTTATTTATTTAGCATTTGTATTGATGGAAAAAATTAAAATTATGGTAGGTGTAATTTCTAATATCAACATTAGTCTAATCTACGCAATCTAGTAATCCAATCAGAACAGAATAATATACTTTTCGATTGATAAATTAGAGGTTTTCACATAGACTAAAATAAACTAAAATGAAAAAGAAAAAAAAAATGAAACGATGTGGCACTTAACATCAGTACATGAAGAATGACAAACTAAAACAAACAGATGATATTTGAAATTCAAAGAATATATATATATACGTATGATTATGAGCATCCAATCCATTTTTCTTTGTTTATTTGTTCGTTTAAACTTGAACTCAAACGGTTAACTATTGTTTCTCTTTTGGAAGACTTTGCTTTTTTAACTTGCTCAGTTATAATTAGCTCATCAGAGGTATTTAAAGCTTGACATATTTCCAGATTATCGTGCCCTACAATAAGTTCAGTTGAAAAAAAGAGCCATCAACAAAATCAAACCACAAGAAAGCCTAATCAAAGAATACACCCCCAATCAATAGAGAAAAGTGGAGAACACCAGGCGTGCAAGAACATTCTATTGATATTGTGCATCAAGATAATTCATATTCACATCTAGTTCGGTATAACAAATTTCATTTCACAATCATTGACAGAGTTGTTTGACTTATCTCCGTCTTCGCCCCCAACTTCAAGGTCCGTCTATCATTACAGATAAAAACGCGCAACAAACCCATTCTTTTTCTTTTTTTGGTACCTACTCCTCCACCCGTTATTATTGTGCTTGGTCTCCCCGTCCCCCATCTGCCTTCTCCTTTTCTCCATCCATAATTGTCTAAACAAACTAACTAAACAAGCGAAAAAAAAAGAGAGAACAAACCAAACAAATAAACTATCAACTAAAAAAAAAGAAAAGAATAAGATTAGGGTCCCATCTTATTGAATGTTTCTGAGAAATACAAACAAATATAGAATCTAACTAGAACGAGTTAACTTAGTTTACCAGAGGATTTACATTCCTGAATCCAGAAAGAGGCCCATACTATTATCATATCCCCATATCTTTATTAGTTTATCTATGGCGTCAAATATTTCACAAGATAGATCATCACCTTCTGTTGCTTTCGTGTCTCAAAAAAGGATATATTCCAAACACGGATGTAAGGAATGTAAAAGAAGGAAGATTAAATGCGACGAAGGCAAGCCATCTTGTTGGCAATGTATCCGATTAAGAAAAGATTGTTCCTATCCTAAACCTGGGGAGAAGGTCTTAAGAATACTGAGAAAGAAGCAACGAGAGCAATTGATAAGACAAGAAGAGGCACAAAATCACCTGTTACTTCTACAACAACAATATCGATTTGAACAACCTCATAGCATAATTACAACACATGCACCATCAATATCATCTAACTCATCGCAAGACAGTTATCGTGACACTAGATCACCAAATCCAATAGCTAACCTGGCCCCGATGTATCAACAACAGCATCTCCCACAAAACCATTACCAACCTCAATTTCAACCGCCGCCGCCACCACCACAGCAACAACAATACCCTTCACATCAACCGCTAGTACATCAGCAGCCACAGCCAGTACCACCACCACCACCAGCACAGCAGCTACTGCCGTCACATCAACAATATCAAATGGCACCTCCTTCTATTTCCTACTATCCCAATCCCCCGTCATATATGCAATATCCTGCGCATATAATTCAAGCAGGGCCACACACATTACCTCAGAATGTTGTTCCAAATCATCCTAACCCTCCTCCTCCACCGCCTCCCCCTCCTATTGTACCACAGCAGCCACCACAACCATACCCACAAAATAACCACTCAGTTGTTTTGCCTCCGCCTCAAGCAGCTAAATTACCAATAGCTCCTCTTCCGGATCACTTAAATAAAAGGCTCCAAAATCCCGCAGCTGCTCCTTCTTTGAAAGCTAGAAATAGCAGAAATGACAGCACGAATTCGATCCCTAATTTGTTGAATGATACAAATGTGTTGTCTGATAGTAATACAATCAGTGGTGCTGGGAATACTCCACAAACTCCACCTCAACAGAATTCAAATAATAACATTCATATTGAACATAGCCAATTTTCTAATGACGATATCGTGGAGTATTATAATCAAAATGATTTGGAGGTATTAGCTACCGATTTGAATAATATTGTTAGTGAAATCATGTTTGATTTTAATTTTGTTAAAGATAAAAACCCACCTTTAGAGTCAGAAGATGGTTCACTAAGGACAGCAACATCAACTAATGGGAGCCCACCTCCTTTGGAAACAGCTCCTTCAAGCCATCATAATGTTCCTATAGACTTCATTCATTTCAAAAAGGAATCCGATAGAACATATTTTGAAACATTCTACAATGAATTTGCACAAATTATACTACCATTCCCAAGTTTTGACAAACATAACAAGTGTTATTTCAATCCAGCAAGAGACATAATTCTTAGGAGTGCTGCTAAAGTAAAATATTTATTAGCAGCGGTATTGGCAAATGGGGCCCGACAACAGTTTAATAAAACAAAGAGCGAAGAAGATGAACAAGCTTATTGCTTTTACTTGTCGAGATGTTTAGAGTTATTGGGACCAGCGATAGCCAATGATGATAAAGAATTGGCATCAAACATTGAGAATGTTTTATTGACAGTATTGTTATTGACAGCAGGTAATGCATCAAATTTGAGACAAGATTGGCGGTCTCATCTCAAAGGTGCAAAGGATTTATTAGTTAAGAATTCACCAAAGAGTACTACCAAAAGAAAGCATTCTAAAGTGTTTATATTTTGCAAAATTTGGTTTGTCACTATTGAAGTTTTAGCTGGTATAAGTTCCCAAAAGGGGGGTACGTTGCAAACTGAACAAGAAATTGACGAATTAATCAATTCTGGGGATGAATATGAACAACAAGTATTGAAAGAATTAGGAATTATCCTTGATAATGGGTTTAATATTATGGGAGGTTATCAACATGAATGCTATAACTATTTTGGGAAATTAATAAAAATTTTGAATCAAGATAGAAATGGGAAATTAAATCCTCAAGAATCATTTGAGTATATAAAACTATTCGTTGATCTTGAACGTCAGAGGAATCTCCAATTCGTTGATAAACGAGGAAGTTGGGTTACTTCCAGCAATAGTGAAGACAACAATAATGATGCTATAGATGAAAAGCATATTAATTCACTATTGGTTGAAAGAGTTCCAACTACTGACAACAAGTCTCAAGTAATATCCTGGATGGATGTATCCCATCAAGCTTATACTATGGCGTTAATGATTACAGTTCTTGAAAAATGTTTTCGTGAGAATTATTCCAATCCTCAAATTCAATTACTAAGTGATTCCATAATTCAATTTGTTGACTATTTATATCATCATGATGTACAGAATCTGTTGCCAAAACATAAAATTGAAAGTGCATTAATGATGTTACAATGGCCGCTTCTTGTTGCAGGAAGAAATATTGCAAGCAACGGTACTGCTGATAATAACGGTAACACTCCCGAAACAATTCAACACAAGAAGGATGTCGTTATAAAATTCTTTGAAGCTCTGTCTAAAGTAGGTTCTGGAGGTGCATTGATCGCCTCTAAAATTATTCAGAAAATTTGGAATAAAAGAGATAATATCGAAGAAAGCGATAACGATGACAACGAGAACGAGGATTTGTTATCATACTAAACTACAGATGTATATGTTTATAGCTTTTAAAATAAAATTAGAATTTTGTATTATTAAATATTCTTAAAACTATTCCGATTTATTTTATCTTCTCGTTTCTTCAATGACTCAAGATTCATAACTTCTCTGTAAACCCTTTGATTAATGCCAATACACCAACAGCACCTGGATCTGGGATACCACCTTCTGCTTTAAATTCTTCCTCATTAACATAACTTGCTCTACCAAATGAAGCATGTAAATTCTTAGTTTCTTCACAACCTTTATTAGCTGCTTCAACTGCTTTAGTTAAATCGCCAGTTTTATGTAAGGCATCCACAAATGGTTGCAATGTATCAATCAAAGTTCTTCCACCAACTCTTGCTCTGGTATACTTGAACAACCCATCGTACAAAGCATGGTATAAGGCATCACCAACGGATTGTACACTGATTTCTTTGGTTTGCTTCAACTGTTTCACTAAAGCAGTTAAGAAAATAGAATAAAGACCTCCAGAAGTCCCACCCATACTATCTTCAACATATTCTGTGATTTTCCCAAGAGTATAAACTGGATCATTTAAATTTGATTTAAAATCATCATCTTCTTTTAATGCTTTCAAAATGGAGTTTGCTCCATCAGCTAAAGTTTGACCACAATCTCCATCACCAACAACAGTATCATAACGGGTGATTTTTGGTTCTTCATCCAATAAAACTTTCAAGGCATTAACTAATTGAGATTCAAATTTTTGGCCGTCAATTTTAAGATCTGAAGATGTTAAAGTTTCATTTTTCATAGGCGATTCAATTTCTTTATTTTGCAGATCCCAAATTTCTGAATCATAGATTTTTGGTTTCCAACCTGGAGCATTAGTTGGAGTATCCAAAAACTTCAACACATCTTCATCAGTGAATGAGATATCTTCTTTCTTCAAATTTGACAAGTTCAACAATGTTATTGAAAATCCTGGTGAATTGAAAGATGTGACGAAATCACTGACATAAACTCTCTTTGGTTTCTTTTTCAAAGGCAAATTAGCCAATGCGTGTTCAGCAATGGCATATAATTCAAATGATGAAGTTCCACCAATATTATTAATCAATAACACATATTCATCATTTTCGAAATCAAAATCAACATAATGGCGGTCTTTATCTTCTGGAGATAATAATTGATGATACATTTTTTGGATCAATTCATCGATATTAGGAATTGGTTTAATTTTAGTACCAGGTTCATTATGAATACCCAATCCCAATTCCATTTCATCATTTCCTGTGAATTCAATTTCTTCTTCCAATTTCCCCGGAACTGAAGTACGATCCAAACTTGCTCCCAAAGTTACTAAATTCTTATTGATGGCATGACCTAAATCACTCAATGATTTCAAATCAACATCTGGACTAGTAGCACTAGCAGAACCCAAGATTTTATGAATAAAAGCTGTCCCAGCCAATCCTCTTCTCCCCACCATCTTATTTTGTTCTCTTCCAACAGCAACATCATCACTCACAATCACTAATTCAACTTTATAACCTTCACTTTTAGCTCTTTCTGCAACTAAACCAAAATGTAAAATATCTCCAGTATAGTTTTTAATTACAATAATGGTACCTTTTTCTTTATTAGATTTGGTTTTAATGGCTGCCATGATTTGTTTTGTTGAAGGACTAGCAAAAACCGATCCACTAACTGCAGCATCTAATAAATTCTCTCCAACAAATCCTCCATGCATAGGTTCATGTCCAGCACCACCACCACTGATAATGGTAATTTTTTTGGAAGTATCCGAATGAGGGTTAAATACAACTTTTTCACTTGGGATTAAATTCACATAAGGATTAGAAGCTACTAACCCTCTCAATTGGGTAACCACAATGTCTTCGTCTTTACCGTATTTCCAATGTTTAGCTAATGTCATGATTTGGGTAAATTGTTTTATTCTTTATTTGATATGTTTGGCAATTGGGAGAAATCGAATTAATATGAAGTGAAATTAATGGCAATTTATACTTTTTTTTTTTCTTCCGGCGTTTAAGTTGATGTTAGTGATGGTGGTGCTCAGGACTGACTATAACATCAGTTGGATAATGATTGCTTTGTGTGTTTAGACGTCCTTATACATTGTCTGATTTACATGCAGTCTAGCTAGATATCATGCCATGTTTTTTTTTTTCAAATTATTCACTCAATCGATTGTAGGTTTGATTGGCTTAGTTTGTTGTTGCTTATTGTTATTTCAATACAAAAGTGTTTTATTTTGGAGAAGTATGGAGAAAACTCGTTAACATAGAATTGAACATTTGGTGATTTCCTAACCTACCCTTTGTGTGTTTTGTTGTGGTGAATAATAATAAAGTTATTATTATTTTTGGGAGTAAGAGAATTTCCACCGCTACCATATCTACCTTTCATGCATGAAATTAGTGTACAATGATCTGAAATTAATAATGGAAATTGCTCAAAACCTATTATGTGGATTTTCTTTTCAATATTATAAATACCTAATTGTATGTTGTGTATTTATAGTATTGTTGGTCTTTCGAATATTTGGGCAACGGTTCGACCCGAATGTTTAGTTCGACCGAGTCCGCTTAAAGACTCGAGTTTCGGGTGCGGGGCGAGGCAGGACAGGACGGAAACTCACAACAGTCAAAATTCATATAATCAAAACAAACCGAAAAAAAAAGTTCCCTTATGAAAAAAGCGGAGTTGATTTCCCTGTAGTTGTCAAATTCATATTCACCAGCACCAAGATATCATCATGTCTACTTCCAAGAGAGCTTATAGTCGAGGTGGCTGTAAAGAATGCAAAAGAAGGAAAATCCGATGTCCTGAAGATAAACCATCCTGTGCAACTTGTGTTAGATTAGGGAAAGTTTGCTCGTATCCTTTGCCAGGAGAACGAGTTCCCCGTGTTTCCATCAGAGCATTAGCTAATAAGGAAATCCCACTTAATGATTCACCAGAACCCAAAGCAAAAAAATCTAATCCCAAACCACTAACGATTCAAATGTACCTGGTTGATGATTTTGGGGCTAAAAAGAAAAAGCGGAGACTAAGATTGGATGATGATTATTTGACCAACAACTTTAATACTGAAACTAATTCGCCTATATCCGGAAACAATAATGGATATTTATCAAATTCCAAATCAGCAAATAATAATAACAATAATGGATCAAATACTACTGATAATTTAATGCAACAAATAAACTCGCAAATGATCCCTCCCATTAAGCCTGCACTTAGTATTACACAAGCCCTGGAAAGTATGCTAAGCACTACATCGAGTTCTTCATTGCTTGGTGGTCTATATAATGATGACGATTTGAACCTACTTGCATCTGACTTGAATAATATCGTTAATGACATTATGTTTACTTCAAATATGCCAAACACCAATGATAGTTTGATTGATGACAACTTCTTTAGTCCGTTCAATTATCCACCACAATTGCCCGATCTCAATGATATTCCAAAACATATCCCATTGGATTATATTAAATTGAAGACAGACGATGAGAAAAGGTACCTAGCGGAGTTTTATCATGAGTTTGCGTCGCAGATTTTACCATTTGGCGCGTTCGATAAGATTTCAGGTACTTACTACAACCCTGTGAGAGATGTGATTTTAATCTATGCTGCCAAGGAACCATTTTTATTATCAGCAATATTATCTCAAGGGGCTAAACTTTCTTTCCAAAAAACATCAAAACAGTCCGACCATGACAATTATGGGTCATATTTATCTAGATGTTTAAGATTATTGGGTCCCGCATTAAGTAAAAATCGTGATAAACTGGTCAAAGATGATTTAACGTCAAATATTGAGAGTATACTTATAACCGTACTACTATTAACATCTTCCAATGCCATGACAGAAAAGTTGAGTTGGAGACCACATTTGAAAGGTGCAAAAGATATTATTATAAAGGCAACACATAGTAAAATTCGACTGTCCAAAACTTTAATATTATGCAAGATATGGTTTGCTGATTTTGAAATTTTGGCAGGCACTAGTAGTCATTTGGGTGGCACGATAAAAACCGATTGTGATTTAGATTCAGTGATAAATTTTGAAGATGAATTTGTTAAATCTGTATTGGAACAATTTGGATTACTTCAAGGTGGGAGTTTCAATATCATGAGTGGATATAATATACAAATGATTTATTTATTCCGGGATTTATCCAAACTTCTAAACCGCAAACGAGAAATGGGGGAACAATTTGTCCCCAATCAATCCCTTGAGTATATTCGTTTAATTTCGGGATTTTATGAACATTATGGGAAAGTGTATATCGATAGAAAATGTCTATTACCAGGACCAATTTCCACCCCACTAACAGAGTTATATAATCTTGTCGATTCCGTGCCCACAACAAGTGGGAACACACTTTATATTAGCTGGATGGATATTTCTCAACAAGCGTATGCTTTAGCTGGTTTAATAACTGTGTTTACTTCAATATTATTAGATCCTCCTGATTTACCACATATTCAAGATTTAAATTCCAAACTAGTTGATTTGATAAAGTTTGTCGAACAAAGTGTGAACTCTTTTACAATGAAATTCCCAAATGGATTTCTGATGATTCAATGGCCCATTACGGTTGCAGGAATAAATTGTACTATCAAGAGTCAACAGCCAGTGATTGGGAAATTTTTCAAAATATGTATTGAGTTAGGATCAGTCAGTGCTGAAATCACTTTGAAACGGATAAAGAAAATATGGGAATTGCGTGAAAAGGGTGAGGAGTATTATGATCTTCATATTAAGCATGAAAATGGTGAAATTGACGGAATTCATATCGATAATGTTGCCTACTAATAGGGGTATTTATTCTTTGTAAGTTGACAAAGATGGATCATTTGAAATAACACTACCATCTGGATATATGCCATACAGTATCAACACATATGAGTTATTACAAATTAAATCTATATTAATAAATACTAAAACTGTGCCTATTTACAGGAAAAATCACATACACTAGTACGCATATTGCTACAACCTTTGTTGTTATATTAAATTCTCTCAGGCTCTTCATTTCTTACCTCATCTTCTTCAGTTTCTTTTGGTTGAGATACATCAGAAGCTGATGAATCACTTTCTTTTGTTTCTTTTTCATTAGATTGTTCTTCTGGTTTTTCGACGTTTTTCGGTAATCTTTCATTGGTAACAAAGAATGCAGCAAAAAATGTAATAGCAGAAAACCCAATAGCCATATAAAACACATTTCTAATAGCATTCATGATTTGGGTTTTAACAAAATGTTCAGTCTCTGGGTGTAATGTCTTTAATAAGGCTGTTGATGAAGTCAATTGACTTAAACTAAATTTCTGTAAATCTTGTAAAATGACTGGATTTGTGACCTTTTTAACGGCTTTAGAGTAGATGTTCTTTAATGATGTTGTATAAACTGCATCGGCCAACACTGCACCAAAAGCTGATAAAATTGATCTTGAGAAATTGATAAAAGTAGTTGTCATAATCATTCCTGATGGAGTCTTTGGTGCCTTGATTTGAGCTGATAAAAACGATGGTTGCATTTGTAAACCAGCCAGCACCCCAAGTATAATTAACAATCCAACTTGTTGGGAAAAATTCGAGTCAACTTCCAATAATGTAATCAATCCACAACCTATTGGTCCTAAAATTCCTGAAATCACATTATATGGCTTAACAAATTTGAACTTTTGCACTAATAAACCGGAGAGCATCGACGAAAGTACAACCGCTATGATTGTTGGTAACAAATGAAGACCTGCACTGAGGGGAGATGCATCTTTGACAACTTGAAAATAGATTGCCCCGTAAATCATGAACATAATAAATGCAGAAAATATACCAGAGATTGCAAGTGTGGAAGCAATAATTTGTGGGACCTTGACAATTTCGGTACTAATCACTTGGTTCTTTGAAAACCCAAAATTCCATACAACAAATGCAATGAGTAAAACTGGGCCCAAAACAAAACAAGAAATAACTGCAGCAGAATCCCAAGGGAAATCAGATGTACCAAATGTTATAGCCAATAATAATATGACAGAGCCAGCAATCAACAAGAATGTACCGAAATAATCAAACTGTTTCAATTGTTGTTTTACATTCACTTTTGGTCTTGGTGGACGGAATGCGTACAAAAATACCAAAGTTGCAAACCCACCAATTGGTAAATTGATGTAAAAAGCCCATCTCCAAGTCACTTTAGATGTAAAGGCACCGCCAATAAGTGGACCTACCACAGAAGCAACAGCAAATGTAATAGAAAAAATACTCAATGCCAATGGACGTCTGGTGATTGGGACAACTTCAGACCCAATAACAAAAACCAGACTATTGATACCCGAACCTCCAATACCAGCTAATACTCTTCCTCCAATCAACACATTCATGTCATTAGCCAATGCACACATCAACGACCCTGCTTCAAATAAAATAATAGCAATCACCATTGCCCACTTACGACCAATAATAATTGATAGTTTACCAAAAAATTGAATGAAAACAGCCATGGTTAATAAGAACCCACTGGAAAGCCAACCAACTTTGGAAAATGCATCGAATTTTGTTCCTACTGTAGTTAAGATTGTAACAACAATGGTTTGGTCCAAGGCAAAAAGGAATAAACATAAAAACAATGATAAAAAACATAAGATTAATTGTACGCCGTGTAAATAATGGTCTTCTTTTTTGGTACCATCACCAGCGTCTGATTCTTTGAATCCCTTTTGTTCTGCCGTTGGTTGATTTTCAATATCATTATGGATATTTGGTTGTACTATCACCGAGCTGTCAGAATCATTTTGAGGCGTCGATGGTGCATTTGCCTGTAATTCCGCATTATCTGGATTTGAAAATGAGTTTTCTTTCTTTTTTCCGCTCATAGTTATAATTATTGAATCACGAGTAGTAACAGACGACTGTTATTGAAAGAAATATATCACCAAACGAAAAGTCAAAGAATGAATGAACAAATGGAGCTAGAAATAAATTAGACCAAAACTAAAAAAACATTGGGCGCTGTGTGGCATTATATATACTAATAATTATAGAACGGTGTTTTATTATTTTTGTTGTGTCATACGGAAATAAAAAAAAATATTTAGATCATTATAAATGGGGCTTACTCGCTCACCAACAATAGCATTGTCACATAGTTGCTTCTAAACATTTAACCGTTTCATTCTTGTCTATCGTTAAGCTAAATCCGTGTTTTTCTTGGTATTCTTTAGCCGTGAATTTTGATCACCGTTTATGGAGTTATCTTCAAACTCTTTTCGTTCAAAATGCAAGATTACTAATAGTTGATTCTGGACATCTCGCTACTAAAGTTAACATACAAAACTATAATAATATACTATGTGTATTCTCCGCTTTGGTGCGGGTTTTACAAATTTAATCATTCAAATTAACTCCGTTTTATTTTTACAAAAATAAGCCGCGCCCATCTTAAAATTTGTTGATTCAATCTACCGAGCATGGAGGTGATAGTGGTTGACATATTATTTATATTTATATTGGTTAATCTATATAATACTATATTATGTAAAAGAAAGAGAGAACAACGTCTATATTTATATGGACATTACCAATATATTAATTGGACACAAACATAAAATCGTATGATTTTATGGACATCTAAACAAATATTTAAACAATATTTGAACATTTGTTTTTAGTTTCAATCTGATTCTGTGTTAGTAACGCTCATATCATCACATATTTAACCAGTGCAAAACGGACCAAAACAATCAGGATACCTAAAACCATTTTTTCTTAGGGGGGAGCGTTTGTTATTGTAATTTATCATCAAGTGTTAAGCAGCAGTAAATCTTTGATTGTGGAAAAAGCGTGGCAAAAGGGGATCTACAGGAAGAATAAGTTCAAAAATATCTCATTTGAGGCTTACATTCTTTGGACTTTGCTTTTGTGCTGATTTATAGAAGCCGTGATGTTGAAGTCAAATAGTTTGCCTTATCGTTTAACTGCTATTGTAATTTAAAACTAAACTGATTTTATAGTAGTTTACCCGGTTTGTCTTTTGTTTTGAATTCTTAATATGCGTGGAAACAAAACCAGTGAGGATTCTATTGAATACCCATATAAATTAGACTATTTAAACGATAACTTCTAAAAATATTCTGATAATTGAGATATTATAATTATTCTGTTTAGCAACAATGGTTAACCAGACAGCAGTTATCGATGATTAAAATATGCTTTATTCTCTAGGAACAATACAAATTTGTTCGTAATTGTTCTCTCTCGGCTGTGCCCTTTTAACTATTATTACTACCCCTTTCTTTTTTCCATGGAATACTGAAATCTCCTTTTTTCTATCATCCCTTCATTGCTGCTTATTGAAATATATCGACTTTTAAAATCATCAACAATGTCAGAAGGATGGATTTCATTTCTAATTGATGAGATTGGTCTTTATACCCTCTCCAATGCCGGAACAGATGTATACATTATCATTCTTCTTAGAATGATTAGATTAATTGGGTTTGGTGCAACATCTTTAATCCTTGCATTATTCTTAAAATCACTAGGCATTCCAGAACAATATATCGGATTATTTATGACATTGACATTTATTGGGGATTTGGTGTCTTCATTCTTATTATCTATCATAACTGATCAAATTGGAAGGAAAAAAATGTTGCTTGCTTGTTCGGTCTTGATGACTTTGACAGGGGCTGTTTTCGGTTCGTTTGAAAATTACTATGTTTTGGTTATAACTGCTATTCTTGGAATTTTGACACCCTCTGGAGGGGAAGTTGGTCCATTTAGAACAGTTGAGCAAAGTTCTATTGCATCATTGGTTCCTCATGAGAAGAGATCAGACATTTATGCTTGGTATACGTTTTTGGGAACATTTTGTGCTGCCTTTGGGTCATTCTTGGCAGGAGCATTGATCGACATTGTTCAGGACAACTATGGGTTCACCATAGTGCAAAGTTACAAATGTGTATTTTGGGTCTACACGTTGTTATCTGGTATATGTGTTATTTTATGTTTATTCATCACGGGAAATATTGAAGTGAAGCCAGACCCTGGGCTTGAAGAACCAGCAACCACACCAGAAGACAATGAGTCTGAACCAACTGAAACATCTCAATTAATACCAACAACAGGTAATGTGACCAATAAACCCAAGAATAAGTTCAGATTATTGCCACATTTATCGCCAGATACCTACTTACTTGTCATTAAATTGTCCTTATTATTTGGACTTGATTCATTTGCCTCATCATTAACTCCAATCTCATGGATTTCATATTATATCAAAAACAAGTTTGATGTACCATCATCTTATTTGGGTTCAGTTTTTTTCACCACTGGATTTGTGAGTGGTTTCACATCACTTGGTAGTACACCATTAACCAAAAGATTTGGGGCAGTTGTGACAATGGTCTTCACTCACTTGCCAGCATCGATATTGTTAGCCCTTGTCCCACTCCCATCTTCTTTCTCCTTGACTATGGGCATTTTGGTCGTTCGAGCATGTACGCAAACAATGGATGTAGCACCCAAACATGTATTCTTAGCAACCTTGGTGTCAGATAGTGATAGGACTGCAGTGTTTGGATTTGTCAATGTTGTCAAAACATTAGCACAAGTTGTGGGTCCAAGTATTGTTGGTGTAATCACCCAACGTGGTGCCCAATGGATTTCGTTTGTTATTGCTGGGTCATTGAAGGCCACCTACGATATCGGAATGTTGGTAACATTTTTAACTTACAATCGTCATGCTGTACACTAGACGTATAGTTTATATAGTTATTTGTACCCAGGACTATTTAGTTTTGTTTAGATTCTAGAATTTGTTTTACTGTATCAACGACAATAGTTTCCAAAGGCTCAAACTCCCAAGGCAATAATTTTCTGGTAGCATTATTGTTCACTCTTGCTAGTTTCTTAAACTCCTCCGCTTCTGTTCCCGGGTTACCTTTTGGTAGGTTTAATTCTGGGAAATGTTTATTGATTATATCAAGAATCTGTTGACAGGTGAAATACCCATTTGTCATTAATAATCTTTTGTTTACCAAGTCATCGGATTCAATTGCATACACTTGAACTTTAGCTATATCTGTTGCCGAAATGTATCCACCACTAACATTCTCAAAAGTTGAATTATTTTCGTGGTTCAATTTTAACAAATCATCAATCATTTCATTCGAACTATTAAATCTTTTAGGATCAAAATCATATGCTTTTGGACCAAATACCCAAGATGGGTTTACAACCACTAATCCAAACACTGGTTTTTGCATCAAGACAAATTCCCAAGCCAATTTTTCTGCAAATGCCTTAGATGCATAATATGCTGTAATATTATCCTTCAATGCATCTTGATATGAAGTATTGTTCCAACTTCCTTCATTGAAAGATAATGTCGGGTTTGTCTCATCAGTATTGGAATAAATGGCAGCATCTGAAGAAGTGAGCACTACACGTTTCAAGTTTGGACAAAGGTCAGCTGCTGCATGCAAAATGTTTTCCGTTCCTTTAATGGCAGGTTGAAGAATAACATTTTCTGGGTCTTCGGTATCAAATGTCAATGGGGATGCAGTATGAAATAAATATTCTATGTCGTTGTGTTTACTCAATGCTTCATCAAAGGAGTTGGGTGTAGACAATTCTTTAACTATCTCATATGTAAATTTGGCATCTGAGGGCATGAAAGATTTCAATTGTTCACCTTTGGTGGTTGAACGAACAGTGCCAACAACTTCGTATCCTTTTGATAATAATAATTTGATAATGTGTTGAGCAATAAACCCTGATGCTCCTGTTATGAAAACCTTTGTCATTGCTATATAGAGTTGAGCGTGAATGGATAAGATATTGAAAAACAGTTGTGTTGATGTATTTAAGTACTTTATGAATGGCTATTTTTATTTTTTTTTTCATGTCATAGATTGTTCACTCCCTCAGGATCTACCTTCCTAATCGGGAATGAGTGATAAGAGCTTACTAGTGTCTTGACGCAACTTAATGCGCTCCAACAATATCCATATTACCATGATTATCTAAAGAGTCGTATAACGTAATTACATATACTGTCATTGTTTATTATACGTTCTAAACTACTTAGCAGCATGGTGAATATACTTATCAACATTGAAGCCACTACTTTTTAACGCTTGATTTGCAATACTTCTAATTTTTGCTTGACCACCGCTCATATTTTCTGGTTTTTCAAATTCTTCCAACCCCATCGATCTTTTCGAATCAATATCGTTTTTCAAGTCATCGATATTGGCACCTTGAAATTCTTTTTGCTTTTCTTCCTCGTTCAATTGAGATCTGTAATCAGCTGGTGAAATATTTTTCAAAAATGCATCCCTAGTATCCAACAATGTCTGAATGTTTGTAATACTTAATGGAGTTTGGCCATAATATAACACCGAAGAGTGTCCATTTCCATTGTGTTCTCGATCAACCTCATGAGGGAGATCACAATGCCAAAACACAAATGAGCCCTTTTTAACATCTGGGATAGAAATAATACCTTGATGTAAATGAGGATAAAACTTATCAAGAAACAATTGTCCAGTTCCTGGCACTGTTCCAGGAAACTTGGGTGTAATCAAATCAATTTCATAATCATCTATGTTCCCTGACTCGGGGTCTTTCCAAAAAAATGGTCTAAGCATTATATAAGCCATTGATAATTTCAAACTGGGTAATACTCTCAAAGTACCTTCACCTGACTTATTGTTGGAAAGTGCCAACCAACCTTGCAATGTACGAAATGAAGAACATATTGTGGATTTCCCACCAGTATCATCTTCATCTTTATATAAATTTTCTTTGGAGTAAGTTCTTTCATCTAATTTGAATGCATCCCAATTCTCCCAATCACCTTCAAAAATTGATTTGTACACTTCAGAATACATGATGTCTTCCCATCTTTCGATTGACGAAGAGTCTAAATGCAATGGCAAAGCAGCTGCCTTTCCAGGCTCTCTGATTCTAATCCTGTCCCCATAAACAAGCTGTGTATCTAAATCAATTAAACAATTCTCTTTATCTTCAACATAAAACTCTTTACTCATGGCTTTGAAAATGGCTTTCATATTAGGGTGGAACCTTGCTTCTGTTTGTGGCTTTGACCAAAAAACATTGTACCAAGATGTTGGATTAGGAAAAGTGTATCCTGCTGTTTCGGGGTGTGTTTTACAAAACTCGACCAATTCATTGAACCAAATATCAATTCGATCAACATCAATTACATTTTCAATCATTAAACATCCCCGTTGTTTGAACAATTCGGAAACTTGCTGTGGAAGCTTGTTGTCTTTGATGTCAATAAAATCACATTTCGGAACATATGAGGGTCCTATTTTGGCAATCTCTGTAAACTCTTTGTTTATTTCAACTAATAATCTTTTCCAACTAGCAGTGACTTGTTTGACATTCTCGGATTTAATTAACCGTTGTTTGATACCAGTGAATCGAAAATCCAAATCAGGTGGAGTTTCGTCATTTGATAATTTGGAAGGAGACATTGTGGGTGATATTGATAACCTCCTGTATTCTATACCTGGGAGAAATAGGTAGGGATTGCCAGGACTTATATACATGTGTAGTTTTGTTCTTATTGCAAAAAAAAACTGAAATTGTTGTGCAACTAAATTTTCCTCCACTTTTTTTAAATATGTGCGGGCGGGTTACCCAATGCGGTATTCCACCCATTGTCCAATATTCAAAATTTTTTTTGTCTTCTCCTCAAATGTTCAATAATTAGTTTCCACATAATAAAGTTGTTAAGGGCAATTATATTTTAGATTTTTGAAATAAACTCATCGTAAGATTGAATCATTAGCATCCTTCAAAACTAAACTGCCCTGAAAACTTAGCCACAGATCAATAACCTAGAAATAAAGATTTTGCGGATATATTTTTATGCTTGGTTCCGGAAATAAAATTAGTCAGCATAATACGAGGGTACTTTTTCAGCAAATTTTGGTACAATTATAATTCAAAAATTGTGACCCCCCCCCCCGACAACACACATTAATTCTGCTTTAGAAATCTAAGAGCATCTGTTGATCATAATGGACACAAAAATAGATACAAGGATCTTAGATCTTTTGATTGTATCTATAAAATTCGCATGACCAACGAAATGAAAAGCCGTTCATTCCTTGAAATAAACAACACTTTGCTAAAAAAAGGGATTAATATTCTTGACTATTTTGATTTAAAAATAGTACTAAAGCCAGTTCAGAGCGGCATATTAGCGAAATTAGGTGATTTCCACCATAAATGGCATAATTTGCTTAAAACAAGGGGTTTGAGCGATATTGGCTGAGAATCATACGGTTAAGAGGTAGGACCAAAAAATAAAAAATTGTGTGGTGGTGGCAACCGCGACAGCAAAAAACCCTCACGAGATTACATGGCATCATATTACACAAAAGCAAAATTCTCCTTGAAGAAAAAGAGATAGTATTCCCGAAACTTAAAAGTATATAAGACGATCGATATGCCCATTATATAGCATTTCCTTTTCATATTAAATAACTTTCAACCTTTTATCAATAACCTAAGTCCGCATAATGCAGAAATTTATCATTAATTTTGCAAATATCCATTGCGATAAATGTGAAGGAATCATAAGAAACGTTGTGAGTCGCTATTACAAAATTAGTGATGAGACCGATTTAAATGCAAACATAAAGCCATCTGAGGTTATTTTCAAACTCGAAAACAATGAAGTTACGTTGTATGGTAATGATTTAATTGATTTCCATGGCGATATCAAGAGTATCATTAAAAGTTTGGGGAAATCTGGGTTTGATATTTTGTCCTGGGATTTACACAATGGTGACGAAACCGTGAGTTCATCACAAATTGTCAATACTAATATCCAAGGAGCCAATGAACCTGACGGTTTTATAGATATTGTTGGAATGTACCACAAATTTATTAACTCAAGAAACAAAAAGAAGCATATGAAATACTGTAAAGTGTGTCAAGAGTCAGAACAACACAAGAAGAAGTCGACGGATTCAGATTTTTCCTCGAGCAGTGAGGATACAGTGGTTGAAATACCACACCAAGAGTTTAGAGCTTCATTTTTGGTTACGGGAATGACATGTGCGTCATGTGCACAATCCATCACTGACAACTTAAGATCGATTTTAGGTGAATCAAAAAAAGAAGATGAACCCAATTTTTCTGTCAATGTGATTCAGCAATCAGTGGTTGTGATTATTCCTAACAAACAGATTATTAACAAAATAGTTGATGCGATCAATGACATGGGGTTTGATTGTAAATTAATTGAAGTTCTACCAGTGCAAAGATCGGTTAATACTAAAGTTACAGCATTGATTGGAGGAATGACATGTGCTGCTTGTGCAAATTCGATTGACAGTGCTGTCAAAGAATTACCTTTTATTTTGGAAAGTGGAATTAATGTGGTGACTAAAGCTGCTCAATTTGTTTTAGAGGATGACGGCGGTCTGAATATCGCCAAATTAAAGGAGACAATTGAAGATTGCGGATTTGATTTTGAATTGTTAAGCACCGAGAAAGTCAATTATACATCGGGGAAACAAAAACCAAGATCTATCAATTTAAAAGTAAATGGAATGTTTTGTAACCATTGTCCAGATATTATAACACAATATTTAACCAATTACGGTGATGCTGTTGTCATTAATGATCCAATATCTCTTGACCACCCAGTGATCAAGTTTACATATGTGCCACTGCAAACCTTAAAAACGAGGAAAATCTTGTTTGATTTGAACCACCTCAAAGATGATGGTAATGGTGGGTATACTATAACTCCTGATGAAAAAGGCGCTTTTGAATGTGAAATTATTAAACCAGTGACAGTCGATGAGCACGTTAGAAAGTTGGCTCACAGAGAAGTTTTAGGCTTAGCAATAAGGTTGGCCATAGCAACTTTGTTTGCAATTCCCACATTTATATTTGGTATTGTTGCTATGTCGTTGTTGCCTAAACATCACCCTTTCCGAGTTTGGGTCGAAGATCCATTATGGGTGGGAAATGTTTCACGGAACTCATGGATCTTGTTTATTTTAGCAACACCGGTTTATTTTTTTGCAGCTGATACTTTCCATCGTAAGGCAATTAAAGAGATAAAATCTTTATGGTTTCATAAAAATTCTTTTAAATCTAGATTACTCAAGTTTGGGTCTATGAATTTATTGATGAGTTTGGGAACAACTGTGGCTTATTTTGCTAGCATTGTTTTAATTGGGTTAAGTGCAACACAGAAACCCATGACCCATCATGGATTGCACACGACATATTTTGATTCTGTTGTGTTTTTGTCATTCTTTTTGTTAATTGGTAAATTATTACAAAGTTATTCTAAAAGCAAAACTGCGGACGCTATTTCGGAGTTATCAAAGTTGAAACAAACGGAAGCTACATTAATCGAGGATGACAAAGATACACGTGTTGATATTCAGTTGCTTGAAATTGGTGATCAGATAAGAATTGGTACAGGGGAGTCTCCACCGGTAGATTGTGTCTTAGTGGAAGGAAGTACTGAGTTTGATGAAAGTGCATTGACCGGTGAATCGACTCCAGTTAAACATCAGGAGGGCCACCAGATCTTTTCCGGTACCGTTAATATTGGTAATAGTTCAGTTGTTGGAAAAGTCACTAGTCTCGAAGGAGATTCTTTGTTAAATCAAATTGTGAATACGGTAAGAGATGGTCAAATGCGCAAAGCACCTATGGAGCGCACAGCTGATTTGATTACTGGTTATTTTGTTCCATTGATTATTGCTTGTGCCGTTATTACATGGGTTATATGGTTGGCTTTGGGCTATTCAGGAGCCTTACCTCAAAGCTATTTGGACATTGATGTTGGTGGATGGACTGTGTGGTCACTTGAATTTGCCATTGCAGTGTTTGTTGTTGCATGTCCTTGTGGAATTGGTCTTGCTGCGCCAACAGCTCTTTTTGTTGGTTCTGGATTGGCAGCAAAGAATGGTATTTTAGCTAAAGGTGGTGGGGTTGCATTCCAGGATGGAGCCAATGTCAACATCGTGTGTTTTGATAAAACTGGAACATTGACTAAAGGAGAATTAACAATTACTGATTTCCATTTCCCTGATAAAAGCTCTATTGCTAAAACGTTTGCTTTGCAAGCAGCTCGTGATTTAGAGGTTCCATCTCATCATCCATTGGGCAAAGCAGTGAAATCGTTTGTGACATCGTACGATGGAAAATCATTGACTGCAAATAAGATTCCTCAAGTTGAGACTGTTCCAGGAAAAGGATTGAGAGGACAAATAATCTACGACGAGGGTGATGATATATGGAATGAGTACAAGCCAACACAAGCAATTCTTGGTAACGAAAAATTAATGGAAGAAAATGATATTGAATTCACAGAAAAGGAAAGACAATGGTTAAAGAAATGGAAGGGAGAATGTAAATCAGTTATTTTAGTTGGTTTACAGTGCGAATCATATTTTAAAGACTCCAAGTTTCATTTGGCACTTATAATGGCTGCTAGAGACCAGCTTAGACCAGAAACTAAAAAAGTTATTGAGTTTTTGAAACATAAAGACATCGAATGTTGGATGATTACTGGTGATAACAAGCTTACAGCGGATGCTATCGCTAAGGAGATAGGAATTGAGAATGTTGTCAGTGAGGTGTTACCAGATGAAAAAGAAGCACAAATTAAAAAGATTCGACAATTGAACCTGGGTGGTAAAAAAGAACCAGTGATTGCCATGATTGGTGATGGAATCAATGATGCTCCAGCTTTAGCCTCGGCGGATGTTGGAATTGCTTTATCTTCAGGTGCAGATTTGGCAGTAACTTCCAGTGATTTTATTTTACTTAACAAAATCCATCCTTTAGTGAGTCTTGCAACACTTTTAGATATTTGTTCCAAAGTTTTCCAAAGAGTTAAGTTGAATTTTGGATGGAGTTTAGTGTACAATTTGATAGCTCTTCCTATTGCTGCTGGGGTGATCTACCCTTATAAAAATTCCAGATTGGATCCTGTGTGGGCCAGTGCTGCTATGGCTTTGTCTTCTGTCAGTGTGGTCTTAAGTAGTTTGGCTTTGAAATTGTATAAACCACTGCTCAAAGCTGAAGATTTTGGTGTTGATGATAGTACCGAGAGTGAGCTTTCACCAAACGAAGTATAACTGTAATATATAAAGTCGTGACTATTATATACATATATATAATACTACAATTAATGAAAGAAAAAAAATAAAAACAATACAAGTAAAACACCTCAAAACACTAACTGAACACGTCATTGTCAAGCTGTACAACCATAACAGTAACATTATCTGTTGTAGACAATTCTATTGCAAATTGACACAACTTCTTAGCAACTTGCAGCGGTGAATAACCTTGTTTAAATGATTCAGCTGCCAATTTGCAAGCGTGTTTATCGGAGACTACATCCCAAAGTCCGTCACAGGCAATAATAATAAATTCATCATCCGCAGTAATTTCTGTCGCCGTAGTAAACGGAACTCCTATGACCAACAGTTTCATATATGTGTCACCAAGTGATCGAGTCACCGCTAAAACACCATTTACCCGATTCTTCAATACCAACCCGCCATTATCTTCTATTCTATTAATCTCATGTGTGTCTGTAGCTTTATGATCATACGACAATCGGTATGCCTGTCCAGCACGACAAAGAACTATTCGCAGATCTCCAACATTAGAAGTATATAACAATCGCTTGTGATTCTTGGTTGGCTTGAAATCAAATTTACCACCATCTTGGCTCTT
The DNA here is from genome assembly GCF_000182965.3 of Candida albicans SC5314. Taxonomy (NCBI): domain Eukaryota; kingdom Fungi; phylum Ascomycota; class Pichiomycetes; order Serinales; family Debaryomycetaceae; genus Candida; species Candida albicans. The sequence continues at coordinate 2,035,198 of NC_032089.1, forward strand.
GGTGTGCGATACTGGTTCTTCATTATCACTTTCCCATCTGAGAACAGCCACTGCAGCAGTACATCCAGATTTACCTTGCCCACTTTTTTCTATCAATTCATCTGCTTTGACAAAACACTTGTACAAATCTTCCCGCAAATCATCTTTACCCCTTATGGGAGTCGGAGGTGGACTACCCTCATCGGAATTGCGATCGATTTCTTCTTCCAATAGTGTATGTAAGTTATTCCCACACCACCGTGCTGTATCCTTCCCAGCATGGCCATCAAATATAGCAAAATATCCCCAATCCACTCGTTCAGCAAAATTGGCAATATATGTGTGGACATCTTCCATTTTGTTACGGAATGTGGTGTTTTTATTTTCTGCAACCCCAACCCTAAAAGAAAGGCCAGCAAATGGATCATAGTTGGAGTCATTAGCACCTGTCAGAGATGCATTTGTAGAGGAAGTTGATGTACTGGAACTGCCGTTACTATTATTAGCCAAGGATGGTACCTCCAAAGAAGATTGTATTGGTGGGGTGGCAGTGGTCTTGGTAGTTGCTGTTTTTGTCGGAGTGCTAGGCGACGACGTTGAGGAGGACACTGTTTTTGAGTTGTCTGTATCTGTTGATGCCATTAGAATAGGTGCTACTTGATACTTGCCAGTTAATCAGTGTTATGCCTACACCTTGTTTTTTTTTCTGCCTCTCTTTTCTGGATTTTTTTGGTGTTGGTTCAATAAGATTGGCAATTTCTTCCTACATACAAATTTGTTATCTACTACATACTGTGCTGTGGTATATGTAAGGGTAAGACAATTCTACTAATCAATTGTTTTACTCGTATTAATAACCTCTGACGTCGGTACTTCACCACAAATACAAAACAAACCAAATGAAAACCGAAATGACGTACATACTAAAACATGAGAATTTAAAAACAAAAACATCTAGGTCACGTGAGCAACGGGGTTCCACCAATGCTCTTGCGACTACAACTAGTAGAGGATATTTTTGATCCCAGTAGAATACTTTTTAACTATATCCAATTCCGTAACCTTGCTGTTCTATAGAATGATGTACCACAAAGCCTAATCAAGTTTGACAATTGAATACCGTCCCTGGTAATTTAAACTCCTTCTTAGAAGTTATTTGTCTATTTTATTTTTTTGTGATTGTTATTGTTTTAGGAGTTCCATCCTTTGTTTACTAATTTGTTTATTTCAAGTTCCCGGAAACCATTACTAATTAACATCAGATGAATAAAAAAAAACAAGGAAAAGCCCTTCGGCATGATCATTTAATTTACAGGAAGTTTTGAAGTCGCCACTGCTGATGTTTGGTCCTATTACTCCTCGAAAACATAGAGGTAAATTAGAAATTGCTTCGTTTATTTTAGTTCGCTACAAATAGTTTTTAAAATTCCGAAATCACTAAACTATATTCTACCATTGCTTTTATTCTTATGGACTTCCGTCAATTTTCATATATAAACCCAAATAATTTCCATTAGATTTTTTTTTGGATACTTTTTGTCACTCATTATTTGCAAAACCACAGTAACTATGACAGATGGTATTGATTATATTGATGTTTGCAAGACGGATGTGCTTGGTCTTGACACCCTTCATCATACCTCGGTAATACCTTCACCCATACCCACAATCACTTTTGACTGTTTACCATATACTATATTATCAAACATTTGTACATATTTGCACCAGGAAGAACTAATTAATTTCAGTTTAATATCGAAAACGTCTTATTTACCTGCTATTGGCACATTATACCTGAAAATTATTGTTACTGACAACATAGATTTGACATGTTCAGTCAAAAAAGCTATTAAGAAATATCCAAGATTTTGTGGAACAATTATTTCCATATCGAACTTTGGAAAATTATTGAATTGCTTGTACCACAATCAACATTTGGCTGGTCTTTTAAGATCATTGTCTTTAGATTTAAACCAAGAGTCAGTTAATCTAATTCTGTTATTAGGTATTGTTAGAGGACTCAAATTACAAAGCTTGGTTGCACCAGATATCCCATTTTCATATTTTTCAATGCGAGGTCGATTGAATCTTGACACTATAAAAATATTGGCTGTTTCGGCCAAAGATGTGGGTTTAACACCACTACAATTCACTGAATTAGAAAGTTTAAAAATCTTCTACAACGAGACTAGTAGAGATAAAAGGAATATACGGCAGTTGTGCAAGGTGCTAAATGAAGGCAATTCATTAAGCAAACTTCGTCATTTGGAATTTAGTGAAAGTCTTCAGATAAAAGCACCGACTTTCCTTAATATCACTAACGACGATTTGGATTTGGATAGCATTCCTGCTTGGGCTCATTTTTTTGACTACTTTTCTAATGGAAAAATAACTAGAAAATTAGATTTGGATTCGTTGGCTATTGAGGGATGGGTTGGCAAAAAAGCCAAAGAGTGTATGATTCGAATACTAAGTGCAGTTGATTTATCAAAATTGAATCACCTACAATTACATGTGAATGAAAAATATCCAAAGAATGAACAACACACTAGCCAGAGGAGATTACTTGATTTAATTACAGAACGCACACCTGCTTTGCAAAGTTTGGCTATTAAGCCAACATCAGATGATTTGTTTATCCAGCATTATACCATCATAAAGACTTTGAAGCAAAATTTAGTCCATCAACTTAAGCATCTTCTGTTGGTATTTGAAAGTCCAATGGCGGAGCAATCATTAGAAGTATGCAGCACAATTTGTGATTGTCAGCATAACTTGGAAAGTTTACTAATCCTTGACAGGTCTACTGCAGTCGTTGATAGTGAATTGCTCCACTGCTGTCTCAGTTTTGATGACTATTTGTTAAGCCTCTATGATTATGGCTTGATATATGAAAAGAAGATCGTCGACTTACTATTTAGTGATGTTTTATTAACAGATTTTTTGAAGTTGGATGAACGGTTTATCATTAATGATTACATGCTTGAGCTCGCTCGAAATGCCACAGATAAAGGGTTGAATGATTTTCTATGGAATTTATTGAATTATACATTTAGCTCAGTTACTTCCAATAATTTCAAATTGATTGTATCTTTACCTGCGTTGAAGCTTTTAAATGTTTTGGGAATTAGTCTTGTCATTCGACATGATAATGGTTATTTGAATGATAGAGTACAGGGATTGTATTACAATACGAATGGAAGATATTCTATATCGTGTGGGTCTACATACTAAGACGGAACAACAATTGTTTGAGGGGGTTTATATGAAATAGGGATATGGGTTTTTATAGACTGGACTTATATACGGTATCTTTTTTTTTTTTTCTGTTATTTGTAAGAATGGCTAGTTTCTTTTAGTTATATCTCTTGTTCAAGATGACACATTAACCATTGCCAAAGTGGAGTGGCGTTCGTCTGTTGAAAGACTGGATTTATCTAGTATCGATTCAAACTCAAAATTGTCAAGAAGCGAAATACGTAGCACTTCAGTAACGTTGTAACAAATACTCTCAGCCCTCAGAAGCAGAACAAAATCAAAACAAAGAGAGAAATTTTCTTTTCGTATTTTCATTTGAGTTACCGTTAGAATAGAAATAGTAGTGGTTGTCTATATCTCCAATAAATCACAGAAAGGCACCAGATTAGATCATTGTCTATTAATCCAAAGCTAAATAAATAACTTTATGCAACCCACGGTACAACACTTTAAGATCCTAGGGATATCTCCCACGTCAACATTAGATGAAATCAGGAGGGCATACCGCAAACTATCATTGCGATACCACCCTGACAAAACACCACGTCGAGAAGATCATGAAAAATTTAAAGAGATCAATATAGCATATGAAACAATTAGAGATTATTATCAAGAGAATGGGCAAAAGAACAGTCAACCGATCCCTAACACAAACACAGAGCATAATTCCCATCAAAAACCACATTATAACACTGGCCCTTATTCCACATATCGTTTTACGACCTCATCTACCACGACTGATAATACCAATCACACTGGACATTCAAGTTCTCGGTTTACTTATTATAATTTCCACCAAAAAGCGCAAGAGAATAACCGCAAACAAGATGAAGAAAGGGCAGCCCAACGTGAACGATTAAAAAAGGAGCTCTTCCAGAGGCAACAAGCGGAAGAAGCACAACGAAAGAAGGAATTTGAACAAAAGGCCGAATTCATCAAAGCATCATTACTTGAAATGCGCCGAAGAGAAATAGAGAGGCGGAAACAGCAAAAGGAAAGGGAACAAAGACAAAAGGAGCACGAAGCAAAGAGGGATATCAGGATACAACAACTTTCAGAGCAGGATTCACGGAGTAATCAAACTAAAGAAGAAGAGGAAGTGTTCAAGAAGGCCCGGTCTACTGATTCGGGAGCAGACGAGACTGGTTTGATGTCAGATAAAGAGTTTGATGATTCTGCATATTCACCCGATTATTTGTTTGAAGAGAATTTGTGGAATAAACCAAATCATCCAGATACAAATCATAAAACCAAAAAATATACTGAGAATGTGGTTGAAAGTCTAGATTCTCCACCAAATGATACATCTGCGTACAATTCAAGTTTTCATGATGAAACTAATATTCAAAATGAGATCCAAATACCAGAAAATGACGAGTATGTACCACAGATGAAAGCTACATCCAGTGTCAATAATACAACCATCCCTGCACAAAGAAGACATGAGTCACTTTCCACTTCTGAAAACAAAAGAAGGAAATTTGAAACAGCCGACGTTGGGGTTGATGGGTTAGATTCTCCAGTGCGGGCACAACCAGAAATATCTGCAAAATCCAAGTCTCCGATAATCCCTGATGTAATACTTTTACTGGACGAAGAGACTGAAACTCCTGAAGCAAATGCTGTGCAGGACAATAGTACATATATTCCTCAGGGGTCTTTAGGACACGAATTTAGAAATATTTTAGAAGAGCATCCAGGTCAAGTAAAGAATAAACAAAATTCTGGTGTTGCTTTTGCATTTCCGAATGCTTCCAAGAATACCGAAAACAAACTCCACTCTAATTTCAAAGATAAAGATGAAGGGATAATTGATGTTGAAGCTTACGTACCTGATGTCAAAGCAGCAACTTCAAACACCACACCAGCAACAGGACAAACATCAGCAAGGTTGGAAAAACTGCCACCCTTACCTACTCATATTCCAAATCCATTGACCATGAATGAAGCTCGACCTCATCCAACAACTCCACATAAAAGATCAAAAGTCATTTTCGATTTAAAAGATTTAGAACAAAAGTTAGGTAATGATATTGAGGATTTGGATTTTAAGGATATGTATGAGAGTTTGCCTGACCATTCAAGTAAGGCAACACCTAAAGACGATATTTTAACTCGTTCTAAAAGAAGACTTTATACATATACCGATGGAACATCAAAGGCTGAAACGTTATCTACACCAATGAACAAAAATCCTGTTCGTGGACATAGTACCAAGAAAAAGCTTAGTATGTTGGACATGCATGCGTCTTCTAAAATTCAAAGTCTTTTACCTCCACAACCGCCACAAATGTCAATTGATCCTTCTGTTTCCAAGCAAGTGTGGGCCAAATACGTTGATGCAATCTTGACTTATCAAAGAGAATTTTTCAATTATAAAAAAGTGATTGTTCAATACCAAATGGAACGGATAAACAAAGACCTTGAACATTTTGACGATATAAATGATGGTTCACACACTGAGAATTTGGATACTTTCAAGCATTGTTTAGAACAGGATTATTTGGTTATGAGTGAGTTTAATGAAGCGTTACGACAATTTGGTACGACCATCGCCACGTATCAGCAAAACCTCCAGTGGGTTAACACTTTCATGGAAAGGGATCCTAATTGGCTATAAAATATTAGAAGTGTATATAAAGGGAAGAAATATCAAAACACAATCTAATCAAACAAGTGTATATGATTGTATATAAAGTCTATTTATATAACTTATAGAAAAAAAAAACTAACAATAATAACTATCTAAAAAATTTCATACTCTTTTTGTGGCAAGTTTAGCCTCTGATCAAGGATTCGGTTGGAATACCATCGTATTCACCAAATTCTTGACTCAAATTTATATTTTGTAGACATTGGGTAGCTGCACCTTTCAACAAATTGTCAATAGTCGCAACAATAACAACACGGTCTTCATTAGAGTTGACAGCAAAGCCACCAACAACGACACCGTGTTTGCCACTAATGTCTTTAACAAGTGGTGCTTCTCCACTAATGGTGATTAGCTTTTCACCTTGATATCTATCTTGGTAAATGTTTCTAATTTCACGAGAAGTCAAAGATCCTTTTTTAATTGGAATGTTGATAGTATGAGTAATACCTTGAAACCATTGAGCAACGTGTGGGGTAAATGCAACTTGTAAACCTAATTGACTACTAATTTCTTTTTCGTGTACATGATCAGTTAACGAGTAAGGAATTAAATTATTTGACAATAAATTGACGTCGTTCTTCGGAGATGGTTTGGTTCCAGCACCTGAATAGCCAGAAACTCCAAAAATGCTTGGAGTTCCAGAAATATATTCTTTTAACGGGGCAATGGCGACTTGAGCAGCAGTGGCATAGCAACCTGGGTTGGAAATTTTCTTAGCTTGAGCTATGGTCTTACGATCATTTAGTTCTGGTAATCCATAAGTCCATTCACCAGTTGTGTCAAAACGATAATCAGCAGATAAATCGACAATTTTAGAATTTGGGTTCTGAACTAAATCAATAGTGTCAACAAATGGTTTACAAACACCATTAGGTAAAGCCATAACCCAAACATCAACCTCATTGTTTTCTTCTAATCTCTTGATGTCTTCAATTTGCAAGTTGGAGTAAACAATGTTATCCTTGTTGTAACCTTGTAATTTTTGACCTTCCAATTCACGTGACGACACATATGAAATATCCAAGTATGGATGGTTGTCGATCAATTTAATCAAGTTTTGTCCAGTGTAACCTCTAGCACCAATCAAAGCAACTTTTTTTCTCTCGGTTTGCTTACCTTCAGATAATGGAGGATTAGGATTGGTGTTTCTACGGACTGTAGAGTGGTGGAAACCACGCTTTTGTTGAGCAGATGTGAATACGCCAGATTCTTTAGAAGATGACAACGATGATCCAATAGATGAAGAATCAAATTCTTTAATCAATTTACTAGCTTCGTCAATGTTTAAACCGTACCAAAACAAGATTTGGCCATTCTTGGCAAATGAACCATCTGATTTGGAGAAATACCAAGGTAAGTTGGCATCGTTTTCATTAACAACCCAACATAATTGACTGTAATCTTTCTTGATAGCATTGAAAATATTATCGGTAACATTGTTTAACCAACCTGTCTTGGATGACAAAAACTTGTCTAATTTAGGAATTTTGTCATTTTGTTCTACCACAATAGCCAATACTTCCAAAGGTTCGTCTCCATAACTCTTGAATTGAACAGAATCCAAAAACTTCAAGTATGAAGCAACAGACACTTTACCAGTTTTGATTTCTGGGTCTCTTAATAATGCGTTTCTTAACAAGTCTGGGTTACCAAAATCACGCAAGGAGTTTCTGTTTATTAATCTGTAACCTCTTCTAATCAAAGTACCAGCACCAGAGTCAGTGAACAATTCCTTTTGTAAATCGTTGACATCAATAATGGCAACTGAAGAAGATCTTGGCAAATGTTGTAATAAATCGTGAATTTCCTTGATCTTCAATTTAGTACCATATTTAACCCAACTTTCCTTTAATAAATCTTCATATTCTTCATCCAAATTGATAGCAGAAACTTTCTCACCAGTGTTTCCGTTTATAATACCACCTTTTTCATTCAAATAAACAATTTTCAAAGGTTCAAATTCACGAGCTAATTCTCCGGCAGCAACATCGGCATTGACATTTAATAATTGACCCAGAGAGGTTTCGGCCAAAGATGTCAAAATTGGCAAGTATCCACTATTGATGGCGGCTTCAATTGGGGATTTGTTGACACTAGTGATTTTACCAACTAATTGATACTTGTCCTTATCCAAATATTCAGCTTCAAATACACCAGCAGTTATTGGACGAGCGTGAACACCAATTTTTTCCAAAGCTGTCACCAAACGCAAGTTTTGCTCTAAGAAACACTTACGTACTACTTCCATTGTTTTGGGGTTGGTGATTCTGATACCATCAATATATTCTGGTTCAACACCTTCGTTTTCCAACAATTCATTGATTTGTGGACCAGTACCATGTAAAACAATAGGGTACAAACCAACATGATACAAAAATGCCAAGCATGATGCTAATTCGTTCAATTGTTGGGTGATAATTGCACCACCAACTTTGATCACAGCAAATTGTTGTTGAGATACCGAAGTGAAATATTTCAAGTATTGTTCAACTTCACGTTTGGAACCAATGTTGTTCAATAACTGAATAACAGTGGATTTTGTTGAATAGAAACGAACATTTGCTAATTGAGTCTTTTGGTTGAGTTGATGAGTGGACGATTTTTTATTGGCTGTAATATTAGCAAAAGCACTACCGCTGAGCGATAATCTTTTGAAAAGACTGTTTGAAATAGCCTTTTTATTCACTTGTCTGATCATTATAAGACAGTATAAGGGACTCAATCAAAATATATAAAAAAAAGTTTCAAAACCAGGAAAGAAAAGAAAAACTGGTATATATATTGAAAAAAAATTTTCTTTTCACATTTTTAATTTTGTCTCCTTTTTTTAAAAAAAAATTTCATTTATTATCGCAATAATTAAATTGAATATAAATTTGATCAAAAAGAGTAATTATTTTTGGAAAAAATTTTCTTTACCGCGATGTAAGATCAGTGTGCACGTGACCTCACCAATTTGCGTCCTCTTTTTTTTTTTATCAAAGCAAAAGCAATATGAATTAGTACTAATGGTTTAAAAAAATATTCAAAGTAAGTCTAAATAGAAGTTCATTCAGTTATGTTATAAAGATATATCAAGTCAGCAAAGAAGTAATTTAATAGTTTGTTGAAGGAACCACCACTTTTATCAATGATAAAAATACACTCATCAAGATAAATTCCATTTGTACTGCATATAGTTTGAGATGTTTCTTGTGTGGGTGACTCATAATCTCAAGAAATCTCAGCATATGTAGTTGTTTGAGTGTCACGGTGTTGAAAAATACTTTCGAGGTGATCAATCTATTCCAGTGTATTTGGTGGTAAATGGAGAAATTGATAACCAATTCTGGTAGGGTGATTCTTCCACTGATAATTGTTACATGTTTATACTGAAATACTTGCAAAAATTTACTCAAAATTTAAACCAATTTTAGAGTCAATGTTACCCTGCTACACAGAAAAGAATCATGACTGGTATACATATTGATTTTCTAATCTTTATATACTACTACCTAACTAACCTGCAAATTTGAAATCACCATTAGATAATCTTTCTTCCAACTTGTAATCTGATTGGAAAACAGTATATAAAATAGCAGGATTACTAGTGATACGAGCAGTATATTCAGCTTCACTATCAGCAATATATTGTTTTGGTTTATCTTTTGACTCAGCAGCATCAGCCAATAATTGTGCATGACATGTTTTTTCCATCAACATGAACAAATAAGCCGCTTCATCGATGGTTTTACCCATAGTCAATAACCCATGATTCTGTAATATCACTGCCCTAGCATCCCCAGCTGCTTCAGCTATGGCTTTCCCTTCATCTTTTTCAATAGCCACTCCTCCAAAGGAGTTGTAAACTGCTTGATTGTTAAAAAACGTACATGAGTCTTGATTAATCATTTCCAATGGCTTACCAAAAGCACTATATGCCCGTCCATATAATGAGTGGGTGTGACAAGCAGCATTCACATCCGGTCTTGCCTTATGCAAGGAACTATGAATGGCAAATCCAGCAGCATTAATTGGATCCTGGTTACCATCAGGCAAAATATTACCATCTTCATCAACATGAACTAAATCTTCAGCCCTTATTAATGCAAAGTGTAAACCCAAGGGGTTTATCCAAAATGTGTTTGGCTCAAGGGGATCTCTAACTGAACAATGTCCAGCAACACCTTCATTGAACCCATTGCGGGCAAATATCCTGAATGTTGCTGCAGTATGTTCTAAGATAAACTTTCTTTCTTGTAATTTATCGGTAAATTTAGGATACTGGTTGGGTAAACTACCTCCGATTGCTAATTTGTGGAAACTGTTTTCATCAATTTGATAACCTTTTGATGAGGTTTTTGTGTTGGGTTTTTCTGTTGTTGCAAGTGTAGAAGTTGGAGCTGGAGTCATATCTTTCTTATAGATGTTTGTTCAACTACAAAAATTAAAGGCGGCATGATGAAGATGATGCCTGGGCCTATTTAAGTAGTTTGAGATTGTTTATTTGTGGAGAAAATAACGGAGTTGTACATAAATTTCCGCACCCAATTCGAGATTCCGCAGTGTTATAGTGTATCTTTTATGCAACAATTTTGGGAAGGTCCTTTAAATTCCCCTCCATTATGCGAGTCAACCCAACTATTCCCTCCATTTGATATAATATATCCCCTGTTTCAAGACCACTACCACCAATATCACCACCACATTTGATAATTGCTTACACCACTTTACATATATGTGGAGACAAATCTAAAAATTGCCATAAATAACATCACATTAACTACAAACATAAAAACAGAATAGTCTTATTACCTATATATCCCCCCTAATCTTGTTCTTCTCTCCCCAATTCATAGTAAATCCAATTTAAAATTGGATTGTATAATTTATATATGTATGTCACATAACTGATAATACTATCAATCAATTGTATCACTTCAGCCTGATAGTACTTGAAAAGTTGAGTTATCTTACTATTATCGAAATCTATTTTGCATAATACCAGTTTAACTTTTTCATTCATAACTCTTTTAATCCTATCAAAATTTTTGTCAAAATAAATTTCAAATTTGGTGTTAGTAATTAAGTCATGACGGTTTTCAAATTTCTGGTAGATTTTATCAATTTCAAGAAATCTCTCACTATGATAAAATTCAAACATTATTCCAAAACAATTGACATTCACCAAATGATCAAGCTTGGAATGTAACTCTCGAAAAGTGTCTCCGTAAATGTGACTCAATTCATGATTGCTAACACACCCTGAAACAATTTCGTTAATAAATATATCACTAAAGAAATTGTAGCTCGGCAAACTATGATTTGAGAATAATATTTTTTCAATACTAGTTTTCAAACTTGAAGAAATGATTGATTTAGTTTGAGATAGTTGCAAAGTATGATTTTTGAGAATGACCTGTTTATAGAATTTGGGGAAAATCAAACTTGAATTAAATGTATAAATATTAAATTTCAAATGTGGGCAATTCTGACAATGATTTAGTAATATATATAAATTTTCAAACACTCTAAACCGTTCAAATTCATTATCTAGGAATCGACACTTTTTATAATATAGTTGATAGATAAATTTGTTCAATTCTATTAAGGAATCCTCGTAAAACTCAGTACCTATATCCGTAGAACACCTCGTAATCAAATCCAATAGTATATTGTTATCATTCAAACTTCCATTGGCTCCATCATTCACATTATACGTGCGGGCCAAATGATCCATACTTTCCAAATAAAAGTCATCACAATCAACAAGAACAATAATTTCCTTTTCTTTAATTTCATAGTACGAATTTGTATAATCCAAATAATAGTTTACCAAATTTTTGTATATCTGTTTGATGGTATTTGGTTTATCGTCAGTTTGAAAAATTTCTGATACTTTTATATTACTACTATTATTTCCGTGAGACGTATCATTGGAGTTATATAAAAGACCACTTTTCAACTTGACAGGAAATTTGTGGTGACGTTTACTTTGTTCCGTTTCGATTTGGAAAAACCGCTTCATCCAATAACTTCGCCAGCCCAGTATTGGAATAATGTTTGGAATATAAAACCTATGATTATTAAAGCAGATAAAATTAGACTTGTTCTGAAGATATGCCGAACTACTGCTTCGACGTAATGATTGTTGTGACAACGATGATGGAGATTGCGTTTGACTATATATTTCATTGACAAAATTGTTCATTGAATTGTAAAATGCTTCTACCTCATTGCTGGAGTTGAAATTTTCAAGCTCATCCAATTGGTAATTATTCAACAATAACAATTCATCCTTCAATTTCGATTGTTGTTTATCTAAATCTGCAACCAGAATATCATTTTTCAAGTGAGATAAGGCCTTAATTTGTTTATCAACTATATTTATCGAACTAATTAACAAGCTTTTCAAGCTATTGTAATGATTCCATTTGAAAATTTTGAAAATGAAATTATACTCATGCCAGTATTTCAAAAACTGTTCCGTTAATGATTTTTTCTGGATAATGGTCTTAAATTCATCCACCAAGTACTGACCAAATTTGAAAACAATCAACCAAATACAATTATGAAAAAACATCTCTTTTTCATCTTTTGTATCGGTGTTTACATTAAACCCCGGATGATTATAATTGATACTTAGACTATTCCCCAAATTATTACCATCGTGATTCATACAAGAATTGAAATCGGCAATCATTATAAAACAATAAAAAAATGACTTGTATTCCGATCCCAACAAATGAGGCACTCGTAAATATTTCAATATAAAATGAATCCCAGTTTTTAAATCATTATCACTATTGGAAAATTTTAATACTCGATTAAATGAATATATTTGAAAGTTATCCAAGAATTGTGAGTTTGCAATCAACTTTACATACTTGTGAAATAAAAATCTTTGTACCAACTTTTGTAAAGGGACAAATAAATTAATATCAAACGATTTAGGCATATAGCGATGGTTCCGATTAGTGGAACCCCCAATAGACATGATATTTGTTCTTTGTGATTTCTGAATGATGATTCTAGCACCCCTGTTATCGGTATCACCAACATCTCGATAGAATTTTGCAGCTCGCTGTCTAACCATATTCAAGTATTGATTACGTCTAATATTAGCCAGCTGTAATTCATCATTCAATTTTTTCAACCTTAATTCTTGGTTCAATTGTCGTTTTCTATGAAGGTCCAGTAATTTCCGAGATATTCTACTTGATTTCTCCAGTAACTTGATTTGAATATTCTGCAAGATTTCCTGTTTACGTAAAGTGGGTATTGAATTATCGCGTGATACGGTTGTGTTGCTTACTGGAGTCAAGTTCTTCAAAATGTCATTTGGTAATTGAAAATTAGAATTGAATGTTGATCTTGTTGGACCAGAGGTGGTGGTATATTCATTTAACTTTTGTCTTTTCGGAGGATATCTAGGCGGTGTTGATATACCCCCGTCACATAAAACAGGTGTGGACTGTAAATTCAAATCTGTGTCATCAATGTCAACCCCATTTTCGAATAGTTTTTCTTGTTTAATTTGTGAAGCGCTATACTTAACAGGCTGGGGACTTTCTCGTGAACTGACACCAGAAGTATCCGATGATTGAGATATAGATGAGACCGGAGATGAAGATATAGCTGAATCATATGATCCATTATTTAAAGCAGTCGAGTTTCCATATCTATTATTGGCAATCTTTCTCTTTCTTGTTTGGTCTCTTGCCAGCTGCCCATTTAAAACTCGTCTTTGCGAAGCCATCGTTGTCAAAAATGCAAACAGGTGATAAAAGTAGACAAACCCAAAAGAATGAGACGATAAATGAGACGTGGGGCAATTATATTTTTAAAAAAACTAATTTCCTTGCAAATACACTAGCAAAACCCACACCCCCTAATTGTAGTGACAAATACAAGATGATAATACTATTAAATATATTTACATCCAAAATAGTATAATAGCAACTTTGCTAAATATTTGTGTGGTTGTAAAGGTGTGGTTGTAAAAAAAAATATTGATAAAAAGATAGCCTAAAAGAACAGTTAAGGAGAGAAAATAGTTAGATAAAGGAAATTCGTATCAACTAGGAAAAAGCTAAAAATAGGGAGTGTGGAGTGTAAGCAGACAGAAAAAAAAAACGATAACAATGTGTGAATAGAAGAACAGGTAAATTGAAACAGCCAGCAATAATCATAACCACGGAATTTCAGGAAACTAAAAAGAAATTGACAACAAAAACAGCAAACATCCATAAAACTTAGAAATTATAAATCATGCAACTCTAGTAAAGTCGTATCAACCATCCTTCAACCAAACGTAAGGTTTTAACTGTTTGAAACACATAAACCACAATTTTGTATAGTCGGTTGTCAATGGAAACTGTAACAAAGCTAGTACTATTACTGCGGTTTGCAGATCTATGCGCTGGTTTCTCTTGAAGGTAAGTTTTAATGGGTACCGGTTTAATTCTTGTTCTTAGATATGCTGTTACTTCTCTTTATAGTTTCCCCAACTGTGTACTCAAACGCAAGCAAGTTTCAGTAGTTGTTGTTAAATAGCAACTTCATAACCTTCATTTCACGTTAACATTTGAATAAGAATTAGTTTCGAAAAGCGGGGCCATTGGGCGAGATTCACGGCAACAGCTATCGTTTCTCAAAACTATTTCTTATTCAATGCTTGAGTTTTTGTTTGTTCGACCTATAACTTTTGCAACAGCTATTATTAGGCCAATCCAGACAACAACTTTACAACGTCACTAAATTGATAAATTTTATACACGTAATACATGTATATATGTATATATTATGTTAATCTCAAATGTAAATAAAAAAAAATCTATAAAATGCACGTAAATAATTTGTTTTTAATCCCTTAATCCTACAAAACAAAAACAAAAACAGAAGCAAACCCAAAAACCAATTGGAACTCAACTATGCTTTACTTCTTTCTTGACCAAAATTTTAAAGACGAAGTACCACCTGATTCATTATTGATTGAAACTGGACTTGCATTTAATGAACGATAATCACTTCCAACGTCACTACTATTACTAGATTCGGGGTCATTCACACTTACGCCATGGAAAGTGCCTGTTCTTTTAATGTGATGATTTGTATGATGGTGGTGGCTACGATGAACCAGATGCTGATGTGAAATTTTATGAGAACGGGAGCTTACATGTTTGTCATGATTACCATTCAAATTGGAAGTGGAGGCGGCAGTGGGATTACCATTGTTATCTTTGCCAAGTTTCAAATGACCCAATAATACAGATATTGACGCTGTAGATGAAGACGACGATGTAGTTGACGAATTATCGGTACCACTGGAATTGTTACCGTTGGCAGAATTCAAAATTTTGTTTGTCTTTTTCGGCAAGCTGGAAAATTTA